>NC_081276.1:5969185-6269185 GCF_030490865.1 Poecile atricapillus
AAGCTAAAAGAACCAATAAATATTGTTTTGCCTTTCTTCATGCAGAATGATCTGTTGGAGGAATCTGTCTCCTTCTCTGGTTGCCCTGTTTCATAAACTAGAGTGTGATTTTTGTATAACACCGAAAATACTAGAACTGCTGGACAGGGAATCAACCAAACTCCCTATTGCTTGCTTCTTTAGGTCCCATCAAAGGGTGGAAAAGAAAAACTGTCCTTTGCCTGTTTTTTCAAACATTTTTTCCCTTTTTTTTACTATAATGATGCTGAAGTGACATCTGACAATATTCTGATGTGCTCTTCTTTGTTTCTGTAGAAGTTTTGTCTTCGCAGAGTAGTTCAAACCTAGTAGTTCAAGTTGCCTCTTGGTGCAGACAATACGGTCCATTGAGCCCAGATGTTCACTTGTACTCTCTAGCAGGCATTACACACCTTTCTGCTCTCTCTCTGCAGGCGCCTTTTGAAATGGTATTATACATTTTGCAATGCTATTATGTATTTGAACACCACTTCTAATTCTTAATTCAGATACAAGTCAGATTGGGAATCCTGTATTTATACAGGATTCAGAAAAAATTATATTTATTCTTTCTCTGTTTCAGGAGACACTGAGAGGATTTTATGGACAATGGTCTGCTACTTTGTCTGTCTGTAATACTGTTTTAGTTTAGAAGAAACAAAACCAAAATAAAACAAATTACTAGAAAAGTAATTTTCAGTTCGGAGTCTGGGAACAGTTTTGGAATAAAGAACAACATACACAACTTCCCTTTTTTTTTTCTTTTTCCTTGACTGCAGTAACAAAGAACAATGTCTTTATGCCGTCAAGTTTCTGTGAACCCTCTACAGGCAATTCAGACTCAGAACCAGGTGAGCTTCCTCATTTTTCTTCTGTTTTCTTGAACTGTTGTTAATTTGTCATGATCCAAAGTACTCAGATACTTCAGAAGTAAGACCCTATTTGTGATTATGGAAGTGATGATGGTTCTGATCTTAGAGCTGTTCTCTTGTTCACTTCATTGTTCGACTTCACCCTTGCTGGAAGTAATTAAAATCAAAATTGTTAAATGTGTTGGGAGTGATGGTATAATACTGCATTGTGACCCTTTCCTGCTAGCCTCATGATAAAACCTTTGGGAAATTCTCATGTATCTGCTTTGGAAAACTGTTCTTTTATACTGGAAAGCTAAACAACCATAAGGTATGGTCATGACTGTGTTCAGCTATGACCTGTGAGCCCTGTGTTGACAGAACTGACAATTTTGTTAGTCTCCGTAGTTCTGGTTTGGTTGTGTTGGTATCACTGTAGCGCACATCAGTATCATATGATGATCACAAACACAGTGAGACGGTGAGATGTTGAATTGTCTTATTCTGAGTACAGATACTAAGCCCCTAAAAGGAAAAAAGTATAATTATTCTTTTTAAGTTTTTAGGAACTCAATTTTTAATAGCTGTAGATTTATAATTTTTTTTGAGGTTTTGGTAGTTAATTAAAAAATCATAACTAGTGTCAGCAAAGGAATTTCTTTTATCTTCATATTACAAAAGCATGAGTAAAAGCTTATTATTACAAGAAACTGTCATTAAGCAATTAAGTTTAAGTTAATTTATGATAATTAGCAGTTAGATACTTGTTAGCAGCTGTCATGTTCAGTTATAATTTTGACTGTTCTTTCTTTAGTTTGATTCTCACTTAAAACCTTTATCTCTATCAAGTTCTTCACAGAAGGAGCCCCATTTCTCTGGTGAACAGTCTTTTTCCTGTTTCTTCTGAAAAACTTTTGAACTTTTTGGTTGTGACATCATGTGTTTGTGATGTATATTTGCTGTGATGATCACTGGAAATTGAGGTTTCTTTCAGAAGAGAATTTGGAAATCTCCTAATTACTTTGTGTATTTATAGAACTTGTGGGTTGTTACAGTAGGGAAAACATGAGGAATTTTATGACTGAATGGATATTGCTAATATGTAACAGCTTTGTCCTTGTAATTTTGTATTTCACTTCCAGAGGAAAAGAGCAGTGGATTCCGGCTTAAGCCACCAATACTTATCCATGGTCAGGCACCTAGTGCAGGTGAGTTCACTGTTAACTGCAACAGTACAAAGAAACCAGCTCAAGCATTTTATTTAGTTAGAAGTTTCATAAATTGGCTGTTGTAAATAGAAGGTGGCAATACCTATTTGTCTGCAGAAAAAAAAAATCTTCTCTAGGGTGGTTGTGCCCATACCCACTGTGTAATGCATATGGACACATCTGTGTTTTGCGTTGGATCAGCTGTGCATGTCTGAAATGCATCTCCCAGCTGTTGCTGCTTAGCAAGCTTCTGTTTGTGCTTGGAGTAATCCTACAGACGGTGAATTCAATTCCTTTGGTAGCAAACTGTAAGAAAAAGGATGTTCCAGGAGTGCCTTGAGTAAGTTCCAGCTATTATTGAGTGTTCAGTCTGGGACCAGACCACGGCAGTTGGAAGTCTAAGAGAGTGCCCACTTATGCTTTTGGTGGCAGTGTAGGTGGCGAGTCCTTGATGATGCCTGTTCTGCAGTACAGTTAGGCTATGACTGAGTTTCCTGTTTTGTGATGTAGACCTAACCACTATCAGAAAGATATTAGTATTAAAGCTCCTTAGGAATTTGAATGGGGAAAAAAAACCAAACCCAAAACTATTTGGGTAATGAAAGCTATTATTGCATAACTGTATGGAAACTTCATTTTACTTGCAGGAAGAGGGGTAAATTTAAGAAGGGATCAAGCTGTTCTGAGCTTACGAATGTTTTGAACTTAGGATGTCATGCCCTTTGAATCTGGGTGACCTGAAATGGAACTAATTGCTATAAGTGAGTTCTCTTGCAGTATTTTATTGGATCAAGAGTTCATCTTGACTATTTTCAGTGGAGAAAACTGAATTTTCTGGGCTTGCCATAGCCTTCTAGAGTTGATGTTACAATGTTTGATGTTTCTTTTATTAGGTTGTTTAAGGTTAATTACCTTCTTGAATCATAGCATAATTAGAGTTGTAGTGCTGTGTATCTTACTATAACAACCAAAGAGGCCATGTTAATTCAAAAAGCCAAAAGGTTGTTAAATGACACAACACAATTGTTACAGTACCAATATGTTTGATTGTATGGATTAAAAAATAATAGAATCTTTTACTATCTGAAAACTATTTTATTGGAAGGAGAAAAGAAGACTTGGAATGTGTAGTTGATTAAAATGTTAGTGCATAAATAGGATTACTGGTGTCCTGTTCATTTCTCTTGCATACTGGCTTTTATTTCTGGATCAGTAGTAAACTTCAGTTCTGTGCTTTCCTGGATAAGGTAGACAATATATTTTAAAGTGTCTTTTTAGGTTAGGAAATTGTCTTCCCTGTTTGGGACTAACTCACTTTTGAGGCTGAGTAATGAGGGATGGAAAAGAAGAGAGCAGAAGCTTTTCTAGTGTCTGTTTTTTTCAAAGTATGTTCTGTTGGAAGCAGTTAGAGAAGATTAGATGAAGCTGAATTTTCCAACTTTAAAGCTTTATACTTGAAAAAACTTTGCACTTGCAGGTCTCCCTAGCCAGAAACCGAAGGAACAGCAGCGAAGTGTGCTCCGTCCAGCAGTATTACAGGCACCACAGCCAAAAGCTTTCTCACAGATTGGTAAATAATGCTTTTGCATTCTAAATGCAGTGGGGAGAGAACAAAAATATTGAATTTGTTTTGTGTGGTGGTTTGTTTTTACTCAATACCCACCTTGGTTTTTCTAGTTTTCTCCTTTCAGAAAAGAAACAAATGGTAAGTCTGTCTGTATTACATGAACGGTAACATAGTGGAACCTTCAGGTCTTGTGTAGGATGACTGTCTGATGTTGCTAGGCCTCTAAGTTTGGTGTAGTCCATGCCTGAGTTTTGGAAAACAAAAAGACTTTTAAGAGTGTGGTATGTCAGTTGCAAATGACAGCAGTAACCGTGGTGTAATAAGCTATTGCTGGTAATTGATCAACAGTAAGAGTCAGTGAGAGGTGCCTCCGGGTTTGGGGACTGTTTTGGAGATGGGACTTTGAAGTACAATTTTAATTCTGAACATAGAATTTTAGTTCTTAAGTTTGGTCATTCATATAATGTTTATTGCATAATGGAATTACAGAATTTGATATATCTGATGGAAATAGATATGATTAAAGTGCAGAAGTTAATGCAAAAAAACTGTTTAAAGTGTCCCTGTCTCCTAAACCTCATGTTTCCCCAGCCTGATGCCATTTGTTATGTGGAAGTTTAGTTGAACAGAAACAGGAGTAACTTCAGATAATGCAGAATCTGTCATAGAACCAAGCATTTCTGTCTTGATTTCTTGACGTACCTCCTGACACGGATTTGACTCTGCAGAGGACTTGCTATTGGGGTAAAAATTTTCAGTGGGACTTCAGTATATGAGCAGATAGATCAGTCTGAAGAAAAACCCTCCTGGCTGTGAACAGTATTACATTGGAGCAGGATGATTGCTTGAAGTTGTATGTATTGAAGTCCATACAACATTCGTATAGATTAATTTGCTGACTTGATTTTCTTCATTTGGAATTCTGATTCTGCTAAGAATTGCTGAATTGTGGTCCTTACATCTCTTGCATGGGAACCTTTTAGTTGACATTGCAATGTTTAATGGACTTAAACAAGAAAACTGCATGCAATTTGCATAAGAAAGATTTTATGACAGTCTAAATATCTAGAGAGTTTGTATATATATTTTTATTTCTGTGTTGCAGTTCTCAGCAGTGGCACCAATGGTGTAAATATCCCCCCAGATTCTGCAGCCATATCAGAATCACCAAGTGATGCAACACTGAAAAGTTCCAACTCTGAAGACAAGGTGAGTTGGAGAAGAAGATTCAAGGTGACAGACATAAATATTCTCTGAACAGAGTAAAAAGCCAGTGGCAGTACTTGAATTCCCTACAGGAAGTGGACAGTGCAGGTAATGAGGGCCTGAGAAGCTTAACCTAGAGCAAAAGATATCTAAGTGCATTGGAAGTTGTTTATTGGCTATCATGAAAAAAAGGTAATGAAATATTTACTTCCAGTTCTGTGTAGTGTGTCCAGTCCTTTTCTTCAAGTTTTGAGTTAACCATTAGCGCCTGAAGGTCTTGACTCATAGTATGAGGAGGATGTTTGGGGATTTTGAGTGTTACTGGATTTTTTTGGAGCTTCATTAGGCAGTTGTTTGCTTTTTGTTGCCATACTAAGCATAGAAACAGTATTGATAAGACAAGAGTATGGAACAGTTCACTTGAAATTCAAGTCTTAATCCTGAATATGCAAGCAGAAATACGTGTGGTGTGAATGGCTTTTTAAGGTTTAGTGAAAAGCTACTGCTACAACTAAGTATCAATAAATAAATTGAATACATGTACCAGTATGAAAACTGTGGGACATGCCTGTAGCCCAGGTGTGTATCATAGGGACACCCTCTATCTGCTTTTAACATCCTAAAGTCCTCTTAAGTTTTTTAATCAACTGACCTTGGAGAAAGTTTTCTGGTAAAGGAAAGCTCTTAAATCTGATTGGTAAGGATTTCTGGAAGCTCAGTATAAATGATATAAAGCTTCATAACTTCATAACATTTGCACTTTTGCCAAGTGTTGTGGTGAGATATTTTACTGCCTTGGCATTTGCAGTCAGTTTTGTCTCCCTGAAGCTTTCTAGCAAGCTTTCTAGAAGTCATTTGAGTTTGTGCAGTAGTTGTGTTAAATGCTTGAGTCTCTGCAGAATATTAGATGGCTTGGGGAGAGTGAAAGATTACTTCTGGAACTGTTTCATAGGGGTAATTGTATATGCAGATCTGTGGCATAGATTTGATGCACCACAGAGAGAGTGCTTCCTTGTGAGGGCAAGTGTGTTATTTGCAGTATTACATGAGCATGGTCTGCCTTTGTTAGAGCAGATGTGAGTCATGGTCTTATTTTGCTGTCAGAAAAGATTTTTCTTTGTGTCTTGTGCTTATACAAGGTAGCAGAGTGGGAACAGTCTCAGTCTGGTGGTTGTCATACCCTGAGCAGCTCTGTGGCAACTTCTACCTATCTGGTCTCTGTCTTGAAAATCCCTAGGAAACTATGGGAGCCCTAAGCAGCATTGTCCTCAGGTGGGTACAAGCTGCAGCCTTTGATCCAACCATCCTCAACTGGTAGGAGAGTCTGGTGGCTGAAAGTCATCATTGGAACCTTGACAGCCCTCAGCCTTCCTAGTAGCAGGGAGGTGCTGATCCTTAGCCGGGGGGAAGAGGACTTGTGAAGGAAATCCTAGGCTAATGATGTTTCCTTGTGTTCAATAGAATGCTCCTTGTATAGAATACACCATATGTAGAATGCCCTATGTATCATTCAGTGGTGGAGGACTACTCCCAGTGATCAGTGCTGGCCCGTTTCTAATTGCAAGCAGAAAAACAACATCTTTCAAATGCCAGAATTAGAATCTGAAGGCAAATGATACAGCTAGGTTATGCAAAGGTTGTCCCTCACACATAAAATGGGATTTTTGAAACTCTTGGACCTAATCTAGTGTTGTTTTCCTACTGCCTTTTCTGACCTATATGATATGTGCAGAAAGTACGATAGCTGGCACGTGGGGGCAACAACACCCTGCATTAGAAACTAGCAGAAGAAATTGGAAATCTGTGTTCAGTGATGGTTCTGTAACCTCATTGGGATCATGGATGCAGGAGGTTTACTTGGGCAGCTGCTTTAGATGCCTAAGGGCCTTTTAGGAAATAAAGCAGGAAAGACCTTCAGGGGTGGGTTCTGGTATGCTAAAAGTAGCTTGAAGTTTGAATGCAGAGGCTTTGTTTTGGGAAGGCACTGAATTGGTCAAGGCTTTATAGATTGAGATCAGAGGGGAAGCCAGCAAGAAGGACATTAAAGTGAACCTTCACCAGACTTGGACTGATCAAGTAGAGAAAGTAACTAACACCCTTGAAGAACTAGAAGCTTCACAATTACAGGCCTTGATTCTAAAGGAGAACTTTAGTACTTGAACACCCAATAAAATGGCAACATGTCCTCCTGGTAGAAATCCTCCAGAATACTCCTGGAGATTTTAGGAATAAGTTGATGAGAGTATTTGCATATGCTGGGTAAGTTTACATGGGAGGTATTTAGCTGTGTCTGGTATTCATAGCAAGCAACTGGCTAGAAATGCAAAGGTTGAGAGTCGCTGTCATTGCAGCATCAATGAGATGGAGTTTGAGATTCTGAAGGAACTAATAAGTAGCAGAATAAAGAACAAGACTTCAGGAGAAAAGACTTCAGGTTGTTCAGTGATCTGGTTGGTAGGATTCTGAAGGACTTCAAGGCTTATGAGAGCTCATTACCTCCATGGACAACCACCTCAGACAATGAATAATTTATTCCAAAGTGCATGAAATTGTGCAAGTGTGGCAGAAGACCAGCATGTATGGGCTGGGAGCTCCTTAAATCCAGAAAGAGAATGTGCAATAACTCACGGAAACAGTCAAGACACATGAGAAATATACAGAAGGATTGCCTGGATGTGTAGGAGAACTGTGAAAGCCCAAATTTGGCTGGAGCTGGAAATGACAGGGAATGAAAAGCTGCAAGCAAGGCTTCCACTGGTATTCGCAGCAAACATAAAATGAAGGAAAATTGCAGGCCTTCTGTAAAAAGTTGAAGGGAACCTAGTGGTGAAAAAAAAAAAGAAAAAAATCTGAGGTACTCAATGCCTTTGTCTTGCTTCCTACTGAGGAGATCTGCTGTCAGGTCTACCATGTCCCCTTCTTTAGGGGAAGTTTGAGGGAGTGAATTATTACAATAAATTTGCCTAAGGACTGTTTTAGACAGTTTGACATACACAGGTCCATGGCACCAGATAGGGTGTATCCATGGGTGTGGAGGGCGAGTCATAGTTTAACCCCAGCTGGCAGCTAAGTACCATGGAGCCACTTGTTCACTCCCTCCACTCAGGTGGGATGGGGAGAAGAATCAGAAAAAAAGTAGTGGATTAAGATAAGAACAGTTTATTTAAGTGTTGGAACTTAGAGTTTCAGAGTAAAAGAGTAAAGTATAGTAATAATAATAATATTAATAATGAAAAGGGGAGGGAGACAGATAAAACAGAAAGAAAAGAAGTCATGTCCAGTATAGGTGCTCAGCACCCACTGATCTGTGTTGACCCTGTCTCCCAGTAGCAATCAGCCCCTTACCAGCAGCTCCCCCAGTTCACACACTGGGCAGAGTTTGGGTCAGCTGTCCTGGCTATGCTCCCCCCCAGCTTCTTGTGCAGCTCCTTGCTGGCTGAGCATGAGCCACTGAAAAGTCCTTGACTTGGGGTGAGCACAACTGAGCCACAACCAAAATATCAGTGTGTGATCAAGATTCTCATCCTGGATCCAAAATACAGTGTTGTACTGGGAAGAAAATTAACTCGAGACAGGGAGCTGGGGGATGCTAGTATGGGACCACTACCTCTCCTCAGAGAGTTGTGGTACTGTGTTGGGTACCAGTTACTGGGGGAGAAGTAACTTCTTTAAGAAAAAGGTTCCAGGAAAGTTGCTGTAAATATTATATGACCCCCTTCATTTTCATCCCCTGTAGAGATGTGTCTGCCCTACACAGACCATGGCGGGGGCGGAATCCTATAATATATTCAGCATGAACTTGGGTATTTAGACAAAGGGGGCTCAGTCTTGAAGGATGTGGTCCTGGGTTTATTGTACATGAATCACCGGGGGCAAGAAAAGAGATAGAAATGTCTTTCGCACTCTCTTTTAAACCGAGGGGGAAGGAGATAAGGGGGGGGAGATTTTACAGCCAATAGGATCAAATGGAGGGGAGCGGGAGGTTTGGAAGGGATTAACATTATACAAAACCAAGGGTGGGTTCATCCTCAGGGACATACCATATATCTTAATGCACTGCAACAGAAAGTAGAAATGGCTCAGCTCCTTCCTCTCCCTTTGGGGTGAAGTAGTCCTGCGATATGAGGCACCTTAAAGGGATTGAGAACAACCAGCGTAGATAAAACAGAGACCAAGCTGATGGATTTTTTATCCTCTGAGACTATTTGCTTTACAGAGAGCCCTACTTGTTGATTTTGACTTTAGGAAAGATCTTTGTATGGTCTGAAGTATCATTGTCGTAGCCAAAATAGAGAGGTGTACTGGTTGGGTGAAATTTAAAGTGAATGAAAAATTGGCTGAAGCAGTGAGCTTTGAGGGTAGCAGCCAGCAGTTAGAAGTCTGACAAGTGTCAGTCATTAGAGATTGTTTAGGACTGTTCAACATACACACAAACAGCCTGGCAAGGTGGAATAAATCTTGTCAAGTTTGTGGATGCTAGTACATTGTGGGAAGGGGAGATGGTCAACATGTCGGAAGGTAGGGGCTCTTCAGCAGGATCTCAGCAGGTTGGAAAAAGAAGCTGAGAAAAACTAGCTGATGGTCAGCAAAATCCTGGGGTGAGAGGATCCATGTGTCGCAAGGACTGAAGAGGGTCTGGCTAGAAAGCAGCTGTGCAAACAAGTCTTGGAGATCCTGATACTGCAAGAAAGGTGTTGAGACAAGTTCTCACATACAAAATTCATTAGCAGAACTATAGCCGATAGTATTGCTTCTAAGGGTGACGGTTATTTATTTTGGAGGAAAGGAGATCAAAAAGGGGAAAGAAGATCAAAAAATATCAAAAAGGGAAAACTTAACATTGGCCAGTCATAAAGACTAGTAATGGGTTCCCTAGACAGGCATCTTCCCTCTGAGTGTCCTCTCCAGTGGAGCAGGTGGTGCCCCCTAATATACTTCCCATAGTAACTATAGCTTTCTTCATGATATGCTCAGACTTCCTGTGGTTTTGGGTTTCTTTTCTGCTTATGGTGCTGTTGATGCTGATGGAAGTGTGCTTTGCTGAGAGGCAACTGTGGGGTCACTTCTGAGGATTTGTGTGTGCATAGTTGTTGGGTCTTCCCATCAGTGTCAAAAGTGATAGGGTAGGAAGTTAGGACAGATGCGGGAGGGAGTGATTCCCATGCAGGTTGCAATTGCTTTCCAGCACTGCTTTAGGGGTTTGTAGGTGCAAGGCTCTGAGTATAGTGGAACAAGAACTATTGTATGGGAATAATCAGGAAAAGTGCCACCACACCATGTGCAGGGAGAAATCATGAAGGCACTTGTGGAAAGCAGGTGGCAGAGGTGCAGAATCGAAAGTCCTTAGGAGAACAAAAAGTTCAGGAACCTTCAGGTGCTGTGCAGCAGTGATGAACAATAGATTGAACATGAATATGTAGCGTATTCTTTTATTGATTAAGAGGATTTACGGGCTCCTTTACTAAAACTGCAGCCATTAAGTTCAGGAAACTGATCTTCCTCTTTTTGTGCCACTGGTGGATGGCATCAGGAATACCATATATAGTTTGGGGCTTGACAAGTACATGGAAGACACTTAAATATCACCGGGAGACTAGTGGCTGGAGCACAAGATGTGTGATGAGAGAATGAAAAAGCTGGGTGTGTTATCCTTGGACTAGGGCAGGGGAATGGGATTGTTCCCCTCAGCTCTGAAGTGGTAAGTGGTGGCAAGATTAGAATGAAATTATGGAGTGTCTATCAAACTGCAGGTGCGGTGTGAAGAGGATTACAGATGCGTTTTAGGACATAACTATCATACTTAGTGTAGTTGAACATTACCCAGACTACCAAAATGTAAAACTGTCGTGGATTTTTTTAAAACTTGATATGAGATCTTGGGCAGCCTAATGTAAGTTTGAAGTTGATGCTGCTTTGAACGCAGTTTGGACCAAGTGATTTTTAGAAATTCCTTTGAACCTTAACTATTCTGTGATTTGCTAAGAAAAACACTTAACAGAGATGTTACTTAAATGCAAAACATGGCGTGTAGATCTGGAAGTGTTACTGGCTTGTCATTGTAAATGAGTGTGTGACTCACCTTGTCGTAAGGTGTTTTTATGTAAAGAAACTCAGTATCTTAGGCTACATTTTTCTATTTCTTTAGGTACCAGACTGTCAGAAAAAGGAGTCCAACAATACTTCAGATGATGACAACTGTGAGAAGGCTGAACTAAATGCACACCAAGCATTTGTTTTTGGGCAAAATTTAAGAGATAGAGTTAAGGTAAGCACGCATTTGTTCTCTTGACTAAGCGTTTATGAAGTACTGTGAAGATACTATATGAAAAGGTTAAAACCAAACCTCCATGTATATATGTAAAATTAAAAGCTATGAACACAGTAGAGTTGACTATTTAATAAAACTAGTCTTCTGGACATTTAATAAATGAATTCTGGTAAGTAGCATAAGAAGCTTTTTCAAATCATGAGTAACAGCTAAAGCTCAGTAGAATGTGGTGTTTTATCTTACAAAAACTTTTGGGTTAGAATGAAGTTGAAATGTGGTCATAAGATGTTCCCATGCAACCAGGACTTCACAGAAAATATGGAAAAACAGGCTGAGCTTGGACTCAAACTTCTGCATAGAATAACTGAGTTGGATTGTTAGTGTCTCCTGTTGAATACAGGTTTGCTCAGATGTCCTAGCATAATAAAAGAAATTGTAATATTGGGCCATAGACTTGTCTTATTGTAGAAAGCATTTGTGGATAAAACTTTGTCTTTAGGAAGAATGAGTTGAAAAATTTGTGGTCAGTAATTAAAATTGTTGCTGTATACTTGTTGTTTTTCTAGCTAGGAGATGAAAGCGATGAAACAACTGATGTGCAGAATGCTGGTCTTCTGACATCAGATGTACCTTCTGCAACAAACTATTTTCTACAGTATATCAGTTCCAGGTGAGACTACAGGAAAACCAATAGAACAGTTCTCCGTAATCTTTATTGATCATTCTTTATGGTTCTGCTTTTTATTAAATGCAGGGCATAGACTGGGTTAGTGGGGACCCAGGCTTCTGAAGAATGAGATGGCAGTCTTCCGATCTGGGGGAATCCTCAATCATCTCATCAAGGGAGATGCATTTGATACTATTTATTTGACCACATCCTCACCAAAACCACTTCAGGAAACCAACAAGCATGACATGAGAAGTGTTCTCATGAATGAATAGAAACAGTGATGGACTAAATTTGAGCTACCAGTTGAATCTTGTGGAGATCTGCACTGTATTTGTGTTGTTCAGTAGGTTGCACATATGATACGGATAAAAAGGAAGAATAGTTAATTTTTTTTCATGATAGCTTTTCAGAGTGCTCTGTATGCATAAGTAGGAGCCTAACTGTGGGAGGTTTTTAGGAGAACTTCTGATGAGGCAATAACTTCAGAAGAAATGTGTAGGTAAAGTGAGGCAGTCGGGAGAAAACTGCTAATCCTGTCTTAGGTAGTGATGAGCTCTGAGCTGAGAGCCTTCACTTGAGGCTAAGGTAGTGTCGTGGTTTTAAACCAGTAATTTAAAAAAAATTACTTATTTCCTGCTGAGAGATATGGATTAGAACAAGAGCAAAACAGGCTTAAAACTTAAAAGGAATAAAGACAGTTTATTAACAAACTACAAGAATAAGAACACTAGAATAAACTTCCAGAAAACTTTTTTATCTCTCACTACTTGACCATTTCTTTGTACACATGACAACATAGAGACAAAAAAACTTTAGAACTTTGGTGGTTAAAAACAGTCTCAATTCTTGCTACAGTCTTTTCATCAGTCTTTGTAGAGAAACAGAAGTCTCTTTCTGCTAACTTATGGAGTTTCTCACAAGAAAACTATTTCTATTGTAGTTTTCTATTGCTCTGATGTCAGCTGCCCGGAAATCTGTCATCAGTTCTTCTCCTCTCATTTCACACCACTCTGAGGTGTGTATGGGCTATGAGTTTAGGGATGTCATTTTAAGGATAAGTCATTCAAAGGCAAAAGTCTTCTTCATCTGTCTCTGTGAGCTTTCCTGGAAAACATTTTTCTCTTTGCCCTCAAGGCTTCAAAATCTTCACTCTACTCAATTCCAGCAACTCACAGTATTACAAGTACTCTCTCTTCTCAAAAGTCCACACTTTGAATACTCTATTCCTCCCAATACTCTGTCATGAATTAAAGGAGTCTTTTTAAACTACTATTATCCATCTCCATAGCTTTAACAGAAAGATATTTCAGCTGTAAAGCACCTCCTTATTCTCTCTTTCTTATTTAAAACTTAACTCTTTTCCTCACTGTTTTTGGTGGTTCTATGATGTCTTCTTTATGTTGATTGTCTCTTTGTCTTTCTTCTCAAAAGCCGGAAACAAAAGAGGACAAGAGAGCTCTGACTGTACTTCTTAAGGGGGTGTTCACAGGTTGAATTCACTTTCTAATGGTCAAAAACTGCTGTCAATTTTAGAAATGACTGATAATTGGTCAGGAGAAAAAACTCCCATCAGCCACCAGCAGTTTCAACTTCCTTAGCTCTCAAAACCACCTTAAAGGTAAAGCTACCCCATGACAGGTAGTGATACAGCTCTGTGAAAATGCTAGCTTAGTAGTGGTCAAAAAAATGAAGTAGTGTACAGAATGAGAAAACAGAAGACACAGAGCTCTGACTTCAGGTAGTAACTGGGAAAGTGTGAGGGAAAATCCCACCAAGAGTGATGAAGCAGAGCAACGTCTCTGTTCCTGTAGTAGGCTGATCGTCAGATTGAAGCAATGAAATAATCATAGGAAAAGTGCTGATACATGCTTTTTTTGTCCTTATATTTGGCATTTTTAAGGTCCTGTTCACTATGAAGGAGGCAGTAGGCAGTTTTGCAGTCAATGAACTTTTGATGCTGAACTTTTCAGATGTTGCACTGGAGAGGCAGAGAACACCTTTGCCCTCTTGTTGCCAGATCAACGTCTTACCAATAGAAAGAGTCAGACTTGTTCAGTCAAGTTTGGCAGACAATAACTACTGTTATGTGGCCTTCAAATACTGGAATATTTTTTTCATATTTTACAACTTGTGACATCTACTGTCATTTCATTTGAGTCTTTACTTTGGGAGGACTTATTCATGGTGAGTCAATTGCCAGAAACCTGGTTTTGGACTTGTCTTTAAAAAAATAGTGTCTCTAAGGGGAGTTGGCTCTGGTTTTCAGCTAAGATGGCAAAGCATTATGGTAATCAACTTGTAAAAGGAAACTCCTCCCTTTGTGTAACACTGTCAATTCTTTAAAAACTGTAAATGTGCTAGTTGGGATTGGCCACATTGAGTTTCCTGTCAACATTTGGAGCTCAGAACTGTGGTATTTAATTCCGTTAGTAGGTAAAGCTGTCTTCCGCTGAGGATCTCCTTCGTTCTAGCAATCTCCTTAATAAGAGGTAGCAACTCTACATGTACATTTTAAAGGTTTGTTTGGTTTCGCTTGAATCATGTAGATCATGTGAGTCCCCATTTTCCAAACTTGATGAAATGCACTTAGGCTTGATTCACAATGCCTTTTGTGTGTTCACTTTATGAGCAAGCTGGTGTTCTAGAAAGGTATGCCCGATGGGATACCTTCAACCAATCAGTCAACCATACCAATCAACCAGCTTGTTAAGTCTTTTGACTCTGTAAAAGAATAAAACTCTTGTCCTTCCTAAATAGGATTCAAAACCTGTTCATAAAAATACTAATGAGAGGAGAATGTTTATTCTATAAGGAAGAAGTAAGATTTGATTGTGAAACTTCTTGGAGAGGCTGTGGTATTGCAGCAGTGTGACAAAAGGCATTGCTTACTTACCTTTGCTACCTTTGCTTCAGTTACGATATTGGAAGTGCTTTTGTTTCAGTTCTTTCCCTTTCTGAGAGAATTGTCCTAAAAATGTGTAGTAGTTCAAGTCTGTACATGTAGAATACTGTTAAAAAAAGGGTATGTTATATGATTAGACAATAAGCTTTCACTTAGCATTCAACATTGCTTTGTATGTTATTAGTTATCTGAAGGGGGAGATTTTTACAGAGACAAAATCATTTGCTGTCATTTGGAGAGAATTCTTGTTCTGTAAAACTAGGATGTGCTCTGGTGTTAATTTTTGCCTATGTTTGTGCCAACCAGTGCTTACTTTTCTAAAGCCAGTGACACTCACTTTCTGAGAAATTTTATTAGTAGAAAATAAGAGGTATTACTATCTGTCTTGTAAAACCTGGCTTATTTCTTGGGTTTTTTTCAGCATAGAGAACTCTACGAACAGTGCAGATGCGTCTAGCAACAAGTTTGTTTTTGGACAGAACATGAGTGAGCGAGTTCTAGTGAGTATCCACTATGTATGTGTCATAATTTTGCCAGCAGTTTGTTATGGATTCTCACTCAGGAATTTTGAGAGCCTTTAATTACACCTGCCGTTTGAACATGGGGGATTTTTCAGTGGTTTCCCTTGAAGGTAACTTAGTTTGAGTGTAGCACAGGAAGTTCATTATGAGCTGTTGACTGCCCAGCAATACTCTTCAGGATTTCCCTGCCAAACTCTCTAAATATAAGGAGAGACAGTGGCCTCTCTGTAGTGCACGTGGTTCTTGTGCCCCAAGCATTTTGTGGCGCAGCTTGTTGCTTTAAATGGCTGTTGGAGTATAAGTGTTAGAGGGTATTTTATGTTTGTCCTCAAAATTGAGAGCAGTTCAGTCATGTGACTCCCCCTGGGATGGGATTTCAAGCCCAGCAGTAAAGCAGCTGCCTCAGGACTGAGGTGTGATTCTGGAAATACTGTTTATGATGTATCAACCTACGGTGTTGCACTACTTGTTGCTGTAGGATTATGGTTTTTTTGGGGCTGTGTTCTCTTGGGATACTCTTCTATGAGGAGTTATTTTTATTTCAGTTTTGTTTTAGGAAAGATTCTCTAAAGGTTCATTTGCTTCTTGTTTCTTGTGTTTATTAATATATATCAAAAGACTTGGCAGTCCTCTCTGGACTTTTCGCTTAAGTTTAACTCATTATTGCTTGGCTCAAGTTGTCTTGAAAAGCACAAAATGGCTTTGAAATACACAGCTCTTTTATCTTTATACTTATTTTTACCTAATTAACAGTAGACACATAAATTATTTTTCTTAGTGACTCAATGACTTATCACTTGTGTGTTGCATTGCAGTATTTTTTATCTAATCACTTACTATTACTCAGAAACTTCTAGAAGAAGATGGAGAAGAAAGAAGGAAAAGAGACAACACCTTAAATCCTCTATCTTGTGTTCTGTTCTCGAAACTAGCTTATACTCTAAACTTCAATTTTTTCACTCAGTGACTTAAGAAAACTCTTTAATTTACACACAGTTTTTCTATTTAACTTCAACAATTGTTTTCATGGTGTTATATGAAATTCAGTGTTTTCTTGGATGTTAGAGCTAGGCATCAGAGATAAGGGCACACTCTGTGCCTCAGACTCTAACATAAGGAATAACTTTTAGTTCCTCAATATTTCCAGCTGTTGTTTTTATTCGTGTGCTGAAACAAAATGGAAACATTTAATGCTGAGCGTTCAGACCTGTCTTAACTACCAAGCAGGAGTTCAGACAATTATGCCATGAGTAGCTGTAGTTGAAATTTACTTCCTGTGTTGAGCAAAGCAAGTCAAATAGCCTCAAAATTAGGATTGAAATTTTGTATCAGTTCAAGGGAAAAGAATTTGAACTGGTTTTTAGGTCACACTCCATTTAGTTCCTTGGCTGAGGTAGTAGGATAACTTTGACTGTGAGAACATGTTGTCCATGAGATCCTTTTTTTGCTGTATGGCTTATAAATACTGGAGCTGCCCTCAGTACTTGATCACTAGTCCTGTTTAGCAGAATTAGTGTATGTTTTTTCTCTTCTGTTTACCTCCTCTTATTTCTGTGATAGAGTCCACCAAAGTCAAACGAAGGTAGTACAGAGAGTAATAAGGAGAATGCTTCTACAGAGTCTGGGTCTGAATCATCTTCTCAGGAGACCACACCAGAAAAAGGTGAAAAACAAAATATTAGTAATGGTAGTTAATCCCTTTTTAAATTACTGTGTTTTTCAATATCCTGTTACTTTTCAAAAACATAAAATTTTTATGTTGCCTTTACTGTCTACTGTAACCAAAGATACAGGCTGGGTGTGGAAGTTGCTAGATGCTGTAGGTCCTCTAATATTAAACATGTACAGGCTGCACTGTCTTTTTCCTTGTCATTCTGTGGTAATACCTTCAACAGAATAAAATTAGAGGGAATTAACAGAACTGGTACTAAGACTTGGAAGAGAACATAGGAGAAATGTGGCAAACTTTTTTTTATTTTAAGTGACTGAATTTCTGAGTCAAATGTGTATTGCATTGAGTGGGTGCCCCACATGTTGCTCGAGCTCAGAACTATTTGCTGGATCCTATGACTTCAAATTGTCGTGATACTATGGAAATTGTGGGAACTATGGATTTTCTTCATTAAGCTGCTTGCAAGGCCAAATGAAACTGGAAAACTAATTGCACTGTCCATGCGTAGGCACAGCTGTATGGCTGGCAAGAGTATCAGTACTGCTGGAACATCTACAGATAAGCAAGTGTCTGTGCAAAGGTTTTGAACTATTCTGTGTAGGGACAAAACTTCATGAGAACTTATCTCTTTTGTCCCTTATGCTTGTAAAACAAGTATTAGAAGACAAGCTTTAGCTTCAGCTTTAAATTTCAATTGTTTTTTACATGTTCTATTTTAAGGTCGGTCTTCTATACTTTTCAGAAGGTCTCAAAATCATGGTGTACTTGTGTGAGACCTTTGTATATCGTATAAAATTTCATGCTAATCATTCTCAGACTCTCAAAATGTTGTTCAGCTAATAATATTTCAGAATCACTGGCAGAGTCTGCAGCAGCCTATACTAAAGCAACAGCAAGGAAGTGTTTATTAGCGAAGGTAGAAGTGATTACTGGGGAGGAAGCTGAAAGTAACGTGTTACAGGTAAGAAACTGATAGAGGAGTTTTGAGTTTGTGGGGATTTATATGGATGTCCAGTGAATGCACACCATCTGATTCCCTACAACTCAGCCTTCCTCTATATCTCTAATGTATTTTCTTGTGTTAAAATGCAAACTTTTGATATTTATATCAGATCCTTATTTATTAACTTGTTGTTCATTCTTTTTTAATTTCCTCTTTCTGAATAAATTTTAGCGTCTTAAGGATACACCTGGATGGCTTATAAGGATTCTTTCCTGAATCCATCACATAGAAGCTTTTATTTTCTATGAGACAATTATTTGAAGAAAATTTAAATGAACTAAATATTTTTAAGTTCTTTAATTGTTGTACTACTGAAGATTTTCTAAAACTTGGAATGGACTATTTATGCCAGCAGTCTAGTTTCTTGCAAAACAGAAACTATATCACAAACACTCAGGAATTTGGCTTGAGGTACTTAATTGAATTAGTGATGTTGTAGAATGATATTTGGTCATGACCTAGACTCCTGATTTTAATCGTGATATATTTAGCATTGTAGTTATTCATTAACTTAAATATACTTACTAACTCCAGTATATCCTGAAGAAAAATATGTAGGGTTTTCATATAAAATAAAGTGGTATATGTATTTTTTTCCCATCTCTCTTTATCTTCCAATTATAGCTTGTCTTTTTTTCTTGAGATATTTTGTTTCTCAGCATTTGAACAGTGTTATTTTCAAGGGTAGCTTTTTTATTCTTACAGACATAATGCTCTATTCTCACACCAAACAGTTCTACTATCAGTATCTAATGCCTATCAGTTATACTTGTATTACCTTACAAAATTATACTCTATAATGTTTATCTTCTTGGACTTGGTTTTACCAGACATAAACAACCTTTAAGTGGTTCTTCTGGTACATCTCTGTTTCTGTGTAATTCAGAAATGTCTGGATGCTTCACATAATTGAACAAGACACTGAAGAGATAAGAATCCTGTTTTAGTTAGGAAAACTACAACTTTTGGCAATTGTTTGTATATTTAATAGAGGACTGACTTCCATGAATATGTTGTAATTTAACAGACCTCTTGCCTAACTTTAATTCTTTTTTCTTATGAAATGTAATGCATTAAAATTCCAAATGGGACTTGTACAGACAGAACTATGGTAATGTTGCAGAAACATCCAGAGCTAGATGTTTTGGGGTGAAGAAAGTGAGAAGTGGAATGAATGAAAATGGAAGTATCTTTTCCACTTAGTGCACGCTCATCTGTGGGGAAGTTGAGGGGTGATGATTTGAGGTATAAAACTTCAGGAATAACAGTGAAGTTGGATTAGAGAGGGCAATACAGAGTAGAGATGTTTGGCGTGGAAGAAAAAGTGAGCTTGTAAGTCAAAGAGGAGTATTCCTACTGTTTGAAAAAATACATACACTTTTTGAATTTTATAACCTCTTAACCCTGCAAGGAGGCAGTAAAAATACCTCACTTATTAATGACTTTGTGTGATTCAGGCTTTGGTAATGAATTGATAATGAGCTAACATGTTTGTTCATCCTTTGCTTCTTTACAGGAAGAATTTTGCTTTGCTGTTATTATATTTGCTGGGTCTTCCCAGCAGCAAATACCATTTTCAGTTGTGCAGTGTATACCTAAGGCTTTTAAAAGAACTGACTGATAAAAAGCAGTCTCTTAAGACATTAAGTTACCTCTGTGAAAGTTTATATCTTACCTGAAAATTACTTGTTGTTTTGATCCTGAACCCTCTTATTCTGTAAGAATATATAGCTTCTTTTAATAAAACCTGATGAAAACAGACAGCATATTTTGAGAAATTTATTGCAAAGGAGAGGATGACTGTTTTGGTTTCCACAGCTATAAAAAAATTCAGTATGAAATCTGAATATTTTTTTAACCAGCTGTAGGTTACTAAGAAATATATGATTACTTAATCAACCACTATGCCATAGAGATATTTTCTGTAACGTATTTTCTGTTACAGATTCAGTGCAAGCTGTTTGTATTTGATAAAAGCTCTCAGTCTTGGGTGGAAAGAGGTCGAGGGCTCCTGAGACTCAATGATATGGCCTCAACAGATGATGGAACATTACAGTCTCGACTGGGTAAGGGGAAGCAGGGGAAATGAGATACTGGATGACAGTCATGCTATTTTTATAAGGTTCTTCCTTGACACCACGGCAACATTCACTTTAGTTTGTCTTAGCTCCAGCAGCTCAGAAGCAGTTTGGACTTTTTTTCTTTTGCTTCAGTTTGTGAATATTGCCTCCAAAGAGAGTATCTTCATACCCTTCTGTTGCAGCAGATGTTCTATTTACTTTGTCCCCCCATAAAAGAAAGCCATGTTTAGTAACTAAAGTATTTGCCTAGAAACTGATGGTAATATCATTCAGATCTGGCTGTTTTGGATGGGTTGCTTGTCCCCATCCAAATGGGTGTGGAGGAAGTCTGTTTGAATAGTGCGTGATTGTTCAGACTGTCAGGAATGTGCATTAGCCTGAGATTATCTGCTCAGATACAACTGCTGAACTTTAATGTATTAGCATATAAGGCTTCAAACTAAACAGCTTTTGATGTCATTTATAATCTTTAATAGCCTTGTGCTTTAAGCCCAGACTGCAACCAAGCCCCTTGCAGCTGCTTGCTCACTCCCCCTCCAGCAGGATCAGGGAGAGAATTGGAAGCATATAAAAGTTAGAAGACTCGTGGGTTAAGATAAAGACGGTTCAATAAAGAAAGCAAAATTGGTGCATGCAAACAAAGCAAAACTAGAAATTAATTCACTGCTTCCTATGGGCAAGCAGGTGTTCATCCATCTCCGGGACAGCAGGATCCCATCACACGTAATGGTGATTTGAGAGGACAAATGTCATCACTCCAAACATCCTCCCTTCCTCTTTTTACCTCTGCTTTATGTCCTGAGCATGGTGTTATATGGTCTGGAATATCCCTTTGGTCAGTTTGGGTCACCTGTCCCAGCTGTGTCTGCCCCTAACCTCCCACATACTCGCATCTTCTCATCACTGTAGTAGTATGAAGGTAGTGTGAAAGGAGCAGAAAAGGCCTTGGCTCTGTGCAAGCACTGCTCAGCAATAACAAAAACACCTCTGTATTATCAACTGTATGTTCAGCATAAACCCAAAACACAGCTCCATACCAGTGATGGGGAAGAAAGTTAACTCTACCTCAGCCAAAACCAGCACAAGGCTACATTCTTCTCATTTACAGCTGTGACAAAAGCCCAAGAGGGCTTATTTGTAGAAAGACTGAAACCTTTGTACAATAATAAGTGTCTTGACTGTTTTGAGCTTCTTGATGTGTCTTTTTCTACCTAACTGATCTTGTAACTTGGCTTTAGTGATGAGGACTCAGGGGAGTCTCAGGTTAATCTTAAATACCAAGCTCTGGGCTCAGATGCAGATCGATAAAGCCAGTGAGAAGAGTATCCGGATCACTGCCATGGATACAGAGGACCAAGGAGTTAAAGTTTTTCTTATATCAGTGAGTACTGTTTTTTGTTTATGTCTTAACCGTCCTACTAAAGTTGGTGCATACTTAAACTGTAGTTGAGGTAGCATTCCCATTTTTCTTTGCACCCTACACTGTCTTTGCATCACCCCTGCCCCAAAGACAAGGCACTTGGCAGATTTGCTTGTCTAAAAAGTCTTGCTGGCTAGTTGTGAGTAAATGCTACATCAAAAGCTGCCCTAGGAAGCCAGGTTGTCCAAAGCATTTCCAATGGAGTCATGGCATCTTTTCCACACATATTGAGAATCTAGCTATAGTGTTTAATGCAAATTGTTTTCTGATTTAAGAAAAATGGGCATTATTTCATAGATTTTATGCAGTAGTTTAACCAAAATTATTGGAACTTTCACCACAGGAAGGGTCTCATTGTCTGCCGTGTGGGAGGATGGATAGGTGTCCACTGGAAAGGAAACACTAATACTGTCAAAACCATCATATTAGTACTTAAGGGTTACACATTTTAACTTTGATTTTCTTTTGATGCAGAGTATTAAAGCAATAACAGGATAGTGAAAGTGATTCCTGTGCTAAATGTGGAACGGCCATCCCAGTCAGAATTACTAAAACACTCGGGATCTAATCATACAGTCAGCAAGAAAGGTTGTTCATTCCCTAAAGTGCTTACAGATTTGGAGAGGTCTGAACACATTCTTTTGATTTACGCTGGCTCTACACAAGATGTTGCAAAAGAATTAGTGTTCCTGGGGATCAGAAATTGAGAGCATCAACAAATGGTCAGCTTTCCCTGGGGCATTAGGTTTGTAGGGCTGGGATCTGGAGTCCCACAATGGAACTTAATGATACCAAATATGCATTGATGAAGAAAAATAAATGAAATTATTGGATTGGTTTTTCTCCATATTTTTCTAGATTTGAAAGTTTTGAGTTATTCTGTCATCAGGTTATTCACTCGTGATTTTAGTATTGATATAAAGTATCTTGTTTGGAATTACTTTTTCATTATAGTTCATTGCAGGAGAATTTTGCAGATACAGAGGTGAAAGATTCAAATGTCAGATGCGGTGTATTGAAACTATTTTTTATGAAAGAATTCGACAGGTTGTCAAAAATGCTTCCCTCTGAAACAGATTCCTCAAAAAAAAACTGGAATGTTTGCCTGACTGTCCATTGAGTTTTCTCATTATAGCTCATATTGAAATTTTATGCCAGTGCTTCATGAAACAATTGGCTTGGTAACAATTAACTAATGTGTGAAGTTGAATTATTGACAAGCCAGCAAAAATCTGCAAGATTTTAATTGAAGGTCTTTTTAATATGAGCTTTCGGGTGGTGTCAGGAAAGATGTGTGATTTCTTTGTGAAGAAGGCTGTATGAGATCAGCAACTACTGGGTATGTTAACCAGAGAAAGTCGGAGCTAAGCAGAGGAATATACTCTCACCACTAGAGTTCTGTATATCTAGTGTCTTGCTGTGTGTACCACAGCCCATTCTGACTGGTTTGAAAAACACTTTGAGAAAAAGTATATTGTGAAATTTGGCATAACTGGTGTCATTATGTCATTAATCCATTATGTCAGCAGTGTTTTATTGTGTTACAATTCCATGCACCTTTTTCTTATTTCTGAATATTTAAAAATGCAGGCAAGCTCTAAAGATACAGGGCAGTTGTATGCTGCATTGCACCATCGGATCTTGGCCTTGCGCAGTAGAGTGGAACAAGAGCAAGAAGTCAAGAATGTAGCACCTGAGCCAGAGGTAACACAGTCAAATGAGGAAGACAGTGATGATGATGTCATTGCACCTTCAGGATCAGTTGGAAGTGGTAAGTAAGAAACAATGGTGTTTCCTGTGTTCCATGCATTTTTCTGTGTCATTTCTTAATGCAGACTCTGCTCTTTGTGTATGTCCATGGAGTAGGACTATTGCAAAGATTTCCTTTTTGAATGCAACTACTTGCTTCTTCTCCAAACTGGTAAAAGACCCCTGTGCTGCCTCTGAGTTACATGTCACAGTTTAGCAGAGGTTTTCTGTGCTTTTTATCATATATAGGATTTCTAAGGGTGGTTCTGAGTTTCATTTTTGCCTTCATCATGGCCAAGACTTGCACATAAAACCTGAGATGACTCAAGATCAGTAGACAGCATGCAGACTGACCTTTCAGTGGTGAGCTGTTTGGAAAGCAGAAGGGTTTACAAAGGAGTATGGAAGGATTGTAATGTTTCTTTTTTGTGCATGAGGAGACCATAGTTTAAGAAAAATACTAGTCTTCAGTTTGAGGAAGGCTTCTTTTTGTACTCTCAACTTGGAAGTCACCTGTGCTTTGCTTTCTTGTGGCTGAGAACATCCAGCCTTTGACAGTCCTCCATCCTGATTCACAGAAGGGGAAAAAAAGAGGAACGAATATGAACAAAAGCAGTGGGAAGGTTGAAGAGGTTGGAAACTGAGTTTTTAGGTTTTGGGATGCTGCTGGGATTCTTGAGCCAGATTAGTCAAGAATATAAAATTCTACAGTCGAAGAAGATATCCCTGGAGAAGGCATATGCAAGGTGGGGGTGGAGGAATTGTACAGTTCTTATCTTTCATTGAACACGTGAATCTGAGACTTATGTAGGCTGCTTGGGATGGGTCTCTTACGGCAAGGCAAGAAACAAAAGGTATTTCTGATTATCAGGAACTGCTTTTATTGTTTCAGGTCCTAATGATGAAGGTGATGGGCAGAACGTTGGCAGCACATAGCAGATGTGAGCCAATCTGCTTGCAAGGCTGCTATGAACACCATCTTGCAGGCGTCTCTGGATACCCCAGGCCAGCAATTATTTCAGGCGGTGTTGAAAGCTCCAAGACTTAAGAACTGTGCATCTCTGTTCTGTTTGTTTGGGTTTTTGGTCTGGATCAGTAGATTCCACACACACACAAAAAAAAAAGCAGACTTGGAAACTACCTGAATGTGGTTTGGGACGTTGAAAGCTCATCATATTGATGAGCAAAAAAAAAACAAACAAAAAAATCCAACCCCAAAACAACAAAAACACAAAATGCAACCACCCCCAACCATTTTCCCTCTTCCTTGTAATTAAAATGGCACATTACAGCTTGTCACAGCTTTTCATTGGGACCTTTTGGCTGTTTCTTCAGTAGTTCATGTCTTGCAGGTCTCCAAGATAGAACTTTTCAACACGGTTCCAACTCGAATTCTGCTTTTATAACCCCTACTCTCCTTTATGCAGGGAAACCTGGTTCTCATCAGCTCCTATGCTCACTGGCTGCCCTTTTGGGTTCCTTTTTTTTTGTACTGCAGATGGGGCAGATTATGTTTTTACCTTTTAATCCCAACATAGGTTGTGGATGTGGACACCATTGTTTGCTGTCTAGTGGGTTTGTAAACAGAAAGAAAGAAAACATTGTTTCACCAGAAAAGCTTTTTTAATGTGATAATAAGAAACTTTAAAGTCTGCAGGACATTTTGCTGACTCCTTTTTTCTTCCCATTTCATTATTATTTTTTGGGGATTTGTATTGTGGTGAGACTTTTTTATTTTAGCTTTTCAATAAGATGCTCTTGTGTGTTGAAAAAGTGAAATTATTGTTTTGTACTGTTCTTTTCTGTTACTATTTAAGGGAGAGCTAAGCCACTATATATAATAGATGTTGCATACAATTTTTCTTAGAAAATGTTATGTTTCTGTGGCTACAGTAAAATGCAGGAGGCATACAAATTACACCTTCAGAAAAGGTAATGACAAAACAGCTGTTAGCCCTTGGAAGAATAAAATAGGCTCTTGTAATGAGCTCTGCCAGCCATTAAAATAAATCTGTATAATAAAGCAGCTCTCATGTAATGGCTTGATTCAACAAGCCATTTAAGCACTTGCCTGACTTAACTGTATGTGAATAATCTTACTGAAGTCAATGCAACTCTTCATGCTTAAAGTTGAGGACATTTTTAAATATCTTGCTGAATTAATGGCCTTAAATAGAAAATTTAACTTCTTTAACCCTTCCTGTCCCCATTCCATTTACTGAAGTCTTGCAGCATGAAGAAAAAGGTAATACTGCCAGCCTTGAGTAGTTTGGGCTGAAGGTTATTGTATTCTATTCCACCACAAATAAAAGGAAGAATGTGTTTTTCTGTGTGAAATTCTGAAGTACTCCTACTGTAACCATAACTCTTTTTTGTTTGTTTTGTGTGTTTTTTAATCATTTGAGCCTTTTGTGTGGAAGTTGTTTTATTTTCTTATTGAAACATATGCTATGTTCTTGTCCAGCAAAGTTGGAAATTGGTAGTCACCAGGTCACTTTCACTATAAATTCCCCAAATTGTTCTATTTTCTTTATGAATAGTTTGCTGATAGATAGTTTCTGACTTTCATGCTTGCTCCTTTTTAGTTTAAGGATCTAAAATGCATCACCTAAAAGAAAATGAAAGGGGAAGAAGCATTTGATGTAGCATGAACTGAAAGCAGAAACCCAGGTTATAGCACAAAATCAACTTCGAAACTGAGCATTCAAATAGCAGAAAGTCTTTATTTCCTCTATTTTAATGAAACAAACTTTTCACTGGCAGTCAAGAACAAGTCTTCCCCTGTTTTTTGTTGTTAACCATCACTGAAGACTGATGCTCCTGGGACAGAGGGTGCTTTTACTTTCCCTGATAGCCAGTTGAAGGAACATCTGTGAATACTTTTCTGGCAATTGAAAAGGGCTAATGATAAGCTGTGCCACTGCATCTTGTTCTCTCTGGATTGTCCACTCATGCCTTCTTGCATTTTGGTTTTCTTTTTCCCTCCTTAGAGTTACGAGGCTTTTTACTGATGAACAGACCTATTGCTGCACCCCCTACTCTTGCCATGCTTCAACTGGAACATGGCAGATTCCTTAGTACCCACCACACAATCGTTTCTGCATCACAAGGTCTGGGGACTTTGAAGTAAGTGATCTGCATTTTGGATCTGGGATCTTTTTACATAGTTGAGATACTCAGATTCAAGCTACTCTTTTGAAACACCCTTGCACCATAAAGCTGTTTCTTGTCAGCACCTTGTTCATAAGGAAAATTTATAGTGTCTTGGCCAGCAGGGCCTACTAAGAAGAAAGGCATTATTATTTCCTGGTCCCAGGCTCTATGGTGTCCATGCTGAATCTCTCTTTGAAGTGTTTTACCTAAAATGTAATTGATGGTGCATGAAGATTCAGAAAAATGGAATAAGAATGCTTGCTTTGGGGTCTGGTGGTACACAATCACCTACAGCTTTCTAAAAAATCTGGCAACTGTTTACTGATGCAGATTTTTTTTTTAGCTAGAAGCTTTGCATAAATGTTTGTAGTGAAGGCAGAAATGTTGCTGTGCATCCCAACAAAATTGTGTTGCTGTGCATCCCAACAGAATTGGCAATGGGTTTAGTTCAGGCTCTGCCCAGCAAGATAAGTTAGGCCAAAGCAAAACCCTGACTTAGCTCTCTGCTTTCAGCCTGAGTGAACCAGCGGCAGGCAAAACCAGATAAATGCCCATGTGTCTCAAAAGATCTATGTAAGACTGTCATATCAAAAGGTACATGGGAATTACATTAAAACCTGTGTCAGCAAGCAAGCAAACAAAACACCCTGAGCCCTGTGTTGTATTTCCCGTACTGAGCAGCTGCTATTGGAGGGCTGACCAGCTCTGCTGCCTTACAGCACTCTTCCCCTTAATCATGCTCCTGCTCCATCCTTCTCCTTTGGCCTCTTGTTAGCTTTTGTGTGGTGTTGACAGTTCCTGTATAGCCTGTGTGGCTGCTGATCCACACAGGCACAGCCTTTCAGATTTCCAAGTGGAAAGAGAATACAGAAGAATGTACTAAAGTTGAACATTCTTGCTGATAATTCAACAGTGTACTCTGGCAACCAGGAGTACCAGCTATGTCCTGGGGTGACATTTGGCACAGCCAGGTGAAGGAGGGGATTGTGTCTCTCTGCTCTGCACTGGGGCAGTCTCACCTTGAATTCTGGGGGCAGATTTGGGCACCACAGTATAAAAAAGATATTAAGCTAATAGTGAGTGTCCAAAGAAGGGCTGCAAGTATGGGGAAGGGTCTAGAGGGGAAGCCACATGAAGAACTGCTGAGGGTACTTGGTTTGTTCAGCCTGGAGAAGGAGAGACTGAGGGGAGAGCCCAATGCAGTCTTCAGCCTCCTCATGAGGGGCAGGTACCAGTCTCTACACTCTCATGACCAATGACAGAGCTTGAGGAAACAGCATGAAACTGATTCAGGGGAGGTTTAGCTTGGATATCAGGAAGATTTTCACCCAGAGCGTGATTTTAGAACTGGAGCAGGCTCCTCAGGGCAGTGGTCACTGCACCAAGTCTGAGTTGAAGAAGCATTTGGACAAGGCTTAGTCATAGAGTGGGATTATTAGGGTGCCCTGTGCAGGGCCAGGATCTAGACTTGATGATCCTGATGGGTCCCTTCCAACTGAGTGTGCTCTATGATTTTATGAAAATGTTGCTTGAATGGTGATGTCACTGAAACCTGAAGCCTCTTATCCATAGAATGAAAATATGACACCCACAGGCAATACAAATATTAAGGTAAGAGAATGTTATAATTACATCATCTTTCTGTAGTCCAGTTTCCCATTCATGATGCATTGCTTTAGAGAAGACAGGATAGGAAATTATCTAAATAAATGAGTCCTCAGCCATCCTGCACTAGAACTAGGGTGGGAGGGGACCAGATTCTTAGAAACCTGCAGGAATTAAAACCCTCCAACTTTATAACGGCTCCTTTCTGTTCCCTGAAGTATCAGTTGATGGTATTGCTTGGGTATTACTGCCATTAGATGACTGTTCCTAATATGTCCCATTCTGCAGTTCAACTGGTCTCTTGCTCTCCCAGTGAGTGTAGAAAATGGATTATTTACTTTCTAAAAACATGCTGCATATTTCAAAATTTACCGTGTTTCCCATAATCTTCTCTAGTTTTAGGAATTCCAGTTATGATAATTGCCATAATTTGTCATACGTGATTTCATTAAACTGACTTTTCACTGTGTGCTTTTTCTCCCGGTGTTACTTGGTCTTTCTGTGCACTGACTGGCTCAAATTGAACTCTAGTCCATTGTGTGGGTAGCAGATTTTCAGACAGGATGTTATAAAGATGTTTTAATTTTTTTTAAAGGGTTTCTTTATTTCCCTCCTGTGAAATCAGCACAGACCAGCACAGGTACAAGAGAGAACTGCTAAATCAGACAAAGTCAGTCAAAATTCTTTTGTGCCAGGTGAAAGTAGAGGTATCTCATTAAGAAATACTTACCAATAATTTCTGTAAATAAAAGTCTCATTTGAAGATCGTATTCAGAGATCCCTTTTGGCTACCTCCTTTCAAGGACTCCTTTCCAGAACTCTTCCTTTTGTAAAGACACAAAAGCTGAATTTGTCACTGAGAACACTGGTAATTCTGTTGCATGGGTGGGAAGTGAATGCCTTTTCCAAGGTTGTTTTAAGTAAACCACCCCGATCAAATTCTGGTAGCATACCTTCAGCTTTTAATGAAACTGGAAAAGCCAAGTGGTGATGTTATGTTTGATTTCCTCCTGTTGCAGAGACCAGGAGCTGTCGTTGAGCCCTCACTGCAGGGTGTCTGCTGCTGGTAACATGTACCTGAGCATCCATGTGCTGACTGTACACTGTGTTCTGAAAAACAGCTTGCTGTCTGTAGTTCATTTAGCAGACAAGATAAATTCCTGTTCCAGAGAATTCGGAGCACAACTTCTGCTGCAGACAGGCGATTCATTGGACAAGGCCCTACAAAAAGCTCCTGAGAAGGAAGGATGGGGAAATGCTTTGAATGCAATTTGCTGGTGGATGGTTCTGCCATTTCTGAAAAGGTTTTGGAGATAGAAGGAACCCCAGTTATCTGCAGCTTTTAGTATGATGGCAATCCCCTCCCTCTGTTTAAGGGAACTAATATTCTGTATCAGCAAGTTTTCTTATCAGCAGTAAAAATATTTGGAACCAAGTTAGTGTTTTAAGAGTAATTTTGCATTAATTATGCTTTGCTTTCCCTGGAATTTGCCTGTTTAAAGTAAGGTAACTGTTTCCTCCTATTGTAATAGCTCTCTGAACAGCATTGACTGCCTGGGGATGATCTGCAGCCCAAGGATGTGTATACTCTGATACACGTACCAGCTACCTGAAGTGTGGCAAGGTTAGCTGCAGTCTGTCATGAGGCAGGTGGAAAGCTGAACACACCAGGGTGCTGAGTCTTGCAGGTACAGGCATTGTACCTGCTACAAAGTAGAAGAGATGTGAATTCTCTGTCCCACCTCCCTTGTTGGTGGAAGAAGCATTATGAATCTACTGCATGGGGTGTGGCCTCAGAAGAGCTTTTAACAGCTGCTTGGATCCCAGAAAAAATGTTACTTAATTGTAACAATTGTATTTTCCCTGTGCAAGATTCAGTGGCTTCTGTATGTTTATATTGGGGATAGAGCATTTGTAGCGTGTACCATCCTGCAGCCAAGTGTTTTCTCCGTCCTACTGTCTGGAAGGGTCACACAGCCCTCCATCCGATGTGCTTAGGAAGAGCTTTGGAGAAGGGGCAAAGCTGTTCTAAAAGATGCTTCCTTTATTAAGGCACTAGTGAGTACCCGATGGTGGCATTGGTTCTGTGTGTAAGAACAGCAAGCTGTCTGGGATGCAGAGAAGCAGTGCCCAAGCTGAGGGACAGTGGAAGGCCCTCTGTTGTGAATGCACTCCACACTAGGTCCTCCTGGCGCTGAGACAGCTCTAGAAAGGAAGTGATTTGCCTGACGTGTTGTGAGCACACCCCAGCACATCTCCTGTGTGATGCAGCCTAGCGCAACTGCCGAACCCTGGCCATGCCCCTTCTGCCCTGCTGCCAGGGCTTGTGAAGCCCTGACTTTACTGCCAGCAGGATACAGGGCTACAGAAAATTCCTTTGGATAACAGAGCAGTAGCATCCAACTTCAGCTGTTTTGAGCTCCTGTTGCAGAGAAGAGGTACTGTGTGGGACTCAGCATACTGAAAAATGCAGAAGTCAAGTATTTAATATGCTTCACATACAGGGAAAAGAGGTAGGTGAGAGAGTTTGAGCTAACAACAATACAGTTGAAGACTTGTTCACTCAGATCTTCGAGTTATTTCAAAAGTCTGCAATAAAACTGGAAGAGTTTTGCTTGAAGGATGTCCATGATAGGGAAGTGTGTGCTAATGTCTTTACAAACCAATTCAATGGGTGAGGGTATGGGTGTTAATGTCTTTGAAATGGGTCTTAATGTCTCTGCTAACTTCAAGCAGCAGATTTGTTACAGAGCCCAGGTAGCCTGACTCCTCAGACAAGTGGAGGACTCTGCACAAGCCTGAACTTCTGAACTTTGGGGTAAAATGCCAGGTTCAAGAGGGGATATGGGTAGGTGATTCGGGAAGGCTGTACCTTCCTAGTACCTCAGCCAATGGGGTAAGGAAGAGAGCAAGGTGTGGCTGGGAGTTAAGGATAAAAACAAGCTGTGCCTTCCAAAACCTCAAGACAGAAAATCCCATGGGCATGTTCCCCAGTGGACTCTTCCTTTATTCAAAGTTGAAAAACTCCTGTGTCTCCTTTGTAGACACAGGCTTTTCATAGTGTGATATTCCATACAAAAGGGGGACTCATCCAGGATCCTTCCAACATCTGGGTCTGGCATGCAGCAAGAGGAACTGGAGACATGCCTCACCCAGTTTTAGATGACCAGCTCCTTTTGGCCCTGGCTGTCACTGGGCAATTGATTTGGTACCCAAGACCCACAGACGAGTGATGGAGTGGGGGGTTCTGTGAATAGTCCACAGGAGGGTGACACGCAAAACAAAGATTCCACAACCAGCAAGGCTGCAAAGTAAGTACGTCTTTCTCAACACTGGGACACATGGGGGAATCGCTTCACCACAAATGCATGTGCCAAACAGAGCAGACATTCTATTTATATACACTCAAGTTCATACATATCTATGAAGCCTGTACATATTCATAGCCTATGCTCACCTCCTCTCACCTTGTATGTTAATCAGTTCTCAGTCAGTCTGCACTTGCGCATGGCCTCCTGGTGATCCTGGGCAGGAGGCATTAGATGAAGAAGTCTCCCTTGCAGTGTCTGCTGGATGACCTTTGTCTTTGTGCAGACTCTCTTGGCATCCAGCCGTCCCTCAGGGCTTCTGGCCACATTCAATACTAGAGATTCAGATTTTACCGGTTTTTAGAGCACTAATTCCTGCTGTATTAATTCTTAGAGACAGGGAAATCCTGTTGTTGCATAGCAAAGGACCATCTGTTCTGAACACATTTGATTACACAGCACACTATAGTTGCATAAGCATAGTTACAAGTTTCCCATCCTTTCCATGTTTGGACCAGTACATGAGGTAACTTTCTTACTCCTTTTGTTATCTGTTTCACCACCTTTCCATTGTCATCTATTTGCAAACAGCAATTTGAGTCATTTAGTTTGCCACACACTCTCCCTTTTGCTAATAGTCTAATACCATCCCATGTTGACGTACTGCATTTCTCATCTGAGTAGACTGGTCAGCAAGAAGGTCAAGAGCTGTAGCTGTCTGGTTGATTATTATTTCAAAAACAGCTTGCAACCTAATTACCTGATTTAAATTATAAATGGGTTCTCTGGCATCTGATATTAATTCATTTGGGTTCCAAGTAGCTGGTCCATAGTGTTGTATGATTCGTTCAGGTGGCCATTCATCTTTGCCCCACTTCTGGGTGCTCCCTCCAGCCAGGGATGCATCAATTGTCTGCTTTTCTCTAATTAGATTATCATACACTTTGGCTCCTAACCAATTTCCCTGAACTTGTGGTAGCAGAAAGAACAATGGTCTAATATACCCCACATAACATATCTCTGACAAGTTTGGGGGTAGCCTGCAGTAAGCATATTCGCCACAAGTCCAGTAATGCCCTTTTAAAGCCCAGGTCCCATTGGCAAAAGGACCTTCCCAATTTCCATCATCAATTGGTGGGTCAAAATACAGCTTGCTTCTGGTGGTTCCCCAACATTAGTTGCCTTGTCATAAGAATCACAGTATTTGTATTTCCAAGCTCCCACATGAGGTTTCCACCTGCAGTTACATCCCAGATCTGTTTTGTTAGATCTGGACCAGAACTTGCTGAAAAGGGCTCGAGTTCCATTCTGGTGTTGCCATTTCCACTGATAGTTATGGACAACATGTGTCTTGTAGAATTATCTCAGGGGCAGCTTAAAAATAAAGGTCAAAAAATAGGGGTCAAAAATCTTACCCTTCCCCACTGCTTTACAGCTTTCAAAATCCTATTGGTAATTATGGAAAGAACACCTTACCCAGCTACTATTAGTGAGTTTAACATGCGTTTGATTCCATCTGCCTCGATATCTGGAACAGTCATAAGGAGGGTAGTTGGGGGTCTGACAATCTAAGATCAAAGATAAAGCTCAGTCACAAACACATTTTCCCACATCTATGCTACTTGTTCTATTTAGACAATATATGCCTTTTTCAGAAGAATAAAGCTGCCATGGACTTCCTTCTTTCTCCCAAAATGCTGTTCCATTATGGACTCTACTCAGGGTGCTAACCCACCATTTAGACTTGACTGGGCTGGCCACCCATGGCCAGTTTTCAGATCCCCCTGGCCCTCTGCAGACCCAACACTTGCCAAGGTTAAAGGTTTTTGCTATTTCTTCTCCTGAGGTTAAAAATTACTTTCCCACTTTTGGCCCCAACCTAACTGACAATATAAAGGTAAGATTATTAAGAGAAACATTCTAATGGTGTAAAAACCTAATTTTCACTTTCACGTTGTCTTTCACACCACCTGTGGTGAGTTAAGGCACAGGAACAACTTAGCATAAAGTAAGCAATGACAGCATGGATTGGCTCTCGGTGACTGGAGATTTGTGAGTAGGGATGCCTAAACAGACTATTTCAGCAGGCAGTCTGTGGGTAGGCACTCAGGGCTTCCCCCAATGTTGACGCACGGCTACTGCTCCAGTTCACTCCTGCGGAGTGTCAGTTGCGGCCTTCCATCCTTCTCTTCCAGCTGAGATGTCCAAATCTCGGGCCTCAGAGACCTTGACCCAAGTGTAATGGGTCCACCCGTGTTCAGCTGTCTTGACGGCTGTTTCTGTGGTCAGCAACACCTGGAAAATCCACGCCACTTAGCTACAAGTGGTGTTTCTTTCCACTCCTTAGCTAGGACCCAGTCTCCTGGTTGGATGTTGTGAACAGCAAAGTCCAAAGGCAGGGTCTGTGCCAGCTGAGCTTCCTGTTGAAGAGATTTCACAAGAAACAGTATCTGGGAGTTTATTTTATAAATACATATTGTGATATTGGCTTTTCACAAGTATTAAGATGAATGTCATCTGTATAATGTTAGAATAGCTTTCGCTATGTCTTTTTCTTTAGCTAGAATTTAGGCATAGGTCAGAATTTTGGACGTTAGGTTCAGGCCCTGCCTGAACAGGCAAGATAACCTCCAATGAACAGATGAATGAGTCCCAGTCTGCTCAACACCACTCTCACCACTTACCTCCTGTGGAAGAAAGAGCCAAAGCCCAAATCAAAAGATGATAAAAGATAAATTAAAACCGCAAAGCCAAGAAATATGCATGCTCTAAATAGGCAGATCCAAGGAGTGGTCATGTAAAACAGTTCCTGGAAAAGTTTGAATATGCATGAAATCCATGTAACAAAATACTATAAAGGGTGTTCCCAAGACACCAGGTGTGCTCTTGGCAGAGAGCCAAGCACTCAGCTGTTTTAACCCTTTGCTTTATTATATTTGTCTCCTATTGTATTTTTGTTTATATTAAACCTTTAAAAATTTATCAGGAGAGTGAACCTTATTTATCACATGGGCCACAAATTGTTTTAAATACTCATCACTTATCTCTACCCCCCTCCCAGGCTGAGAATTGCAAGGATAAGGAATTCCAAACATCAATTCAAAGGGAGATAAGTTGAATATCCCCCCTGGGTCTGGCCCTTCATGCCAAAGCCAGTGGCAATAGCTGCACTCATGGCATCTTAATTTCTATTACCAGCTTCAGAAGGTGTTTCTTTATTTCCCCATTCATCCTTCCAACCTGGCCGGAACCCTGGGGGTGCCAGGGGTTATGAAGGTTCCATTGTATCCTTAAAGCAGTGTCATGGGGTAACTTTACCTTTAAGGTGGTTTTGGGAGCTAAGGAAGTTGAAGTTGCTCGGGACTGACAGGAGTCTTTTCTCCTGACCGATTATCGGTCATTACTGAGAATTGACAGCAGTTTTAACCATTGAAAAGGGAGATCAACTTGTGAACCCCACCTTAAGATGTAACGTCAAGGCACTTTAGTTCTCTTTGTTTCCTGGCTGTGAAAGGTGACAGAGCTCCGGCTGGCCTCCCATCCCCTGCCCGGCCATGCAGCCTGGGCAGGGGCTGGGCTGGGCCTCCTGCCTCTCCCGGCTGGGAGATGGGGCCTGCGGGGCTTGTCCTGGGCTCTTGCCGGGCCAGGCCGGTTCCTGGCTCAGCTGCAGTGACGGAGTTCACCGGGCACTGCCAAGTAAAGAAAGAGAAAAAGCTCTGGACCTGCGGCGAGCTGAGACAGCGACTACACTCTCCAGAGCAGCCATGGGGAATTTTCTATCGCAGACGGCTCCAGCTCCTGCACCGGCAGAAGTCACAGAACTATCTACAAAGCCTGAGCAAGATTTTAAACTTTTCATTACCCAGATGAGACTTGCAGATTAATCCTTTTACCCAGAGAGAGAAAAAGAGAGCGATCAACATGTAAAGAGACTTTATAAAACTATCAGAGACAGTAAAGAAAAGAATTAAGTTTCAGAAAAGGTAGAGAATAAGAAGATGCTCTTATGAGCTGAAATATTTTTCTGTTAAAGCTATGGAGATGGACAATAAAGTCCTGAAAGAACTCCTTTAATTCATGACAGTATATAGGGAGGAATAGAGTGTTCAAAGTGTAAATTTTAAGTAAAAAGTAGAGTGATTGTGATACAGTGAAGTGCTGGAAACAGTGAAGTGAAAATTTGAAGCCTTGGGAGGCAATGAGAAAAACTGTTTTCTAGTGAAGCTCACAGAGACAGATGAAGAAGACTTTTGCCTTTGAATAACTCATCCTTAAAATGACATCCCTAGGCTCATGGCCCATAACACACCTGAGAGTGATGTGAAATGGGAGGAGTGAGCTCTGATAACAGCAGTTCTGGGCAGCTGACATCAGAGCAATAGAAAACTATAACAGAAGTAGTTTTCTTGTGAAAAGCTCCATAAATTAACAGAAAGAGACTTTTGTTTCTCTACAAAGACTGGTGAAAAGACTGTAGCAGGAATTAGGACTGTTTTAACCATCAAAGTTCCAAAGTTTTTGTCTCTGTTGTCATGTGAACAAAGGAATGGTGGGTAGTAGGAGATAAAAAAAGGTTTTCTGGAAGTTTATTCTGGTGTTCTTATTATTGTAGTTTGCTAATAAACTTTCTTTATTCCTTTTAAGTTTTATGCCTGTTTTGCTCTTGTTCTAATCCATATCTCACAGCAAGAAATAAGTAATTTTTTTAGTTACTGGTTTAAAACCACGACAAGCAGTCATTAATCCTTTAATAAATTTTTCTGTAAAATGAGTTCTCCTATCTGAGTCTATTGCTTCCACAATCTTATATATTGGAATTGTTTCAAAAATACTTTAATAACTGGTCCTGTAGTTGCTGAAATGCCTGGAAATGCTTCTGGGCACCCTGTTAACTGACTATACTATACTATAGTGACTATTACTATTACTATACTATTACCAGGAACATTTAAATCTTGCCACTCAAGACATTTCAGTAAAATCTACCTGGCATCTCTGGAAGGGACATACAGCCCAAGGCCTCCCCCCTGGCAAGTTCATTTCTAACTGTTATTGGTTTTAGCACAAATCAAACAACCCTCAATAGCTCACTTGGCCAGAGTAAAATGACCCACAGCAGCACACATTTTGAGGAAGGCTCTTGCCAGTCCTCGGGAACCACAATGACTCCCTTCATGACTTTAAGGCCAAAGCTTTTGGTATTTACTGTTTACCATCCCTTGTAAACCAATTATACCTACTTACCACACTTTTTAACTATCTCAGGTTCTTCTGCTGGAAAAGATAGTTTCTCTGGCAGCAGTGCAGTTACTGGGAGCAAGAGGACGATTTAGAGATTTCTGGCAATAATGCAGCTTTCTGAGCTTCTTCATCAGCCAGTCAGTTTTTTTATTGCCTCTTCCAAGCACCCTGCCTGGTGTCCTTTGCTGTGTATTATTCCCATCCTTTTTGGTAAATTCACCACCTCCAATAGGCGGGAGATTAAGTTCTCATGACCTAACATCTTTCCCCTGCAAGTTAATAAGCTTCTTTCTATCCATTGTTTCCCAAATGCATGTATCGCCCCATATGCATATTTAGAATCAGTAAAAACATTTACTGTCTTGTCTTGGTATAATCCACAGCTCTCACAAGAGCATAACAGCTCAGCTGTATGAGCTGACCAGGTGGTTGGTAACCTCCCCACTTCCTTTAATTGCTTTACATTCATGATGGAATATCCTGTAAATAATTTCCCTTCTATCACTCTTGAAGACCCATCAATAAACACATTTTCTCCCTCAGGCCAGGGAGTATTTTGTAAAATTTCCCTCACCCAGATCTGGAGATCCATCACCTGAATGCAGTCATGGGTTTCCCACTTCAGGGTCGTTCAAACAGGAGGCTGGGTTAAACCTTTCCCCACTTTTAAATTCTCCATCTTCCTGTTCCATTAAACAAAATTCATACTGTAAGAACCAAGCGCTGGTCATCCACTTAGAGACTCTCTCAGTTAACAAAGCTTTAATCTGATGTGAAACTTCAACAATCAATACCCTCCCCTTGTCAGCTTTTGGGCCTCAGCCGCGATCAGAGCTGTGGCTTCACAGTTGTGCAGACAAGGAGGCCAGCCTCTGGCTCTCAGGTTTAACAGCTTAGAAAGATAGGCAACAGGCTTCTGTGTTCCCCCATGCTCTTGCACCAAAATTCCTCATAATTTTGTTTAACATCCACATACTGCAACAACTTCACTCCAGAGTGTGGAGTAAACTCTCTTAATATTTTCTGCAAAGCTTGCCTAAACAAAACAGGTGACTCTATGGAAACATGATCCAGTTCAGCAGCAAGCAATGCTACTGCCTAAAGCCAATCACATTTCTTTTGTAACCAATTGCTCCCTGTCTCAATTTTTTGCATCAAGTCCATCTTAGGCATAGGGAAGTGACTGACAAATTAACCTTTATTAAGGAAACCTTAATATTTATAACATTTTATAACTTTGAACATTTATAACCTTTATTAAGGAAAGATAATAAAGTATTTTCCCTTAAAGTTTTCCTATAGCCCCCACAAAGGAAGCTGCATGGTAAATACCTAGGCCTGCATAAGACAACGCCATCCCCACAAGGCAGCAGCTGCAGAATCAGCCTTAGGATTAGAACCTGCCAATTTTAGCTCTGCACAGTAGGCCACAAACTAGTGGGGGGGTTCCCCACAAGGTAGGAGTTGCAGAATTGGCTTCATAATTAAAACTTGCCAATTCTGGCTTTTTACAACAAAACACACAAAAAGCAGAGGGACGTGTTCCCCTCCAAACAGGAGCCTTTCAGCTCTGCACAAAACCCCACGAAGACAAATTATTTACATCCCCAAATTAATTTACTACAATTTCTACAATTGTCTCAGAGAAAGATGCCTGAGCCTATAGAAGAAAGCATAATTTTCACAACTCCCTTGAACAATCAAAAAAATCCTTTTGACAATTGTTCCCCCTTCAGGGATAAAAATTAAGGTGGATCAATAGGTCCCGGTGTTTACTAGGACACACACTTCCTCTCGATCCAGACCCACCTTAAAAGTTAACAAAGGCTCCAGGTTGGTGGGCCCCGGTTGTCACGATCCGCGAGGTGGGATTCATGATGTGGTTCTTTTATTAGATCTTAGAGTACAGAAGATTATCAGCAAACCAAGGACTTAAACAGCAAAACACACTTTATTGAGTGCTCATCAGCACTAATATGTGATAGAGGGAAAAGAGGAGAAAACAAAGCAGAAGGAAAAGAGAGTAAGGGGATTATAGCTATCAACGTTGAAGTCCACTCAGCCGTCCAACGACGCAGAGTCTTCTGTCCGTTGGGGAGATCTCAAAGGAAGGTAAGTTTGGGGTATAATTTTATAGTCTTTTACAAAGTGAGGGGCACAGGGCCAAAAACAGAGGAGATTGATGATCACTGTGATGAATTCCATTGTGCAGGGGGCAGGAGTAGGGTAGAGAGCAAACCATGTCTTGCAAGTCTTTGCTCACCAGCAGGAATGAGGGCAATATGTCGTGGAAATCCCATTGCACAGGGTACCACGCACAAACCTCTGCTCACCAGCAGGAACGAGGGCAGTGTACCGTGCAACCACCTGCAAACAATCACTGAGCAAACATCCGCCTCAGCTAGGCCAAACCCCCTAAACCAAATCCCTTGTGATATTCAGTGTCTCAGCCTCTGTCTTTGAGACAGTTGTGAGATAGATGATAGAATCTTCCGACCGTCTCTTACACTGGTACAGTGGGAGCCCTTAACACCCCTAAAAATCCATTTCCATTATCCTCTGGACTCCCTCCTCTTGGGAGTCCAGCTGTTTTTGCAGACATTGCAGTTTTCAGTGTCCCTCTGCCCTGCAAACAGCACACTGGTTCCTCCCCAACCACTGTCTGGGTCGGGTATCCCCTGCTGGGGAGGAATGCCTCTGCCATTTCCTTGTGGCCGGCCCCGTCCCCTCTGTCCCAGGGGACCCCTTGGGCCTTGGAAGGTTTTTCCCTCTTGGGCTGGAAAAATTCTGCCATCACCGTCGCTCTTCCTCCTTGTGCTCACTCTATTTATCACACACCATATACCAGAGCCAGTTCCTGTCCTGCCACATTGTCCAAACAGCACCTTCCCCCTCTGGCGCTCCCAGCAGGCATGGCCAGCAGCCTCACAGGGCCGGTGGCCACTGCCGCCCCTGCCCGGGGCTGGTGGGGTCAGGCACTGCCCGGCACTGAGTCCCAGCAGCAAACACAGACCTCCAGCCCATGCTCCCGGTCCTGCACGTCCATGCCAGGTCTTTGCCTCAAGCATATCTCTCCACCACACTCCCCTTTAACCAATTCTGTTCCAACATGCCAACATGATCCGTCCATCCCCTGTTGTCAAGACTCCTTCTCGACTCCCCTTATTGCCTCCCCAGGCATGGATTCTTGAGACCCCTTCTCAACTCCCCTTATTGCTCCTCCTGGGCATGGAGTGTCAAGACCCCTTCTCAATTTTCCCTTATTGCCCCCTTTGGGCATCTATATCCTTAATCACCTCTGGAAGAATGTGTAAACAAACTCCACATTCTTCCAAGGGATTCTTTGGAGATATTTTGGGATCGTCATCCCTTTTGCCAGGGCCCCTTCCTGGCTGTACCCTGGCAACCCACTCTGGGTGCCTTATTTTACCTGCACTACCCTCCATGGGTGACCTCTCAGGTTTACCTGTGCTACCCTCCATGGCTGCTCTCCCAGGCTTGCTCCCTGAAGATCCCATTTTACTCACCAGTGAGCTTTTCAGTGGTCTTTCCCTGTGGACTCTTCACGGACCCCCCTGGTCCACCACTCATCTGTCTCCTGGACAGTCTAGGGAACGCAATCGATCGCCCGGTGCTGCTGCAACCCAGGGGAGCTGATCACCGAAACTGGGTGAGGCGCACCTTCAGCTCCACTTCCTGCCCGCTGGCCTGGACGGTGGAAATATCCCAGACAAGAGTCCCCATTTGTCAGGAAAATTAATCCAAAACCACCAGAGGTTTATGTCCAAAAGGGAGACAGAGGAGTCCTTTTACTTTATTTGAATAAAGGGAGAAGCCACGGAGCATTCCCCTGGGGTCTCTTAAATTTTTGCAAGGTGCAGCCTCCTTTTTATCCTAATTTCCTGGCTGCATGTCCCTTCTCTCTTTCCCCATTGACTGAGGTACTTGAGAGGTACAGACTTCCCAGAATGCCTAATACCTAAGATTTCCCATTAACTTAATTCTTAACTCTAGTGGAATTTATGGTGTTTCTTCAGTGTCCCTTTCATCTTTCAGTGGAATCCATCCCATTGTTTCTGTTATCTCTCAGTGATAGTTTCATCTTATCAGCAGACCCACAGCTTATTTGTAAATACAGCCGTCATTCCTCTCATAGTGATATGCCAGCCAGCAGGGTGGCCAGAGGTGTTTCTGGTCACATCGGCAACTATTGCATCAGTTATGAAATTATTTTTGGGACAAATATTTCCAGGATATGGGATTCTGGAAGTCGTGGACTCGGATGGGGTAACTCATTTTACAGGGATCCTTCAAGGGGTTATGGCTGCTTTGAGAACTCAGTGGGACCTCCATACCCCCTGGCACCCTGGGAATTCAGGTCAAAGAGAAAGGATGAATGGACAAATAAAGAAACACCTATGAAGCTGGTGACAGAAACTAAGGTTCCATGGATATGTGTGAGGCTCACTCTTTAAAATTTTTAGAAGTTTAATGAGGATAAAAGTGACAGTACATAGCACTGAGGTGCTTGGCAAACTGCCAGAGGCACACCAGTTAGCTTAAAACAATTTTCGTATATACCTTTTCATGACATTGGTTAAATGCATATTCATGAGGATTATATATATTCAAACATTCCTATGAATTTACACATGAATGTTCTGGGAATTCTTTTGCTTGGTTTGACTTTTGGCTTATCTTCATGCCATCGTGCTGATGAACTTCATATATTTCATCTCTTCTTGAGGCTCTGTTCTTTGACACTTCTGATAACTGGAGGGTCAGTAGTAAATTCCTTGCATTTTTTCCCCCTTGGTGTTTATTTTCCTGGTTCTTTTCAATGTTATCATTCAGATAAGATACTCCACAAGTACATTGAATCAACATAGGTGTTTCATACAATTATCTGAGTTGTTCCTACCATTGACAGTTACACTAATAAAAGCATTTAACATTACAATGCACAACACATAGTCTGTATTCTAATATTTTGCGAAAGCCTAAGCTACAATATATATTTATCACACCTCTCTCTCTCTCTTATTATATATATATATATAAACATATATGATACACAGTGCATTGGCTACAAAAGATGACAGATTATACTATCTTAAAGCAGTTTAAAGTGGTTACAAACAGCACTAAATGAAAAGCGCTCAGAATGTTCACAGAGACCTCATAGAAGTAAAAGTGAACTTTGCTTTATTTCTATCTTTTTGTCATGGGGTTACTTTACCTTTAAGAAAGTTAAAGTTGCTGGGGACTGCCGGGAGTCTTTTCTCCTGACCAATTATCGGTCATTGCTGAGAATTGACAGCAGTTTTAGCCATTGAAAAGTGGAATCAACTTGTGAACCCCACCCTAAAGTGTACAACCAGAACTCGGTTGTTCTCTTTGTTGCTTGGCTGTGAAAGGTAGCAGACCTCCGGCTGGCCTCCGGTTCCCTGCCCAGGCCATGCGGCCGCGGGCGGGGGCCGGGCTGGGCCTGCCGCGTCTCCCGTCTCCCAGCCGGGAGATGGGGCCTGCGGGAGCTTGCTCCGAGCCAAGCCGGGCCAGGCCGGTTCCTGGCTTGGCTGCAGGTTTTGCCGTGATGGAATTTACCAGAAACTGCCATGTAAAGAAGGAGAAGAGCTCTAAGCCTGCTGCAAGCAGAGACGGTGACCACGCTCTCCAGAGCAGCTATGAGGAACTTTTCATCGCAGACAGCTCCAGCTCCTGTTCAGCAGAGATCACCGAACCATCTACAAAAGCTTGGGCAAGATTTTAACTCTTTCTTATCCAGATGAGACTTGCGGGTTAATATTTTTATCCAGAGAGAGAAAAAGAGAGTGATCAACATGAAAGGAGACTTTATAAACTACTAGTGGCAAGAAAGAAAAGAAACTTCAAGAAAGGTAGAGAATTAAGAAGATGCTTTAATTAAGCTGAAATATCTTTCTGTTAAAACTATGGGGATGGACAATGAAGTCCTGAAAAGAACTCCTTTAATTCATGATAGAGTATGGGGAGGAATAGAGTGTTCAAAGTGTAAATCTGAGTAAAAAGTAGAGTAATTGTGGTATAGTGAAGTGCTGAGAGATTTGAAGCCTTGAGAGGCAATGAGAAAACTGTTTTCTAGTGAAGCTCACAGAAACAGATGAAGAATACTTTTTGCCTTTGAATAACTTATCCTTAAAAATGCTATCCCCAAACTAATGACCCATAACACATTTCAGAGTGATGTGGAATGGGAGGGGTGGGCTCTGATAACAGCAGCTCTGGGCAGCTGTTATCAGAGCCCACTATAAATGAGCCCACGGAAAACTATAACAAAAATAGTTTTCTTGTGAGAAACTCCATAAATTAACAGAAAGGAACTTCTGTTTCTCTACAGAAACTGAGGAAAAGACTATAGAAAGAATTGGGACTGTTTAAACCATCAAAATTCTAAAGTTTTTGTCTCTGTTGTCATGTGAACAAAAGAATGGTGAGCAGTGAAAAATGAAAAGGTTTTTCTAAAAGTTTATTCTGGTGTTCTTATTCTTGTAGTTTGTCAATAAACTTTCTTTATTCCTTTTAAGTTTTATGCCTGGTTTGCTCTTGTTTTAATCCATATTTCACAGCAAAAAATAATTCTTTTTTTCCCCTTTTTGTTAATTACTGGTTCAAAACCACGACACTTTTGCACACTCTTATAGGGTCCTACAGGGTTGGCGTGGCTTAACAAGCTACTATTGGCTAATACATTTTGTTTATCATTCCTTTTCTTGTACACAACATAATTGTTTTTTTTCATTCTTGCTGCTCCAGCAAAGTTCCAAGGACACTGTCCCTGGAATTGTCGTCTGGGTTGAATGATGGGTTGTGCTGACAGGCTTTGACTAAAATACCATGCCCTTGCTCTGTTGAAATGTTCTACACAACACTGTATCAAAACTGTTGTGTTTAACATTTTGCAAAAGCCAATACATATAAATGTGAAAGCCAACAACTATATAGTTATTTATAACAGTACATCTTTTGCCATTAGTTTTAGCTAGAATAAGAGCCAAACTCCTAGGAAATAATTCCCTTTGTGCCGGGGGTTAGGTGTCCTTCCTTTAGTTCTAGATCAATATGGATTTTTTACCCGTTAGTTCCGGGGGGGGGGGGAACTAACGGGTAAAAAATCCATATTGATCTAGAACTAAAGGAAGGACTAAAGGGGGGGGGGGGGCGGGTAGGGTATGGGGGTGTGGAGGGGGAGGGACGGACACGGACGACCTGATTGCCAGTACTTAGTGGGTGCTTGAAAAACAAAAAAGAGTTTGGCTGGGCCCAGGGCAGAAGCGGGGCAGGAAAAAAGGAAGGCAGGGGCAGCTGGCGGGTTTCTTCACCTTGAGAGAAGGACACTTTGCTGGGAGCTGTTGCTGCGGAGAGAAGGGAATTCGCCATCACCCAGACGGAGCTGCTGCGTCTCCTCCTTCTTCCTTTCTTCCTTGGTGGCCTCGCACCCCCTGTCCTGCCGGGACGTGTGGCAGTGCCAGCCACCACCACGGAGCTGCTGATCCACCTCAGCCACCAGCCCAGGATCTCAGCTCATCCCTGCTGATCCAGCTGAGTGTTCCTCAGAGCCCTGCAGGAGCACCAGGACTGCCCGCCCGAGGGGGTTTGTGAAGCAAAGCCTCTCCTCCATCCCTTCCCATCTCAGCCAAGAAGGCTGTCACGGGTCCCTGGTTCTGTTTTGTTGTTAATGCTGTAGTTATTAGTTATTGTTGTTTGTGTGCCTCGTTATACATACTAGTAAAGAACTGTTATTGCTATCCCCAGATCTCTGCCTGAGAGCTCCTTGATTTCAAAATGATAATAATTCAGAGGGAGGGGATCTACATTTTCATTCCAAGGGAGGCTCATGCCCTCCCTAGCGGACACCTGTCTTCCAAAACCAAGACACTATCAGGAAAATTAATCCACAAACACCAGAGGTTTATGTCCAAAAAGGAGACAGAGGAATCCTGTAACTTTATTCAAATAGAGGGTGAGGCCATGGGCATTTCCCATGAGGTCTCTCAAATGGTTGGAGGACATAGCCTCCTTTTTATCCTAATTTCCCAGCTGCATTTCCCTCTCTCTTTTCCCACTGCCTGAGATACTTGTGAGATACAGAATTCCTGAACCACCTAATTACAGACCCCCTTCTAATGTGTACCTCCCCCGCTTTTCTTCTTCCTTATGTCTCTGTTCTTTTTAAGTCCCGGGATTTAGTACAGCCTTGATTGAGTAAGAGTCTGTGTCAATTAATGGAATTCCAGTGGAATTTTTAGTGCCTTCCATTGCTTCTTTCACCTCTCAGTATTTGACTTTATCTACCAGCAGGCCCACAGCTTGTTTGTAAAGACACCTCCTCCTCATTCCTTTCATCCTTTGAATTAATTTTCAATGTGGTGGGGAGGTGAAAAAGTATATTTAAACCAGTATGTGACCAGTATACTGTGTATCATTGAATCTCTTTGACAGGAAGCACAGTTAGCACAGACACTGTCTTTGGACTTTGCAGTTCATAACATCCAACCAGGACCTCAGAGACAGCAGCCAGGACAGCTGAACATGGGTGGACCCATCACACCTGGGTCAAGTCTCCAGCCCTGGAGATTTGGACTTCTCAACTGGAAGAAAAGCACGGGAGATGTTGGCTATAAGTAGCCACGTACAAAGATGTCTAGTGATTAGTGGCCTAATATGAACTGTTATTGTCTAATTTATTCTCTGTATTTACTGTATTCTCTGTTTCTCTGTACTTGCTTGCCACACCTGCTGCAGGGACCAGAGGTGGAAAAGTTGGGAGGGGGTGTTTCAAATGTTAATATTTACACCATGCCAGGTTGTTTAAAAAGGTTAATAATAACCTAGCGTTTGAGAAGTTGAATTGAGCAATAAGAAGAGGAAGGATTGATAAGATGTGCTAATATTTTTACAAACAATTCGATGGGTGAGGGTATGGGAGTTAACATCTTTGAAATGTGTCTTCATGTCTCTACTAACATCAAGCAGCAGGTTTGTTACAGAGCCCAGACAGCCTGGGCTGTGTCCTCAAAAAGAGAAGTGGGGGACTCTGCACAAGCTCGAACTTCTGAACTTTGGGGTAAAATGCCAGGTTCAAGGGAGGATATGGGGTAGGCAGATTGGGAAGGCTGTACCTTCCTCAGCCAATGGGGAAAGAAAGAGGGCAACCTGTGGCTGGAAGTTTAGGATAAAAGGAGGCTGCGCCCTCCAAAACCTCAAGAGAAGAAATTTCATGGGCACGTGCCCCAGTGGACTCTCTTCCATTATTCAAGTAAAGCTGAAAGGCTTCTGTGTCTCCCTTGTGGACATTGGCTTTTCATTGCATGATTTTCCGTACATCACCAAGAAGGAGCAGTAGAGAGTTGTCTTTTTATTAGTGTACTATGAACAGCTAGAAAAGTCAATGTATACATCATCCCTATAGCCTGTGTCAAAGCATCTTTATTATTTCAGGAGACAGGGCCATACAGCAGTATAGACACTATAAATACATATAATGCTATAAATACATATAATATTGGCTTTTTGCAAAAGATTGAAATGGATGTTATATGTATAATGTTAAAGTAATTTTGGTATATTTCTATTAACTAAACTTAGGCATAATAGCGGAATAGCTGATAGTTATGCTTGAACTGCCTGCTTGGTTGGGATAACATCCAACAAACATATGGTGAAGACCCTTGCTACTGATATGCCAGCTATCAGCACCTACTGGCTGAAGAAAACATGGACCAAAATCCAAACTGGAGGTGATAATAAGAACAGACTAAAAACACAGCCAAGAAATGCGCATGCTCTAAAAAGGCGGTCTTGAGGAGGAGTCATGCTAAATAGTTCTCAGAATATGTAAACTAGTTTCAGGAAAAGTTTAAATATGTATAATTGTTTATGAATATTGCTGATGCAATAGAAAAAATACATAAAGAATGTCTCTGAAATAGCTAGTGCGCTCTTGGCAGAATGCCAAGCACCTGACTGTTAATATTTGCTTTCTTATTTTTGTTTCCTATTGTCTTTTATTAACTTTTAAATTTTACCAGGAAAGTGAACCTCATTTTTCACAACACAGACAGAGAATTAAAACAGAAACTTTTAAAATTCATTAAAAATATTTCAAGTTCCATTATGTAAGAGTTGTAGATCCTACCAAAAAAAAAAAACCCCAAAACCCAAAAAACTCAACCCCCCCCAAAAAAACAAAACCAAAAAATCCCCAAACACCAAAACCTAACAAAAAACCCCAAAACAAATAAACAAAACCCCGAAACAAACCACAAACAAAAAACAACCCCTCCCCCACAAAAATGTGAAACACACAATAAAACAATAAACAAAAATGTAAAACATAACAATAAAACAAACGATACAGATCTCCCCGCCCCGCAAGCAGCCAGCAAAGACAAACGGCACGGTCAGAGCCCCGGGTTTCGGCAAAAGGCCTGAGAGCCGCGGGTGGGGCAGCTGGGAGCCCAAGGCAGAAGCCCCTTAGGCCAGTGCCGGTGCAGGTGCGCTCGGGCAGCGGAGGCGGCGGGGCCCGCGCTGCCCGGGGCTGGCTCCCGGCTCTCCGCCAGGGGCAGCGGAGGCGGCGGGGCCCGCGCTGCCCGGGGCTGGCTCCCGGCTCTCCGCCAGGGGCAGCGGAGGCGGCGGGGCCCGCGCTGCCCGGGGCTGGCTCCCGGCTCTCCCCCAAGGGGCAGCGGAGGCGGCGGGGCTCGCGCTGCCCGGGGCTGGCTCCCGGCTCTCCCCCAAGGGGCAGCGGAGGCGGCGGGGCCCGCGCTGCCCGGGGCTGGCTCCCGGCTCTCCGCCAGGGGCAGCGGAGGCGGCGGGGCCCGCGCTGCCCGGGGCTGGCTCCCGGCTCTCCGCCAGGGGCAGCGGAGGCGGCGGGGCCGCCGCGCTCACCACGCGCGTGCCCGCGGGACGGTTCCTGGCCTCGCCTCCTCGCGAGGCGGGGCCGCGGCGTCTTCTCGCGATACGTCGCTCATGCCCTTGTCGCCATGGCGGGCTATTGGGACGGGCCCGAGGGCGAGCAGTGCCCGCAGCGTACCTGGCTCGCTACGCGCGTGGGCGCGGCCGCGGGTGGGCACCGGGGGGAAAGGGGCACACGGGGGGGCGGCCTAGCGGGACCTGGAACCGGGCAATGACGCGCAGTGCTGTGTTGCAGGCTTGGTCGGGGCGGCGTATCGCATCATCCTGCTGCGGCCCGGCTCGGCTCTGGCCGCGTTGCAGACGGCGGCGGCAGACACTGTCACTATGGGTAAGAGCCGGGCCCCTCGACAGTGTAACTATAGGGTGGGACCTAACGCACGCCGCAGGGGCTCCAGCTTCGCCTCTGCCCGGTCTGGGTACGCCCTCGCTTTTACCCTTGCCTCTGCCCCTGCACATTTCGGTGGTTCTCTCATCCACCGGCCCTGGGTCGTTGTTTAGCAAAAACGCAGAACACTGAAATGGAAAGACGTATCCTTGATTTGCAGGTCAAGTAACATTTTTTTTTTTCCAATCTAGAGTAAAAAGTACATTTATTTTCTATATTTCTAGAATACTCAGTTTGTGGGCAACAACATAGTGTAAGCAAATGTAGGTTTCTTACTTAATATATTTAGGCATTATGTTTAATAAACTGCATTTGCTAAAGAACAACGCAATGTTTTTGGTGGCAAAAGGAAAATAAACGTGGAGTTTTTCCTGTCATGTTCTATAGACAAGAAGAAACCATGTAGTTGTCTTGAATTGTCTTTGGAAGAGAAAGTGAATGCTGATGAGAGGAGCAGGGAGCTGAAGGGGCTGCACGGTTGAAGCTCCATCTGCCCCTTGTCAAGTGCAGTTTTCTTAGCAGACTTTTCAGTTTATTTCAATGGCTTGTGCCACGTCTGCCTCTCCCCAAGTGCTGGTGCTCTGAGCTGGGGCACAGTCAGTCCAGGTTTGCATTTTTGAGTAGTTTGAATCTAAACCAGGATATGGCATCTCTAATGAGTTGAGGTAATCATGAAAGGACTGGATCTTGTAATCAACTGTGATTTCAATAAATCCCTTAATTCTAAACAGACATATTGGGTCCTCTTACTAGTTTCATACCCGAGGAAGGGTTTGACCTGTCTGCTGATCAGGGGCAATACCTTAAGATGTACATTTTGCCAACAGATGCCTTGGTCCAAAGCAGGGAGAGCAGGAGAGTTGAAACACAGTCCTAGGTCTGGGTGTTTTGTTTCTTCAGTGCTCTTTTCAGTTGATTTTGGCTTCAGCATAATTAATTTTCTGCATAGATTTGTAACAGGAGCTGCTGGTTTCATACAGGGATTGAAAATTTTTATCCTGGACATTTTTGTTGTTCCCAAGAAAGATAAGTTGAAATCTGCAGATGGTGTCTGGTAGTTTCATGTTGCGTGATCAAGAGTTTGTATTAGATACAAACCCAGATTTTCTTGACACAGCTCTTTGCCAAAGTTTGCAGTTATATTAGTGTAAGGTCTGATGGGACCACGTGTGTAATTGAGTGGACAGGATGCTTTTACTTTGAAGTTTTGTAGTTCAGGTCAAAATTCTTAATTCAGTTTCAGTTTACAAAGAAGAATAATGTACAAACTCAATTAATTTTTCTACTATCCAGGAAGCATTGTGAACCATAGGCAGGCAGAGGAGGAAAGTGCCAGGACTAGTAGTGTGCCGGGAGAGCAAAGCCCTTGGGGTTGCTCTGCCTGGTGCTGTGAGGTGGTTTCACCGGGACTTGAGGGCAGAGTTACAGTGCAGAGTCAGGCAAAGCGGAGGAGGTGGCTGCACAGACAGCACTTCTCCCCTCCAGTACTCCCAGCTGTCAGGGGTGCCCCATCTCCTTGTCGGGAAGGGCTGTTAGGCAATACCCCAGCAGGATGCAGTGCTGTTTGGTGGCAGTGCGTGTAGGGTGCTCGGAGGGTCCAGCTCACAGCTGAGCAGTATCCACGTAGTGCAGGGGGAGAAACACAGGGAGGCTGTGTGGGACTGGGTGAATGTTGAGTCTCACTGGAGCAGCTGGGTAGGATGTCCCTGGGAAATGGGAAGCTGATCTTGCTTCATTTGCCATTGTAGTCACTGTGAATATTGAAATCATGCTCTCTGTGAATTCTCTGGTCCTTGAGGATTTTGTTATTATTTTTTTACTTTTTGTTTACAGCTACACTGGGAGCTGTGTTTGGCTTAAGTACCTGTCTCAGTGCCCAAGTCCGGGAAGAACCAGAGGATCCTTTGAATTATTTCATAGGCGGCTGTGCAGCAGGAGCTGTCTTGGGAGTGAGAGGTAACTGTGGACAATGCCTCTGTTGAAATGTGCCCTTGCTGGTTTTAGAAACTTTTCTGTTGGGGGAAAATGTTAAAGGATGTTGATATCAGGCTTCTCTGGTAACGATTCATCTCAGCCTCTATTCGTGCCAGTTTCTTTGGCATTGTATGGGCCTGCTAAAATAAATGTGGCTGCAGGAGGCCAGGACACCAAAGGGAACATGAAGTGATACACAGAATGAAAGGAGAGCTGATTCAGTACTGCCAGTAAGAGCTACCAGTTGTATCTTAAAGTTGCAGGATAGGAAAAATATAGTTGTGCAAATCCATGTTTTCTTGGCAACAAATGTGATTTATTTTAGACAGCAAGTACAATCTAGTATCTGCCTTGTGAATTCTTTACAGTCTGAGGGACAAGCTGTGCGCTGCTGCTGTTGCTCCTATAGCACCTTGTAAAGCTTAAACAGCTCATGCAGATACTGACACAACTCTGTTTTCTGTAGACATTCATCGTCAAACCTAAAGAAGTGAGGGATTTATTCAAGTTGTAATTGTGGTGAAATATAATTAATCTTTACTTGTCCTAGCTGCTGAGCTGATTAGAGTTCAAAGCAGTATTTGTTATTTTTTTCACTTAAATGAGCCATTTAAGATTGCCCACTTAAGGGGATGGGGCAGTGGATTACTGAAATTGGTATTTCAAATTGCAAGCCATAAGTGTGAAAACTCAATTATATAAAAAGGCCACTTTTCCAATTTCTCTGGCCAGACAATGCTGCTGATGGTCAAGGAACTTACGAAAAATGGCAGTCTATCAAGATCTATTGCCAAGAACTTGTGCCTTAATGGGTCTTTCCTGGTTTGATGTGTTTTCTTCAGCTCACAGTTACCTCACTGGCACCACAGCATGTCTGGGGTTCGGAATCACTGCAGCTCTCATGAAGATTGGTAACAAGGAGGGCTGGAGGCTGACGGGACCTCCCAAGCTGTAAATGTCACCTTTCCCCTCTCCGTAAACTGGCTTCCAAATGCTGTATGTACTTAGGACGTATTGTAATAAAAACTTGGTCCATTCAGCAGTCGTCACAACATTGTGGTGTCATGCAGTTGTTTCCTGACATTTGGGCTGAGGTGCAGAAAGCTGGAGCTACTGAAGGGGAAATGGCATCTTCTGGTCCAGCTGCAATTTCTGTGCACAAGTTACTTTGCCTCCATGTCTTGATATTGTGTGCACATGCATGAGCACTACGCTGTAGCTTCAGTGAGGTCCTTGTGGTTGAGTGGGCCCTGCGGGGCTTCTTGACAAGGAGTGGGATTACACGGAACTGAGCCCATCTGAGGGTCTGGAGCCAAAGCTTCTGAAGAAGTGCTTGGCTGTGAGCTGAAGATGGAGGAAGGTGGGGTAGGGAAGAAGTCGTGGGTTGCCCACAAGTTGTTTGGGAGCCTGGGATCATTTTCCAAAAAGCCTTTCAGGAAGTCTAGAGCTAAGTGCTTCATGGTTGAAATTGAGGAATACCTGAGGGACCCTTGAACACCAGCTGAGAACTGGAGCATGTTGCTTATAACTGTGTCTGGTTGAATTTTCTATCAACAAACAAGTGTGTCCTGCAAACCCACTAAAGAGGTGGAGAGCATGGAGGCAGGGGATGCACAGACAGGTGAGAACTGGATCCTTTTGCCTGGAGAAAAGGTCAAGATTTAATCTAATAGCAGTTTTTCACAATTTAGTGGCTACAGAAAGTGCAGGCTCAGGTGTGCAGTGAAAGGTGGGAAATAACAAAATAGGGAAATTCTAACTAGACAGGAAAAAAAAAATCTCACAGGCAGAATAAGTGCTGAAAAACAGACTTGTAGAGGATGTGAAAACATCTTTGGGGACACAGAATTCAACTGGACATGTAGGAACAGTGCAGTATGGAGATGGTACATTAGGGGATGGGTGCATGAGTTACAGAGACGGGGAATGTGGGCATGGGGGTTGCAGAGAGGGGAATGTGGGGTGTGAGGGGAGGGGACAAGATGAGGAGATGGTGGTACTGGGACACAGTCATACCTCTGGTATGTGCTCTGTGTGAGCTGGTGGGGTCCTGGGGGCATTTGAGGCTGGGCCAAGGGGCTGGCTGTCTCCATGTGCTCCTGGAGCTGAGATTCCCAGCTCTTTGGAAACCAGTGGGGCTGGGCTGCAGCTCAGGAGCACAGCAGGTGGTGGTAGACATATCAACCCCTTATGGGGTTGGGGGAGCAGGCAATTGTGTGCCTCCTACCTGAGGGCTTGGGAGGGGACTCTGCTTCATCCTGCGCTCTGGAAAAGAATAAGGTTTAGAGAGGGGCTGAGGGACCAAGGATCCCCAGCAGGACCTGCCCAGGGTTAGCACGTGGTTTATGGAAGCTCCCATCAGCCTCAGCTGGCCCAGAGAATTCAGTGACCCACTGTCCCAGCCTGGGGACTCTGGGGCCTTGGACCTCCCTCTGCCTGAGCCTCTCCCAGCTTCTGGCTGATGCCACGTGTTTTCTCCGGTCTATAATTACCCGGGCACATTCTTAGAGGGTCACAGGAGTTCTGCAGAGCAGCAGCAGGCGGTAAGGGGGACAAGTGCACGGCACAGCATAACAGGCCACACAGTAATACAGGGGGCATGGCATACAGCAAGCTCTTCATTGGGCTGCAAAATGTGTGGCCTGAGCGAGGACAAGCAACACTGTGCAAACAGTGAGCAACACAGTGAGGGCAAGGGGTGGCAGCAATGTCATGAGGGTCAGCACACCTTGACAGTACTTGGTGCAGGGGGGCATGCATGACATGAAACATTGCAGACAGCTAGCAGGATAATGCATCACAACGTGTGACAGGCAGCGTGACACAAGACAGGCAGTGCACAGCAGGTACTGCCATGCACTAAGTAGATGTGCAGGTGCTTTGCTGGGGGCCAGTGGCTTGGTTGCTGTTGGACCATCAGTAGTTTCAGCTCTGGGGTAATGGCTGAGGAAGGGCTTGCTTGTGTGTGCTATAGGACTGAAGGTCTGAATGGTGACAGTGGCCTGAACTGTGGGGCTGTGGGGCAGCAGTTTTGGCTGTGGGGCAGTAGCTTCATGCTAAGGGTTCAGAGATGAGGCAGGTGATGAGATCAGGCTCAGCTATGGGGCAGTGAAATGGGCTGCTGTTGTCAGCTATGTAGCTGCAGTTTTGCCAAGAAGCATCCAATTCAGTAATGGAGCAGTAGCAGAGGCTGGTGGCCCTGGCTGTAGGACACAGGTTTTGGTGGTGGATTCAGTGGCTTTGCTATGTGGCAGTGCCAGTAGCAAGACCCCATGTCCTCAGCCAGTACTCCTGCCATGGGCTAGAGGCTCCAGCTGTGGAGACAGCATCCTGACACCCTGCTCCATGTGTTTCCACAGGCAAGATGTGGGTTGCAGAGGGGCCGGCCTCAGACCAGTGGAGCCTGCGGGATGGGGCTCATGCTGGACATTTCCTGGCTGTGGCTGACCAACTCCGCACTACAGGACAGCTGGTGGATGTGACCGTGGGCCCAGAGGGTGACATGGCCCATGCTGTGGTCCTGGCCTCCATCAGCTCCTTCTTCCACCGCTTCCTGGAGGGCAGGACCACACAACTCCGCCAAGATCCTCCACCCCACGTTCCCCTGCCACCTGGGGCCACGCTGTGGGGCTGGCGGGCTGTGCTCACCTTTGCCTATGGGGGAATTGTGCCCCATGGCCGACCGAAAGAGGTGGAGGAGGCTGCCCGGGCCCTAGGTGCCTCCCGGCTGGTGGCTGCCTGCACCCTGCGTCTGGAGACTGACCACCAGGAAGAAGGTCCTAAGCCCCTGGAGGAGCAGTGGGAGACACTAAGAGCCATGGAGCAGCTCCATGCCGATGGTGTGGGCTGTGACCTCCAGCTCCAAGCAGGGAATGAGGTCATCCCAGGTGGGCAGGAGGTGGGGGTCCCCTATGAGGGGCTGAGGAGTGGGACAGGGTGCTCTGGGACAACGAAGTTCTCTGGTGGGGATAATACTGCAGCTCCAGCTGGGGATCAAGCTCTAGAGGTGCCTGCAGGGCTGCTCCCTTTGGCAGAGCTGGGGCTTTGATGGGTGTGGGGCCACAACACCTGAGTTCTGGGGGCTGCTCAGTGCAGAGTCCCTGCTGCCTCCCACCATTATTCCTCCTTCCTCCTAGTTCAGCGACTGGCCCTGAGCTGCTCCTGTGACTTCTTCCGGGCCCTTTTCACCTGCCCCATGCGGGAGGCCACCCACGACCCTGCTGACCCGTTGGTCACAGGGCTGTCCCCAGCCGAACTGCGTCTCCTCCTCTCCTTTGCCTACACAGGAGCTGTGGCAGGGCCATGGCCCATGGTCTTGGAGGCAGCTGAGACCTCCCTGCGCTACCAGGCCTGGGGGCTCCTCACTCTCTGCCTGGATGTTTTCACCCATGGCCTGACCCCAGAAATTGTCCCTGATGTACTGACCTTTGCTGTGGCCTATGGGTTGGATGAGGTGGTCCATGTAGCAGAGAACTACATCCTGGCCACATTCCCCTGTGTGGTGGTTACACCGGCCTTCCTGGATCTTCCTGCACACCTTCTCATCCGCCTCCTCCGCTCTGATGGTCTTAATGTCCTCCATGAACTGGAAACCTTGGAAGCAGCATCTCGGTGGCTTATGGCCAATGGAGATGGCCAGGAGGATCTAGCCAAAGAGATCCTGTCATCTGTTCGCTTTGCCCTCATGTCCAGCCTGGAGCTGAAGAAGGTCCCATCTGTGACTGCAGGGGTAGCTGACCCAAAGGTCCTCCATGAGCTCATGGTAGCAAGTTTCGCCCCTATGGCCCAGCTGCCATGTCGGGTACGTTCCTTGCAGGAGGTGTTGGTGGTTTGTGGTGGAGACAAAGTAAAGGGCAACCTGGCTGCCCGGAAGCCCAGCAGACACCTCTGGTTTGCAGACCGCTACCTCAGTGCTGTGGGGCTGGTGAAGCAGGTTGAGTGGCGGGCACTGGGACACTTTCCTGATGGCCCACGCTTCCGTCATGCTGTAACTGTGGTGGGCAACAACCTCTACGTCCTGGGTGGAAAGCACTACTACGGGGTCCATGACACCCTAGCCAGTGTCTACAGGTGAGAGCTACAGAGGACTTAGAGTTGCCATGTGGCACCAGGGCATTGTGGGAGGTATTGATAGAACTAGAGGTAGAGCTGCCCCGTGGATCCAAGACATTGTGGCATTGCAGCTGGTCAAGTGGCCCCAAGTCATTCTGGGAACAGTTGGGTGTAGGACTCAGAGGTGCCCTCCTACTCTGGGGTACAGGCTTTTCGGGAGTAGGAGCGGGAGGCTTCTATCTGGAGATACCACAGGACATTATGGATTAGATATTGTCCAGAAGGAGGGGATATTCCCGTGCAAGGTGACCATGTGACCCAAGACATTATGGCAAGTTGTGGGTAGGTTGTTGGCCTTAGCAGTGCCAACATCAGCTCATGGTGTTATAGGTAACAGGTAGTTTCTTGCCCCTTTGCCTCTCAAACCCAGGTACCAGCCTATGGATGATTCTTGGGAGCGTCTGGCCAGTATGACATGTGGACGGAGCTACTTTGCTGCTGTGGCACTTGGTAATTTCATCTATGCCCTGGGGGGAAGCTCAGGGGAGCTCTACTGCACAGACACTGTGGAGTGCTACAACCTGGCCAATGATACCTGGAGGTGAGGCTGCTCCAGCAGATGCCTAGTTTCCCTTTTCTCTCAGAGCCCCTTGTTTTGGCCATGGTGCCCACTGATTGCGTCGTGTCACTAAGCCTCCAGTGGAGGATGGACTTGCAGTGGTATTTGAGAGAAGTCTACTGTGTGGTGAATAACCATGTCCCTTGGGGACTGGCTGTTGGCTAGTGTTGCTTAGTGGGTTTGGGTTTTTAGCCAGTAGTCACTGTTGGTCTTGTTGGCCATCTGCCAATGAGAAAAGTAGTTTGATTCCTCTCATAGGCAGAATGTTCATGGGGTGATGGCCAAGGTTGTCCTTTGAGGGAGTCCAACATGGTTTACTGATGGTGTGGTGACTACAAAGTGTTGAATAGTGATGCCCCTGCAGCATCCATTCTGTGTCACCTGATGATGTACACTGGAGCTCATTGGATGTTGGCAAGTGTTGCCTTCTGAGTGGTCAGTGAAGCCATGGCTCACCAGGGAACCCCTAGGTAGTCAGTCACTGCAGGACACCCTGCTTAACCTGTCCTTCACCCCTCCCTCTTTCCTTGCCCAGGAGGTGCCAGCCCCTGCCAATGGCTCTGTGTGGGCATGCAGCATGTGCCCTGGATGGTGAGCTCTACGTGTCAGGTGGTTGTGATGAAGCATACCAGTGTCAAGCATCCTTGCTCCGCTATGTCCCAGGTGCACCTGTCACACTCCTTGCCCCCATGAATGGCCAGCGAGCTGGCCACATCATGGAGGAGGCAGGTGGGCAGCTCTATGTGGCTGGGGGCCTGTGTCAGCGGGCTGGGCAGACTGGCTACAGGGACCAGCTGACCTTTGAGGTCTACAGCCCCAAGCAGAACATCTGGGTCCTCCTCAGCCCTCTCCCCCGTGCACATGTAGTTGGAGGTGCAGCTGTGCTGGGAGGGGAGCTGCTTGTACTGGGAGGGTACAGTCATGAGACCTACCAGGACACGCACTTGATTCATGCCTACCAACCAGGTACCCGGCGCTGGATCACCCGGGGCACCTTGCCCCATGCATACACTGACCTACAAGCCTGTGTTCTCACTGTACCTTCTGCCTTGCGTGCCCCCAGCTGCCTTAAGGACCCCTTGAGATCAACTGAAACTCCCAATAATGCTTAGGGTATACTCTCTGCATCTCATACTGGGATAGCCAGGTAGCATCTATGGATACCACTATGAGACAAAAGTGTCCAGATCCCTCTCCCAGGTTTCTCCTGTGGTTTCCAGCAACCCTTCACCCTCAGGGTACATGAGCTAGACTGTTATGAACCTATGTGACTTAAAGATTCCCCACACTGTAGCCCTGTGCCTCCAGGAATACTCAATCCCCTTGTCTGAGCCCTTCACTGGGAGCTGGGAATTCCCCAATATTCCCCCTCACCTGGGTTGAATAAAAGTGCTTCCTAAACTGTCTGTCTGGGTCTTATTGTTTCTGGTGGGGAACCCATACATCCAGGTGCTTCTCACAAGGAATAGGAGAGCAGGAGACCAGTGACCTGGGTGTCCTGGGTGGGTGGTGCTGGGCACTGGGGCTCTGTGTGCCTGGGTTCTCTGGGCACAAGGGTGTATGTGTGTGTGTCTCAGGACTGAGAGGGATCTTGGGATGCATAGGGGATCCTGGGGGAATAGAGTCCTGGGGATGCCAGGATTTGTGGGGGTTGATGGTGGGGTATAATAGAGGATCCTGCGGGCTTTGGGGTTCCTAGGTGGTTTTGAGAGGTCTTGGATTCCTGGAGGGACCTGGACTGCTTGTTGTGTGAAGAGGTGGGAGAATTCCAGCAAGGAGTTGCAAGGAGAGGCAAAGGTAATGAGATTCTGAGAAATGCTGGGGTACTAGTAGTGCCTGTGGGGAGGGAACTGGGTGGCTTCAGATGTGTAGAAGATGGACAAAAGTTGTAGTCTAAAGAGTTCTGAGGAGAAGGGGGTAATCACTTCCCTTGGTCTGATGGCCTGTCTCTGTTAACCCAGACCAGGTTTTGTTGCCCTCTCTTTGCTGCCAAGTGCACTGCTGGACCTTGTTCACCTTTCTGTCTACCAAAATACACAGATCTTTTTCCACAGCTCTGCCTCCCAAATGTTTGTGCCCCACTGTTGGGGCCTTCAGACTGTGCCAGCACTGAAGCTGCTCGCCTCACTCTTGTCCCAGGAAACAGGGATAGAGAGGATGGTGTGGTTAGAGGACAGCACCAACAGACAGACAAGTGGCTCCTTACAAACACAGTGTGTGTATGTCCATGACATACTTGCACACCAGACTTTCACGAGCAGACATACTCATGCTGGCCAGCACAGGCACATGTTCCCACCGTTGAACCCAGTAGTTAATCTGGCAGAAGGCTACACTGACTCATAGCAGTTTGACAATACATTTGGGGCAATGAGAACTGGAACTCCATTTCAGGCTAGAAAAGTGATTTATAGGATCCAGCTGCTGCATTTATGCACCAGTTCTGGGGCAAGCCGTTCAAGCCCCACCAATGGTGACTGTTGCCTCCTTGTCACACCTGCCTAAATGTTTGAGTGACACGTAGACAGGTGATCACAAAATTTTGGCCATCTCTGGAGTGCTTTGTTTTCATGTAATTCCTTACAAATCACATCCATTGCCTTTCAAAGCCTCCCACCCTACTCCTCCATATCTGGCCATCCATAATTGGTCATGCAGAGGCATCAACACTTGCACGTTCCTTATTGCCTGCCAGTGGGATGCTTTTTCCGTGTGATTCAGTTTCACAGGAAAGAATCACATATTTGGGGCCAAAGTCAAGAACAGGAGTATAAGTGTGCAGTTTTGAATGCGAGAATACAAGAAGGATCTAAAGCTGTTAAAGAGTATCCAAAGGAGGCCACAGAAATGGGGAAGGGTCTAGAGGGAAAGGATATGAGTAGCAGTCAAATGAGGGCATTTGACATATTCAGTCTGGAGGACATCAAGGGGAGACCTCAGTGCAGAGACCTCCCCTGAAGGGAGGCAGAGGGCCAGCTCTGTTCTGACCCCAGGAACAACTGGAGCTGTGTCATGAGGGCATCCCAATGGATAAATATTAGGAAAAAGCTTTTCCTCCAGAGAGTGGTCAGGCACTGAACAGTCTCCCCAGGGAATGTCACAGCCCCAAGGCTGTCAGAGCTCCAGAAGTGTTTAGACAATGCTCTCAGGCACAGGGTGGGATTGTTGGTGTCTGTGCAGGGCCAGGAGTTGAGCTTGATCCTCAGGGGTCCCTGCCAACTCAGGATATTATAGGATTCTGGGATTCCATGGACTTTTCTTCCCTGTCTTCACTCTTCCAAATACTGAAGACAAATTTCTAATTCACTGTGCCCTGCCTGGACTTGTGGCAGGTCCAGTGAAATTAAGCCAGCACCCCTTTTAAATTCAGGCACAGAATGTTTATTATGTGATTAAGAACCTGGCACTAAGTAGAAAAGTATATTGCATCTTTGTGTGCATAATTTGAACAGAAGCAGTTGCAACAGAGCACAATGTAAATTCTGCTTGCCCTCACTTACCCCAAAACCAGTCTGTGGCAGTGACAGCCCCAGACTATCACTGACCAGTGTAGGACATTATTTGCCTCTGCCAAATACCCAAGTAATTATTTTAGCTCTGGAAACCTCAGGCTGTTTGAGAGTACAAGAGGAAGGAGCTGGATGGCTTCCCCCTAGGCAAGTAGATCTTTCCCTTGTAAAACAAAGCATATAAAGCAGAACCATGACTCTCAATCTCTTTCTCTGAGTGTACAGAATCATTTACATGGTGTTACCTGCATATTTCACTCTGACATCACCAATGGCCTCGACACCCGTGTCTAGGCTGTAAGCAGATGGGGTCCTCGGGAAGCCAAGGTCTGTGACCATCAGCTTCCTGGAAAAAGGCTTGACTGATGTGTGCAGAGGACTGTGGTGAACCCACAGTTCCTTTGTAGTGCAGAAAGAGTAACTTGCAGGAGGACTGCACTGTATCCCCAGATCTTTAATTGTGCAGTAGGTAACCTCAGGGCACAAGTCCACTTCCTTGATTGTACAGAATGTGGGTCGCTGGAGGGGTATTTTGAAACTGCTGAGATGCATCATAGGGTTTCCTGTTGACTCCCTCCATTCCTGCAGTGGATATCGCACCTCTTGGGTCTGCAAGGACTGGTGCCAGGAGGGTTTTCCCACCAGACACATCCATGCCATCCAACCTGCTAGAGCCAGCAAGGTCAGGACCATCACAAACAAGGAAGCCAGGTAGAGCACCCAGTGCAACAGGCAGCAGTGCCTCAGCACCCACTGCCCCCACTGTGGACCCTCCCCACCTGCCTGCAAATGCAGCACAGGTACAGCCCGTCCTGTATGGATGGAGCAAGGGCAGAGGGAAGGAGGAGCAGGTAGGGGGGAGCATGCAGGCTGGGTGAAATGTGTGGTGTCCAGGGGAGGTGGTAGTGTTGTGGCATGAGTGGAAAGCACAGTGTTGGCCAGCATCGGAGGAGGAGATGGAGATCTGACAATAGAAGAAGCTTCTAGCATGGCAGAAGAAGGCACTGCTGTGGAAGTGGTGAGAAATGTGCCAGTGGACCCCACGAGACTACCATAGATAGTGCTGGCAGCAAGGGTGGTTTGAGGATGGCCACTGGTGCTAGAAGGGCTCCTGCTCATAGCTGTTGGCAGCGAGGTGGCATTGCCAAGGGTGGCAGGTCTGTGCAGGGTGATGGTGGTAGCAGCAGTGAGAATGGTAGCAGTGCTGGGGTTCTGTGGGGATGTCATGGTGGGACTGGCTGGTACAGGAGTGGTGGTGCTTGTCAGCATCACAAGCAAAGTGCTTGGGGAAAGGGTGGAGGTACAAGGGGTGCTGAAGGAAGGTCTGGTGAGGGGAGATCCTGTGGTAGTGAGGGTAGGAAGGCAAGATGAGGTAACAGCAGAGGGCATGGTAGTGTCCTCTTTGGGGATGAATCCATGTGGGGGGAAGGTGGTCACGGTAGCTTTCTCTGGTGTTTCTTCCCCATAATTGTATTCATCCCCTTCTTCCTCATCTGCATCCTCCACAATGCTGCAGTTAAGCTTGAAGTGAATGATGGGCTTCTCCCTATGCTCAGTAGGGCTGTGACACAGTACCTTCTCAGGTGCGACCTCCACCTTTGTTTCCTCCAGGCCTCGCTCTGGCTGATAAACAATGTCAGCATTCTTCTGGATCCAGGTCTGGAGGTAGCGCAGGTCACAGTTGCAATTCCAGGGGTTCTCAGTGAGGAAAACATACATGAAGAGACGCCCCTTTGGGAAAAAGTCAGTGGGCAGGGTCTGCAGCTGGTTTCCTGAGAGCCAGAGAGTCTCCAAGTTTTGCAGGTCCTGCAGCAACTCCTTGGGTAGCTCTTTCAGGAGGTTGTCTGAGAGGTCCAACTCCTTGAGTGCCATCAGCCCTGCAAAGGCCTCCCAGGGCAGCTGCTGCATCTTGTTCCCTCTCAAGTCCAGATTCTGCAGCTGTGGCACTGTGCGGAAAGCCCCCGGGGCCAGTGTCTCCAGGCTGTTGTGGGCCACAGCCAGGTGGGTGAGCGCAGGCAGGCCCTCCAGGATGGGTAGGGCTGCCAGTGCATTGTGGGAGAGGGTCAGGTCCTTCACGGATGGCAGCAGGGCCCCTGTGTGCAGAGCCACCAGCCCATTGTTGGCCAGGTCAATGTCCTGAAGCTGGGTGAGGGGCAGAAAGGCAGTGGTGGAGAGGGACTCCAAGTAATTGTTGCTGAGAAGTAGGATGCCTGTATCTGCAGGCAGGTCTGGGGGCACTGCCCTGAGAGCCTGCCCTGTGCAGTTCACCTCCAGGAGGTCCTTGACCTTGTTCATCTCTGAGGGGCAGGGCCGGGCTGGGGACAACAGGGCCAGGAGAGTGACCAGGGTCAGGGCAGGGACCTGCATGGCCTGGAGGGGGAGAACCGAGGGGTGTGGGTACAATCAGGCATGCACCTACACATTCATTGCCCACACAATTCCCACGCAAGCACCATTTGCAGCAAAACTGGCATCCCCTGCCAGACCCTCTGGCAACCTCTGAGCTCTGCAGCTTCTTCCTGGGATGGTGTAATGGAGGGACAAATCCCACACCTACTACCATCTTGTTCTTGGAGACCAGCAGATGACATTTTGGCCCTTTTGCCCTGACTCATGGGCCTCTTCACAGCAATGCCTTCTACACTGGGACAGCATTGCTGCCCTCACCACTGTAAAAGCCATACCTCTGCAGTGTTTTTGTCCCAGCATACCCACACCCAGCTCGACCCAGACAAATTGTGTGCTGGAAGAATCTCCCCAAATATGCTCTTACCAACACCAGCTGAGCCCTCTGCAAGATTTGGAAGGTAGGAGTATGAATCATGTGAAGGGAGCTTCCTGTGCACAGATGTGTCTTCCATAAACAACCAGGCCCCTGTGAACGCTGTGACTCACCTGTAGATCTTCCAGTGTTTGCTCTCCTGCTGCTCTGCCTCCTCCTGCCCATAGACCAGACAGTGCTCTGGGTCAGTGCTAGCGAGGAGCTGCCCAGCTCTCTATCAGCACCCACAGCTGTGGGAAGGGAGTTATGGTTTCCTGAGCAGCCAAACCCATCTCCTGTCTTCTCACACAGCCCTTTCTTTGGCTGCACTGCCACATCACCATCTCTCCTTGCAAAATGTCAATGAGGATCAGTAGGCATTGCCCCAGCAGCAAATGGTTGTGGCCCAATGCAATCTGCACTGGATCCTGCTTGTTCTGCTGCTCAAACCAGTTTTCCCCTTAGAATTCGCAGGAGCATTTGCAGAAAATAATTCCATTGGCTTCTGAAGAGAAAATGGGCAGGAATATTGGCCACAGCTTCTGAGAAGGGGCTGAGGTAGTAATAAAATGACTATGCCCATGATGCTGGAGAAGCACTTGTGTCTGGATGCAGGCCTAACTGGACCAGGATGCCTTGAGGCTCAGGACATCTCTTGCTGTCTGTGATAGGAGTGGGATGGACTGAAGCTCTCCTCCCCTAGCAACTGTAGTTTAAAGTCCTCTTCTCTAGCTTGGCAATTTTGTGAGTGTTCTTTGATTTTTCTGACAGATGGACTTCATCTGCCCCCAGGAGATCAGGTTGTTCAAAGCAAGTCTGATAGTCTAAGTAGCCAAATCCCTGGCTGTGGCACCAGTACTGTAACCATCTGTTGATTCCCCAGATTCAACTGGCTCTTTCAAACCACTTCCCTTTGACTGGGAAGATTGATGAAAAAACTACCTGTGCTCCAGAGTCAGCAGCTACAGCTGCTCCCAGGGCTCTGTAATCCTTCTTGATGCTGCTCAGACTGCTCTTGACTGTATCACTGGCACGCACATGAAACAACAGCAGCAGGTAATGGTGGACTGTGCAAGGCATGGTAGTCTCTCAGTGATATCTCTGATATGAGTCCATGGTAAGCAGCATAATCTAGAGAGTACAGCAGACCAGTAAATAGTGCCTCCATACCACTCAGAAGAGAGTCTCCTCCTACTGTTACCCTCTTAGCTGTGATAATTATTATATGGGGAGCAGATCATATAACTGGTTGTTATATGGGGAGTAGATGGGGTTACCTTACTCATCTTCAGTGTCTCACTTGCTGAGTCTTTCCTGCAGAGCAGTGAAAGGTTCTTCAAGGGCACCTCTGTCTTCTGGAAAAGTTCTGCAAGAGCACCTGTGGCTTTGGGGAAGACTATTCTTCCTGCAGGTCCTTGCTGTTCCATCCTTCCACACTGGCCCTCCTTCCTTCTGTGTGCGTTCTCTTGGTCTTCTCCCCTTCTATGTGTATCACTGGAGAAGTCTCTTGCTGTTTGGCTTTGTGCTGAAGGTCTACTGCAAACTGTGCTTGCAACCAGCTAACTCTCTCCTTCCAGGGAAAGAACTCCTTCTCAGCCTTCCTGCTACTATACAGCTTTCTTGCTGCCTCTTGCCTTTCTCAATCACTTGCCACAGGTGGTCCTGGGCACACCTTTTGCAGGTAGATCTGCTGCCTGTCCCTGCCCTAGAGAAAGACCTATTCATTTCTTGCAATGAGAGATCTTCATTGCAGCACCTCCATTTGGCAGCTCTGTCTGGATGGAGGCACTGGCAGCAGACCTCTGCATCATGCGTTGGAATTGCAGCCTTTGCTCTCAAAGGAGTGTCCATCATTCTGCCTTTGGAGTCAGGTAGGAGGAATGTCTTCAACCTGTTAAAACAGCCACACAACATTCCTGGTTCATAGAAGACAGAGCTTAGATGCAAGTTACAAATGGTATGTGTGATGGTAACTGCATTGGAGTACTCATCTGCAGATGTATTTCCCTCTGCTTTGGGGATTGAGACAGGAGGTGTCATTTTAACTAGAGCCTCTGATTTCCCAGGCTTTTTTGTTTCTTTTTACTTTACATTTTTACAGTCAGATACAACTGTGTGCTTTGGCTGCTCCATTTCCTAGATCCAATTGTTGGAAATTATATAACTTTTCTAATTATTAAATTAATAGTTTAATTAACTTCTAATTATTTTTTAAAAAAGAACAATAACCAGTATGTAAGTTACATGTAGTGAGTTAGTCTTAAACCACTTTTAGCCAGCATTTAGTAAAGTTATCATATGCTCCATTTATGGGAACACAGCTTGGGAAAATTACTGAAACTTTACATTTTGCTAAACTAACTCTGATATGCTTCAGTGAAAAAAGCCTGGGAGAGAGAGATATATTGTTGAAGCTGGATATCTAGATTGCAGAATTTATGGATTACAAGGACCTTTTGCGGAAACCAGAAGATAAAGAGGAGACTAACAAAGACTCAGTATATGTGTTGGAAAGTCCCTACTGGAGGAAAAAGATACGAAAAAAACCTAAAAATATGGTCTAATTAGCATAAGAAGCAAGAAATCATCAGCCAATAGAAGATGGAATACTAATTATGAAAGAGTTATGTAATTTAGAACCAATAACATTAATTTCTTTGTTTGCAGTGTATAAATAAGTAAAAATTTTGTATTGATGTCTGTATGGAGGTTGGAATTTTTTTGGCCATACATATACCTCTGGACCAAGGATAAAGTAATATCTTACTTATTTTCACTGAAAAGACTATGTTAGAGGGTTTTACTTATCCTGACGATGTTGGGGGATTTAGTAACAGAAGGATAGCAGAAGCACGCTGACAAGTAAGACTGCTTGCCCCTATTTTTTTCTGTTTTATATATTGCCTGGCTCACATCTGTATTCCCACTGCTGAAGCAGTGGTGTCACTCCATAAAGTGCAGAGTGTGTTCTCCAGTGGGGTCTGGATATACAAACACTGGCTCTACTGCAGTTGTTGGTGGCTCTTTATCCTCTTCTGCAAGAGTGTATAGGCAGGCTGTAGCCTGAAGCTGAGTGAATGTCAGAGGCAACGAATGGGTTTCTTTTGGGCATGTTCAAAAATGCAGTATGGGCTGTGAGTGTCTTCTAGATCATTTCAGCTACAGCTGCTGCTAGGCCAGCAGCAGGCTGGAGGGGCATTGCTGGGTCTCTCCTCTCCACTGTGGTCCATGGTGTCTCCTCCTGACAGCTTTCAGAAAAAAGAGCCTGGATGAAACCCCACACAGTCCTGGTGGGCTGTGTAAAGCCTTCTGCCCAGGCTGAGGTGCTTTGTGCCCCTAGCATCTGCCTAAGCAGTGAGTGCTTGTGCATCCTTCCCCTGCAGCAGTGTCTCCTACTGGCTGATGTCTCTCCTGTACTAAAGAGGAGGGGACCAAACACCACACATGGTGTGGAATTGTGTATATTTGGTCTGAGCAGTGCTGAGCCCTGGTGTGCTATATATGTACATCTGTAATAACGTTGCTGTCTCCACAGAACTGTGCTATGCCATCGACACGTGACAGGATCTCCAATGCTCTCTGCATATGGAAAGCCATATGTAGCACTTGTTATGTCCAAAAACCCAGTGCAGGTAACACTGCAGATAAAGGTAGTATTGAAGGTTAAGTTGCCACGTGTCATGATTTGACACTGGCCAAAGACCAAGCACCCACAAGAGTCATTCTCTTATCCTCTCCTGCTATAGATGGGCAAAGGAGAGGGAAAAAGATGAGCAGAGTCAGAAGAGGATAATGAGAAGTAAAATAAGCCATTGAAACACCTTTCTTCCTCTCAAGCCCCTCCCTCCTTCCCATGAACAGCATAGGGAGACAGGGTGTGGGGGTTTTGGTCAGTTTGTGACTCAAGATCATCTTCTGTTCTCTCAGGGAGAGTCTGCTCTGCTGCGCATTGGGTTCCCTCCCATGGGCAGTTGTCCCAAAACAGTTGTGGCATGGGTCACTCATCCATGGGGGGCAGTCCCCTAAGGATAGACTACTCCGGTTTGGAAGCAAGGGCCCTCTCTCTCTAACTTTGGAAGCAGGGATCCTCTCTATTCAGGTCTCCCACTAGATCACAGCTTTCTCTAACATCCACCAGTTCCACCATGACCACTTTTCCCATGGGCTGCAAGTGGATATCTTCATCCTCCATGGACTTCACGCATGACAAGGGGACAATTTTTTTCACCACAGTCCTCACCATGGCCTGCAGAGGAATCTTGGCTGTGGAGCTTGAAGCACCTCCTCCCCTTCCTTTTTTCCCACTGACCTTGGTGTCGCCATGTTGTTCTCCCTCACATGTTCTCACCTTGTTCTCTTCTCTGACGAGAAGAAAACTGCTGCTTGTAGGTACCATTGCCAACAAGTTTTACTAATTCAAAGATTCCTGCAGGATCCCGCAGTGCCAAGAAGTTGATCTCATTTAGGTTCCACATTGGGGAATTGCTTGCCATGTTTCCGCTGCTGTCCATGCAGTCCTGCTGCCATTGCACAGTGGTGCTGCTGCTGTCGTGCTGTCTCTATTGAACGCCTCTCCTCATGCAGGGCACTGGGAAGGTGAAGCTGCTGCTGCCACCCCTGCCCTTTTGCCCACAGCACAGCTGGCCCCTGTCAGCATTGATTCACTGCTCCTGGAAAAAACTGCGTGTGTGCTGTTATGATTTTCTTCTCAAATATGTCGTCACATATGAGGCATTACCAATGTCTCTAATTGGACCAGCAGCATGTCCATCTTCAGAGCCATCAGAGATTCTCAAAAAAGCTCTCCTGTCTGTCCCACACTCCTGCTACCAACAAACCAGGCCATGCCAAATTAACACAGCTTGGCTACACAATTTTGCACACAACAGAGCCTCAGATACCATCAGAGCAAACTGTGGGGCCACCCCCTTGCTTCACAAACATTTTAGCACTAGAATTCCTTTGGCCCTGTTAACCACCCACATACAATTCAAATTCATTTCCTGGGCCTAGAAGAGCTAAATCCGGGGCATTAATCAGCCTTTCTTTTAATTTTCTTAAGTTCTGCTTTTCTTCTGGTATCTATACAACAACATTGGGACTATCTTGGGTTAAAAAGCCACAAAATAAAAAGTCCTTAATCCATGTCCTGCAAAAACCTATTCATTCTAAAAATTGTTACAGCTCCTCTTCAGTCCTGGGCAACGGCATCTCCAAGGTTCCCTGGACCCCTTCTGTGCCAACACACCCCAAGCCTTCAGTCCAAATATACCCTAAACATTCAACCTTTCTCTCTATCATGTCTGCCTTCCTTTTAGACACTCCAAGCCTTCCCTGCAGCCAGAAAATGGAACAATTTTGGAGTGGCTTCCCCTACTACCTCCTCCCATTCTCCTGATAGGAGCCAGTCTTTAGTAGCAATGTGAGGAGGGAACCTGGCTCAAGACAGTACAAGGATCTGGCACTGTGGAGTGCCTGGGTTCAACAGCCCCACCTACTGTGCACCATAACTGGCAGGATAATAGAGTTCTAGGGAGACATACACGGATCCAAAAGATCTGCCTTTAACAGGGATTTAACTACAGGCTGCAACCCTTTCCTTCCTTCCCTTGGCTTTTTAGACACCAGTTGTCCAGGTCACCTTAGAGTAATGTGGAGAGGCTCCATATCCAGTTTTCCATATCGAAAGAGTGCTAGCATCCTCATCACCCCTCACAACACTAACTCGCATTCCCAACTCCAGTCATCAAATTCCCTCTTAGCAAACCACATTTACAACTAAGAATAATCAGAAACTCATACTTTTCAAATCCAGCTCATACATTGACCAAACTCTCAGGGAAATTCCTGTGTTATTTTACACAGAATGCACCTGCTCACCTTTCTTACTTATCAAAAGAACATTACAACAATTGTTCCCCTTTTAATATAAAATTCAAATTAGACTGAGAAGTTAATGTGTCTATCAGTGTCTGGAAAATTAATCCACAAACAGCAGAGATTTATGTCCAAAAAGGAGACAGGAGAGTCTGTTTACTTTTTGAATAAAGGGAGAGGTCATGGGACATTCCCCTGGATCTCTCAAATTTTTGGAGGACACAGCCTCCATTTTATCCAAATTTATCCAGTCCTTCTCTCTTTCCCCATTGGCTGAGGTACTTGAGAGGTACAGACTTCTTGGAATGCCTGATACCTAAGATTCCCCTCAAATGTATAACTCTCCCTCTTAATTTTTAATTCTTATGGAATTTATGGTTTTTCCCCATTGTTTCTTTCATCTTTCAATATCCAATTTCATTTATCAGCAAACCTACAGTTTGTTTGCAAAGGAAAATATCTTTTTTCCATTCATCAATCAGTGGAATCCTTCCCATTGTTTCTTTTATCTCTCAGTGATAGTTTTATCTACCAGCAGACCCACAGCCTGTTTGTAAAGAAAATCCATCATTCTTCTCAATCCCACCTCTTTTATTTTTTTTTTTTTTTAATAATTGTCTTTATAAGCTTTAGTTATCATTGACTTAATTTCCTGTTCCTGGGTCTTTTTTGGTTTTGCAATTATTTGCAGTGACATCAGTTTCTGTCCTTTTGTAGCCATCTCTGGATCAGTAGGCATGGCTACTACCTGCATCCTTTTGATCGCATGTTGAATAAGTTTTACTAAGCAAGAGATCATGTATGGTAAAAATTAGAGTTGCTACAGCACAAAAAATGCATTTGTTTAACTCAGTTCACCAGGTAACCATGAAAACATGTCCCATTCCCATCCTTTCCATGTTTGGACCAGTACATGAGCTAACTTTCTTATTCCTTTTGTTATTTGTTTCACCACCTTTCATCTATCATTTAATTTTACACACACTCCCCCTTCTTCTGCTCACAGTATTTTCATTTCCAAGCTCCCACATGAGGTTTCCACCTGAAGTTACATCCCAGATCTGTTTTGTTAGATCTGGACCAGAACTTACTGAAAAGGGTTCGAGTTCCATTCTGGTGTTGCCACTTCCACTGATAGTCACAGGCAACATGTGTCTTACTTGTGGAGCTCTGGTGCGACTGGCCCCGCTCCCCCATGGCCTGTGAGGTCCGGCAGGGGCTGGGCTCAGCCTTCTGTGGCTCCCGGATGGGGAATGGAGACTGCTGGGCTTCCCCCAGCCCCAGACTGGGCCGAGCTGTGGCCCCTCCCAGGAAACCCTCTGGGTCCCATTCCAGTGGGGTGGCTAAAGCCCTCCCCAGGGGGCCCCTGGCCCTAGGCTAGACTGGGCCACAGTTGCTGACATCTTGCCGATACACCCCCACCCATGGTCCGTACAGACGGCTCCAGGCTGAGAAGCGATCCCATCTGCTCATCTGCTCTGGGCTTGGGCCAGATTTAACTTTTTCACTACACAGATGAGACCTGCAGACTTAATCCCCTCTCCAGAGAGAGGAAAGTGGGAGCAATCAACATGTAAAGAGACAACCTGAAACATCAAGGTCAGTAAAGGAAGGAGTCAAGCCTCAGATGGAAGGAGAATGAGGAGATGCTTTAATAAGCTGAAATATTCTTTTGGTAGGGCCATGGAGATGGACAATAATGTTCTGAAAAACTCTTTTAATTAATGAAAGAGTATTGGGAGGAATAAAGTATTCAAACTGTAGATCTGAGCAAAAGTATCTGTTGATAAAACTAACCAGATGGTGGAGTAGCTGTGATCCCATGAGATGCCTGAACAGAGAGAGAGAGAAGTAAGAGCTAATGAAGACCCTTTACCCCAAGGGAAAGAAGAAAACCTCTGTTCCCAGAAATGATCACGGAGACAGATGAAGAAAACCTTTGCCTTTGAATAACTCATCCTTAAAATAATACCCCTTGAGTTCACGGCCCAGGAACACACCTCAGACTAGTGTGAAAATGGGAAGAAAACATGATGACAGAGTTTTTTTTCAGGTGGCTGCCAGGCATGGAAATGAAAAGTCACAAGAAAACTGTTTTTCTTGTAGAGAACTCTCCATGAAATGACAAGAGAAAACTCCTCTCCCTACAGAGACTGATGAAAAGACTATTGTATAGTTGGTACTGCTTTAACATCCCACGTTTTGTCTCTATGGTGTCAGCTGGGAAAGGAAAAAGGTTAGGTTGGGGCAGAAAAAGTTTTTAGAGGTTTTATTCTGGTTTCTTATTTCTTGTAGTCCTATTAATACAGTTTCTTTATTACTTTTAAGTTTTAAGCCTGTTTTGCCGTTCTCCTAATCCATATCTCACAGCAAGAAATAAGTAAGTACTGTAGTGATTTTAGCCAGAGCTAAAAACCACCACATTATTTAATGTGTTGTCTGGGAAACACAAACTAACAAATCTAAACTACTACAAGCAGTCAAAACTCCTTGAAGAATTTTTCCTGTAAAATAAGTTCCCCTGAGCCTACTGCATCCACAATCACATATCTTGGAATTATTTGTTCCAAAAATACTTTATTAACCAATCCTGTAGTTGCTGAAACGCCTGGAAATGCTTCTGGCCACCCTGTTAACTGACACACTATTACAAGAAGATATTTAATCTTGTCACTTGGAGCAGTTCAGTAAAATCCATCTGGCATCCCTGGAAAGGACATGCAGCCTAAGGCCTCCCTCTACTGGCAAGTTTCTTTGTAACTCTGTTATTGGTTTTAGCACAAGTCGAACATCCCTCAATAGCTTGCTTTGACAGACTAAAAAGACCCACAGCAGCCTACATTTTGAGGAAAGCTTCTGCCAGTCCTTGGAAGCCCCAAGGACTTCCTTCATGAAGTTGTTTAAACAACTGTAAGGCCAGAGCTTTTGGTATTGTAAAAAATTATGTTCTCGTTTTTTAATATAAAATTTAAAAAGTTTAATAGAAAGACAAGAAGAAATAGACAAAGAAACAAATAAAGCAAAATGAATAAATATGGCTGGGTGCCTCAGCATTCAGCCAAGAGCACACTTTACTAACAAAGGATTGTCCCTTAAAAACAGAAGTCTCTTGCATATTCATAAATGCTTATGCATGATTTAAACATTCTTCTTAAGTTTTAGATGTTCTTTTGTTTAGCTTCAACTCCCCCCTCCCCAGTAGATCAATCTTCTTGGCTCCTTTGCATCTCACACTCCCTGATAACAGAGGTTCAAAAAATTGCTCCCATGTAACTACAGTCACTGCTATCTTCATCTGAATAAGATAATCTAAGAATGCAGGGGGAAATTTCTGACTATCTTTTCAGCTTCTGGGTTATATTAACAAAAACAGTCTTTATTTTAATACCATATTACAGCTTTAAATATATATATATATATATATAAATGTATTACACCACTATTTCTAAGTTTTATCAATAACAGAAATAAAAGAAACTATATTAGTACAGCAAAGTTTTCCAACATGATACATATAACATTAATTTTAATAATTGTGAAAAACCAGTAATATATATATCTATAACAAGTATCCGCTGTTTGCCATCCGTTGTAAACCAATTCTCCCCACTTACCCTTTGCCCCACTTTTTTCAAATTATCTCAAGTTCCTCTGGTGGAAAAGACAATTTTTCTGGCAGAGGTGCAATTTCTGGGAGCAAGGAGAGGATCTTAAAGATTTCTGGCAACAATGCAGCTTTCTGAATTTCTTCATCAGCCAGTTGGTTTCCTATTGCCTCCTCTGAGCACCCTGCTTGGTGTCCCTTGGTGTGTATTATTGCCACCCTTTTTGGTAAGTTCACCACCTCCAATAGGTGGGAGATTAAGTTCTCATGACCTAACATCTTCCCCCTGCAAGTTAATAAGCTTCTTTCTATCCATTGTTTCCCAAATGCATGTATCGCCCCATATGCATATTTAGAAGCAGTAAAAACACTCATTGTCTCGTCCCAATATAAATCACAGGCTCTCACAAGCCCACACAGCTCTGCTGAGTGAGCTGACCAAGTGGGCGGTAACCTCTCCCCCTTCCTTTAATTGCTTTCCACTCACAATAGAGTATGCTGTAAATCGTTTCCCTTCTACCATCATTGAAGACCCATCAATAAACACATTTTCTCCCTCAGGCCAGGGAGTATTTTGTGAAACTTCCCTCACACAGATCTGGAGATCTATCACCTGAATGCAGGTATTTTGGAATTTGTCCTGATTTAGGGCAAATTTGGGAGAAAACCTCCAACAGGCCCCCCCCAGGAAGCAAACCCACGTGGCCCCTTTCTTCCCCCCCCCCCCCCGCCCCCCCCCCCCCCAACCAGTTCGGGAAGAGATTTCTCTGAGAGAAGTGGAAAAAACCTGTTTATTTCACAGGCGCAGCACTACCCAGCACAAGAATGAACAATATCAAATTACAAAACCTCTCACTGCTCTGAAGAGATGACAAAATTCAGAGGGTCTCTTTCCTGCAGGTGTTCACTCTGTTATCAATCCTTCTGGTCCTGGAAAATGCCGCTGCCCAGGCTGGGCTCCCTGTAGTCCGCGGGTGCAAGCTCCTGGTGCTCCCACGAGTCCCCAGTCCAGAGCAGGTTTGATCCATTTAAAGGAAAAGGGAAAGAAAACAGTCCAGGAAGACCTCTCCACTTCGGCTAGTTGGAAAGGCAATGGGATTTGTCCCTTGTTGTCTGTCTGTGCTGTACTCAAAACTCCGTCCCAGGATGCGGGGGGAGCAAGTACAGTCTCTGATAACAGACTCAGTGCTTCTCCACTCACTTCTACTCTTAGATGAAGTTTTAAGGATATAAAACGTATTTCTGGGCTAGGTGGATGAATGGGGATACAATTTAACATCACACTCACCCCAGGACAACAAATGATGATACATATTCAAGTATTTCTTTGAACTCATTTACATGTTCCAGGAAATTTTTAGCATTTTTTCAGGTCCTTCCTCTGATCCTCCTTTTTGGAGCATGTGCAGTAATCTTGAATGTGGTTTTGAGGGTTGTGTGTCACCTCCTCATGGCCCTCTGTGTCATGATTTCAGCAGATGACAGTTGTTGATAGTCAAAGTGTCAGTAGCAGGGGTTCACATCATACTCGTTCCTCAAATGTTATCCAACCATGCAGACTGTTTAGCTATTTCAGTAATTTCAAATTAACCACAAGTACTCTAAATCAACATCAGCTACTTCACAAATATATCTGAGTTACTTTAATTATTGTGAGTTACAAAATTAAAAGCATTAGCTATTATTTCACAACTATAGCTACTTTTGTGTTGTGGGTTAGGTGTCTCTTTTTTTTAGTTCTGGCTTGCCTGTGGAATTTTTACCCATTGGTTGCTGGGACAACCTAACTGCAGGTACTTGGTGGGTGCTTGAGAAAAGACAAAGAGTTCAGCCGGGGCACAGGGGGAGAAGGGGGCAGGAAAAAGGGAGGGTGGGGACAGTTTGGTGGGCTTTCTTCAGCTTCGGAGAAGGAAACTTTGGGGCACAGAGCTGTTGCGGTGGGGAGAAGGGAATTTCTCCATCACCCAGACGGAGCTGCTGCTTCTTCTCCTTCTTCCCTCTTCATTGGTGGCCTCGCACCCCATGTCCTGCCGGGACGTGTGGCAGTGCCAGGCACCGCCGCAGAGCTGCTGATCCACCTCAGCCACCGGCCCAGGATCTCTGCTCATCCCTGCTGTTCCTGATAGTAAAAGGTTCTAAAATCTTAGAAAATTTGGAGACTTAGAAAGAAAGTTAGGTTTGGAAAGCCCTGGGAAAAGTAGGCCCTGAGAAATGTTAGGCCTTGTGCTTGCTAAAGATCAGGTCAAACTGCACCTGTGTAATCAGTATATGATAAATGATACAATTGTTAGATGTGATTAGATCTAATTAAAGAATGTAAGGAACAATGTTAGGGGGCTAGGGGGATCACGAGAAATTCATGCTTGGGTAAAAACAATGCTTACAATAGAACAATGTAAGTTTAATAATTAATATGTAAGTTGCATAACGATAGAGTACAAAACATGTTCACCTTAAAACCAAATTGGGTCAGATTTGGGTATGTGTACCCCTGACACCCAGAGCTCTTCAATAAAGCACCTTCATTCGTGATTATGTGTGTTCCTGAATGTCGCTCTATTAGGACCGGCTGGGAAGAGATGACACAGACTCTCTAGGAGTTACTCAGGAGAATTTCTCGTAGTTTATTACTTTAGTTCTGTTTTATAGACTGATACGTGGAAAGTACAGAAAGGAAACTCTTATTGGTTAGTAAGCTACTACATTACCATCATTGGTCAGTGGGGTTCACCACCCCCTGACTTTCTCCTGCAAAGAAAACAAGGGACAGACAACAACACCTGCAAGGCTGTTTTCTGTCTCTGAGGATTGTTTTGAATTCTTCCATGAATTTCCCAGGCCAGCTTCTCAGGCAGGACTGAGGGAGCTATGTGGCCTGTAATTTCTACAGGCTCTCTGTTTCAGAGTTAGACACAGAGTCCACACCTGAATGCTAACATTCCAGCTGTGTGTTCCTCAGAGCCCTGCAGGAGCACCAGGACTGCCCGCCCGAGGGGGTTTGTGAAGCAAAGCCTCTCCTCCATCCCTTCCCATCTCAGCCGAGAAAGCTGTCACGGGGTCCTTGGTTCTGTTTCCTTGCTAATGCTGTAGTTATTGTTGTTTGTTTGCCTTGTTATAAATAGTAAAGAACTGTTGTTCCTATCCCCAGATCTCTGCCTGAGAGCCCCTTGATTTCAGAATTATAATAATTCGGAGGGAGGGGGTCTACATTTTTTCATTCCAAGGCAGGCTCCTGCCCTCCCTAGCAGACAGCTGTCTTCTAAAACCGAGACATTCTGCAAAAGTTAACATTATATTATAATGCACAGCACATTGCATCCATTTTAATATTTGTGAAAGCCAAAACTATTATATATATACGTGTTCATCACACCCCAAAGTGGTTTTTACTGGTGAGATTTGCCAAGATCCTTCTCAACTGTCTTTTACAGCCCCCTCTGGACATCCATGTCCTCTCCTATGGACTCTTCACAGACCCCCCTGGTCTGCCTTTTGTCTGTCTCCTGCACAGTCTTGGGTACCCAATCTATTGCCTGTTTCTATTTGCTTCACTAATGTAAGATTCATTCTAATAGGTGTAGGTGATAATTTGTGATATATTGTGTAGTTAGGTTTTATCAACTGGTGGCATACAACTGTTGCTAAATATGAAAAGTTATGCTTAGTAATCTTAACAAAATTATAGATGCAAAAATTAGAATGATATTCAATAGGTAAGGTTATATTATTATTATTTCTTTTTACAAAAACACAAGCATTCTTAAATATATACATATACATATACATATACATATACATATACATATACATACACCTATACATTCTTAAATATATACACCTTTGACTAATATATACAAGGACAGTTTTTTGACTAGTATGTGGGTAGACCTCAAAGTGGGAAATGCTTTGCTCAGTGTTTAGACATATGTCTTGAGTATTGATTGTTCTCACAAATGAACTTTTGTTGTTCTCGGATAATATAAGACTTTCAGTTTACAGTGTGCCACTTCTTATTCGTTATATGGGCCCAGACTTTATGTTTAGAGGGATAGAGTACTGTCTTATTATGGTTTCAGTGCAGTAATGGGATGGATAACATATATTGTGGCACATATATAACATATATACTGTATAGTAAGTATAAAGGCAGTAACTATGTTAGTAATAGGATTGTAGGTAAAATTTATTAGGGTCTGCTAAGATTGAATTTTTTTTTAAATTCATGGCATTATTTTAAATTGTCTTTCATACTTTAATTGGAAAAGCACTTTCACTTTTTTCACTTCTAATTAAAGTGGCTATTGATTATATGTATAACTGTGCTTGCATATAACTAAAAGTTAATGATACATTGTTCTGGGCTATATTGTGTATTTACTATTAATTTATGATCTTGGTCTTTAGTTTATTCTTATTTTGGTAGCACTTTTGAGACTTGCTACTGGCTAGTTCTTAATGCTAATAGAGATGAGTGTAGAGGTTGCTTTAGTTTTGTTAAAGTGTTAGTTGCAGTGGTTAGTTTATTTATCAATATTTCCATATCAATTTTATTTAAATCTTAATCTTGCTTCTAGTATTCTAGTGTATTTGTTTTCGTTTAGGGCAAATTTAGCAGAAAATATTTGAATGGGGTTTTTTTAGAAGGCAAATTTAAGTGCTTCTGAAAAAATTTTTAGGGGTACTATGTTTTGAAAGAACTTGTTTTTTAAGGTCTAAGATGGTGCTTTGAGCAGTACTGTGAGGTGTAGGGTAGGTTTTTAACTATTTAATGGTGGTTTTTACTATTGTGAGCACATAGCACTTGCCTTGGTGGGTTTGAGGCAGTGTGATGTAGTTAATCTGCCAGACGTCCTTATATTTATATTTGGAAAATTGCTTATTATGTTATAGGGTGTTGGGGAGGATGAAACAGGAAAACCTTATGAATGTGATTGGCAGAAGATTCTGAAAACATGAAGCCTAGAATCGAAATAGAAATAAAAGCTTGCTTTGAGTCATAAGATGCTGAGTACTAGTTACTATATGACCAAAAAACAATAGCCTAGCCAGCTAAAGGAGAGTCCCTGTTGATGAAACAATGTCCTTCTGCTGATACAAAGTCCAAAGGTCAAGAAGCAAGGGAAGAATTTGTAAAGCTTTTAGAGTTTGAAATGCAACACTGTATGTTAATGTAGTGACTCTTATAGCCTGTATGTAAAATCTTTAGTGGGTGTATCTTGTAGTGATTGGTTACTGGGAATTAAAATATTCACTATAGAAAGACATATATTGTATTGCAACAGGAACTTCCCTCTCGTTTTCCCTGCTCTTACCCTCTTAGTTTCTCCCTCCCTTACCCTCTTAATTTTTCCCCGCTCTCTCTCTCTCGTTTTTCCCTCTCTCCCTCTCTTGCTCTTACTCTCTTGTTTTTCACTCTTTCCCCCCCTTACCCCTCTCTTGTCCTCCCCCTCTCTCCTAAGCCTCCCTAGTTCTCCCCGATCTCTCTCATGCTCTTTTGATCCCTCCCTCCCTCCCCATCTTTAACCTCTTCTCTCCTGTTCTCCCTGCACTCTCTCCCCTCCCCCAGGACCACATGAACGCTGAGGCTGGTGGCGGACATGGGTGTCTCGCTCTCTTTGCCCTTATAATAAACAGCTTATACCTGAACAGCTTGACCCTGGAGAAGTCTCTTACCGCGAGCGTTTTGTACTTCAATACTAGGGGTTTTACTTGCTTGGCCTGTTTGATTGTAGTACATGTCTCACAGTCGTAGATAATTTGAGAAATATTGTTTAAGGTTAAATTTATTCTTTGGTTTTGTGCTTACATATAGGTGGTATTTTTACTTTGCTAACCTGAGGCCTCATGGACTTATTAAGCTAGGAATAACTTGTTTCTGTGTTGCTAATTTATTTTTGACATTTTTATTTTTGTAGCTTGATTTATTTGTTACTGTTTTGGTGTTTTTTATTAGCCGTACTCTTGGGAACACAGTTATTTATATGGTGAACTTTTATAGACCATTTTTTATCTTGGTAGTGATGTTTCTTACTTTTAAGCAGCCCAAATTTGCTTTATTTTGTGCTGTTAATTAGGGCATTTTAAAATTTTTTTAGAAATTTTTGGAGACTATTGGCTATTATTTATGAACTATTGTAGAGGTAGAGCTTTGGGTATTTTTTTTCTTAGTAATGTTTACAGCTATTTAGTTTTCAGATTAAATTGGTTTATTTTTTTTAGTAGTTTTTGTGACTTTTGTAAGGTTTTATATGGTTGTTTTTTAATTTTGTTTTATTTTTATGATGTGACAAGAACTATTAGTAAAAAGAGCATAATGTGGGTTTTTTGTTGGTAGTTGGTGATGCTTCTCCAGGCTAGCTCTACAGTGCCACTCTGGCATGGGCAGTCGCCAGGAGTGGGGAACTGCAGGGGAAAGGCGATCCCACTGCAGAACCTTCAGAGCACCGAATCCTGCCGGGCTCTGCCAGATCAGGCGTCGTGGGTGATGGCAAAAGGAAGGAGGAGACTCACTCAGCTGTACTTCCCAGGAACAGGTTTATTTGGGAGGGGGGATGAGCACAAGGGTCTGGCCTTGGACAAATCAGGACCGAAGAGAGCCCTGAGCACCTCTGTGCACTTGATTTTATCTCAGGGGCAGGCACAGTCCAGGGTCCAATGGGAGCTCATGGAGGGAGGGGTAAGGGGAGGAGGCTACAATATCAGGGACCAATGGGGATACAAAGAAGGCGGGAACATAACATAACAACCAATAACGTGTTGAGGAAGGGATGATGTACATGGAAGGAGCTGGAAGGAGAGGTGGGGTTTACAATGATGGATGGGGAGATGGGGCAGGGTAAAGGTGATTGACGGGGAACATTCAGGAAAACTGGGAGGAGTTTCCATAACAGACAACTGGAACCAACCAAAGCAGTAAATGGGGGAGAACCAGGAACATACCAAACATATGAAATAATAACAATTTTAACAGAACTGAATAAACATACTACAATAGTTGGTTGTATGGTGGGGCTTTTTTAGTACATGTTAGTTTTTTTTTTTGTTCGTGAGACTAAAGTTTTTATTTCTAGGCTAATTTGTAACTATTTTTAAGATCTTAGGTTGATTTAGCTTTTTAATACTGGAGTGCTGTGTGATTAGAGTAATTTACTTGCTTTATGTGGGATTGGTGCTATGGTGGATAGAGGGAACTTTTGTTTTGAACATTAATTTTAACACTGGTATTCTGGGTGCCAGAAGGAGTTGTGTTTCTGTTCCAATCACCTCTGAAGCAGTTGGAACTTTTTTTCTGGCTATTAAATCTTATTTTTTTTGTTGGAGTGTAGTTGGTTTTAGACTTTTTGTAGTTTTAACTTAAGAATTTTAGTGGTTGACTTTGAGTTTTACTAGGTACTTTTTGTCAAAGAAAGATGGTACTTTTTGATTTTTTATTCTTTTTGATTGTCAGTGTTCTAGCATTTCTTGCATTTTGAGGAGGCAAGGGAGTGGGGTGTCATGATTTTAAAGCAATAGCAAAAAAAAAATCACTAGAAAACTTACTTATTTCTTGCTATGTGATATAGATTAGAGCAAGAGCAATAGAGGCTTAAAACTTAAAAGGAATAAAGAAAGTTTATTAACAAAAACTACAAGAACAAGAAACCAGAATAAAACCTCCAGAACAACCCTTTTCTCCCCCACGACCCAACCATTCCCTTGTACACATGACAACATAGAGACAAAAACTTCTCCCCCTCTGTCCCAGCATCTCACAGTATCACAACTACTTCACCATTTGCTCAAAATCTACACTTTGAAACACTCCATTCCTCCCAATATACTCTATCATGAATTAAAGGAGTTTTTCTCAGAACTCTACTGTCCATCTCCATAGTCTTTAACAGGAAATTTTTCAGCTTATTAAAGCATCTCCTTGTTTCTCTACCCCCTCTGAGGCTTAATTCCTTTCTTCACTGTCTTTGATAGTTTTATAGGGTCTCTTTCCATGTTGATCATTCTCTCTCTCTCTCTGCAAAAAAAAAAAAAGATTAATCTGCAAGTTTCATCTGGGTAATGAAAGGGTTAAAATCTTGCCCAGGCCTTGTAGCTGGTTTTGTTATCTCTGCCAGAGCAGCGGCTGGAGCTGTCTGCTATGGCCTCTCCTTACTCGGCAGTCTCTGGTAAAACTCAGCAGCGGCACAAACTGCAAACCGCGTCAAGCCGGCCGGCTCCGCTTTTTTCCCGCCCCCCCACCCGCAGCCTTGTCTGGCCTGGGGTGGGGGGGGCAGGCTGAATCAGAGCCTTGTTACCTCCTCAAAAGCCAGAAATCAAAGAGAGCCAGAAATTCCCAGACTTACATCTTCTCATTTTTCAATGGTTAGAACTGCTGTCAGTTCTCAGAAATGGCTAGTAATTGGTCAGGAGAAAAAACTCCCATCAGCCTCCAGCAGTTTCAACTTCCCCCCAGCTCCCAAAGCTATCTTAAAGGTGCAGTACGCAATAGATATATAAAGTCACCCCAGGACAGGGGTAAATGACATGTATTTTTAAACCCCATACCTGGGGCTTTTGCATACTATCTACAGAGGAAAGAACAAGTGTTGCCAGCGGGCAACCTATGCAAACAAGATCCATCCCGGAGTCCTATTAGTTTCCTAAAGAGGCCTAAGGGATTATGTGGAACAGTAGTACTGGTTTGGCCAGTAATTAAGTTAAAGTTCTTCATAATACCTTTCATGGGGCCTATGTTTTGGATTTGTACTGAGAACAGGGTTTATAACACAGGGAAATATTAGTTCAAGCCCCCTCATGATTAGGGTCAGAATCTGAATCTGAATCCCAAGAACAAAGAAATTTTTAAAAACTAGACCCCAAACTACATTTTCAAGGTCCAGAGGATTATTTTCCAGATTTAACTCTGAGTTTTTCAGGCGTAGACACTATTTATATGATGTAATCCTCACAAAGAGAGAGAACTGCACACATTTTAAATCACCAGAACATGTGTTTGGGAGAACAAATAAAGTCCAAACCCACATTTTTAGACTACAAAATTGCTAAGATTTTCTAAATTTCTAAAAAGCAATTCATAATTGACAAAGTTTATGCTTTTAGGGTTCAAAGACACATTTAGAGGGTCCAAAGCATTATTTTTATGTCTCAAGGTCCAAAGCCTCATTTGTGTCTTCAAAGGCTCATTTCTGGCCTCAAACCTTCATTTTTAGTTTTTGAAAGTTGGGGACTAAACCTCCTTTTTAGAATTCAGTCTGCCATTTGGCCATCTCCAATCCTTCTTTTAAGACTCCAAAGACCCATTTCCTCATGCACTTATCAGTAAAGTAGGTCCCAAGAGACTATTGGGGGTGGGGGGGCATTGTGAGAGTGCTTATCCTTTCTTCTCTTGATGGTGTGGATGTTCCCTGTGTCACATTGGGAAGCATGTCAGCTCCAACAGTTTGTCTGCAGGTGGCTTCTCTTCAATAGCTTTTCCGGCAAGCTGAAAAATTTCTACGTACCAGCTCTGACACTTGAGACAGGGAGCTGCAAATTTTAGAGGTTGTCAGGGCTTTCGCCACTGAGGATCAACTCGCCAACATGAGGCAGACCAAGATGGGCTTCTGAGTGAGGATGGAGCCCACCTTCATGATGCCCAGTATCACCCCTTGAGGTACAGACATCTGCAGACACCACAGGACTGTTGCTAGGACCCACTGTTATAAATGAAATTAAAATTTGGACAACTAGGTCTATTGAGTTAATAGCAATTTAATAACAAGACAATTTAGTGAATTGAATACAAGAATACAATTGCAATTTAGTGAATTTAATACAATTTTGGTATAAAAGAAATACAATTCAGTAAAAGAGTACCATTTAGTAAAAAAATATATATATATATGAATATAGTTTGCAAGTAATTGAGTATGGTTAAAGCATAAGCAAACTGACCATGGTACGGGGAGGGCTTCTCATCCTACCTCATGCACCAAAACAAAGCAATTCAAATTAAACTTATATAATATATGCTTATACATATTCATTAATATTTCTCATAAGTCTCCTCCTATTTCCGATTCTTTAATTTTACATCACTATTCTTCATGGGGCCTGCCTCACTTGGTGCTAGGGGGTCTTCAGTCTTCTTTTGGTGGTCTTTTGGATGAAGGCTTACACTCATCTTTGTTGTCCTCTGGATAACCTTACAGGTTGCGCATGCATACTAAGCATTGTGTTATGTAAGTAAGCATTATGTTCCACTAATTAGTCTTACATTTTATAATTTTCAGGCCCCATGCCTAAAGTTGTTCCAACTTTATCCATCTCAAGGTCAATTTTGTCTTGGGGCATTACTTATCTCAAAACTACATCCTGTACTTTAATTTTAACATGTAACATCTGTAAAGGGGTACATCTGCCTTGTAAAACTAATTCCTTTGATTGTTTCTAATTATAACTTTCCAAATAGTTACAATTTAGTTAGCATGAATTATTTCCATTTATTACACTACCATACAGCATTGGGGGACACAACAGCTATCCTGTGGGTACCTCCATCCAAGGCTGTAAGACAGTAGTGACACACCTGCCAATGCCCCACAGCTCTGGTGTGCTGGGAGAGTTGACAGCTGTCAGATGCAGAACACAGCCTGGTGTACCTAGATTTTATTAGTAAAAGCCTGTCTGCACAAACCAATCTTTGAAATAAGTCGTGAGATTAAAGGCTAAAGTCCTTGAACTCTTCCTGCAGAAGAGAGAGTAGAGCAAAACAATATCCTTGTGTGTAAGACAAAAAATGTAAACCTGTGTGTATTAGCCAATGGTGGCTTGCTTAGCCCGCAGACCCTGTAGAACCCTATAAAAGGTGTGCTAAAGATAGAAACAAATGGTGTTCACTTTTACTTCTGTGAAGAGTGGTGAAAAAGCTGGCAGTCTTGCAATATCTGGCGCTTTGAACAGGGACACTGCAGGCAGGGGGCTTTGGAGCCAGCGGAGCGGATCTGGGCACGGGAAGCCACGGACGCGGATTGGTACCGGATAGGCAACCTGAGCACAGTGAGACGCGTTGTGGTTAGACGTGGAATTAGAATTCAAGTTGCTGGGGGAGACCGAGAGGTGGAGGAGTAAGTGAGGGGTCGTGACCCTCCCCCCACCGTGGCCGCACAAAAATGGAAACGGAGCTCGCAGCAGCTAAAAAACTGCTTCTGAGTATTCTCGTTAAATGAGGTGAAGCAGCCAGGGAAAAGGACCTGGATAAGTTCATTATATGGGCTAAAAATCACGGGCATTTAGCAGTGCCCCCACTGCTCTTTGCAGTGAAAGAATGGACGGATATAAGGGCTCTGATGTGGGAAACGGCAATCACGGGAAAGAGTAAAGACATAGTAGCGCTCGGTTCAATATGGAAACTTGTGTTGGACACCTTAAAAGATATGAAGGCAGAGTCCAGGGTCATAGCCACCACTGTAGAAGCCATGGCATGGCCTGAGACGGACATGCCGCAGCAGTCACCTCCTGCCACGTCAATCAGCCGTCTGGGTGCTTTCTTTGGAGTTGGGCACGTTCAGCCAGCGAAGGGGCTCACAGGGAGGCAGTGTAGCACCGTATCGGAACTTTTAAAATCTCAGGAGTGTGCTGGGGCGGGACCTCATCAGCGGAGCCCAAACCGGAAGTTGCTCCGCCGAATGCGGATGTAGAAATGTTTCCAGAATGAGACGGTGCCAGCCCCAGGCAGGCAGAGCCTCACACGTCATCAGAAATCAGAGCCCCAGATTGCCAGCCACCATCTACTGTTCACTGGGTGTAATAAATTATTGTTTGTATTAAAAATTCGAAGGCTATAACTAAGACAAATGTGTTTGCAATGATATAAAAATATGAAATGTAAAAGGCCTCTCCTTGCGGAGGGGGAGAACGGGATTCTCTCCGAAAAACCACTGATTGCCACCCACACCCAGATAACGAACTCAAGCAGACCCATCAACTCGGACAAACAGACAGGACACGGATAATCAAGATGACAATGGAGCTGGCTTGGGGGAAATTACCTGCCTCCGGACCCAAGCAACGCCCTGCAGATTCCTGTAGGGAACAATCTGATCGACAAAAGAAAGACAAGCCCCAAAAGATAGGCCTTGCCAGACCTGAACATCCCGGTGTTGAAAAAGCAATCATTGGAAACAAAGGGGAAGGCTCCGTCGAGATTTCCATCAGCACCAACCCCGGATCACATTGATAACTCAGAATTAAAATACATACAGAGTCTCTTTGCATATGAGGAGACTCTGTCCGGACTCAAGTCAGGTCTATTCTTCCAAGCCAGGAAATCTATTCACCGAACAATCAAGAATACTCGGTGAATGGAGCCTGCTCGGAATTTTAGCCTGAGGACTTAAAAATCCTATAAAACCCCAAGCCTGAGAGCGCTCAAACGTGGATTTGGGAACACCTATACCTTTGGTATAGACCCTGTCCACCCAGCGCTGCGCTGCTTATTTTATTGTGTTTTTTTTTTCTCGTTGCTGTTTCTTATCAAAATTGTTTTATAATAAATCTTTTATTTTTCACTTTAATCCAAAATTGCCTTTGCATTTATAACACTGGGGAAAGCTGCAGGACGTCCCTCTCCCCCCTAGGCGTGTTGATACATTCAACAGACAGGCAAACACCATCAGGAGAAGAATCAGTAAATTGTAATGGTGCATCTAAAAAAGGTCTATTAGGGAGACAACAACAAGTAAAACAGCTCGTGCAACAGCTGCAAGCTCAGATTGTGCAGACACTATGTGCAAACAAAGTACAGCGTTATCAAGAAAAAGCAGCTTTGCATCAAACATCGAAGTAGCAGGCAGAGTCTGTTCATCTACAGCAGGATGTGATACATCCTGAACTATTTGCTTCACTTTTGGAGTCACTCTTAACACTACAATCTTGTTTAAGTTCCAACTTTACTACCCTGGAAGAAAAGAAGCCAAATTTAGATTGGTTTCCACCCGAACCAGGGGGACATGGGAGAGCACTGAGGTGTGCGCAGAGAACAAAGGCATCCCCAGAGCAGAGGCAGTGCAGGAAACGTTCCAAGGCCACGCTGAACAATTACAGAAGCAATTGAGCAGAAACAAGTGGCTCAGACAGCTTCAAAGAGAGACAAAATAGCCAAAAAATCATGAACTATGTGGTATCTAGTTCAAAATTCGTCACTGTAATTAGAAGTTGATAAGCTGCAATGGTCACCATTGTTAGCACCTGGCCGTGAGAGACATTTGTGTAACATCGCCTGCTTTTGTAAAATCGTGCCCTTTTTCCTCTAACTGCAAACAATAAGAAAGAAATTGAGAGAAAAAACTGCATTTGTTAAAGTGAACTTTGTGAGGTTTTTTTCTTTCTCTCCGTTTTTTCCTCTCTGCGAGAGTATGTGGAGAATGTGAAGAAAGATAACAGCAGCAGAGAGCAGCAGCAGAGTGGGCAGTCCACCCCCCCACTCCCTCTCTAAGAAAAAGCACTGAGATAGTACCCAGTTTGTTAAAAAGTCATGATTCATTGGTTTTTTAAATGTTTTTATATACCCTTTTAGAGTTAATTTTGTGTTTTAGGTAATTATGAATTTATGCAGTTGCAGTTTTTAGAGTTTTACTAGAGAAATTATTGTGATTCTTTGAAAGCTTAAAAAGGCCTGTGAAAAACAAAGTTCACTCCTGTAAAATTTTAAAAAGGTTTAATAAAGACAATAAGAGACATAAAATAAAGCAAAGAGTTACGGCCGGGTGCCTTGGCGCGCTGCCAAGAGCACACTTGGTATCTTGGGAATACCCTTTTTATCCCATCCTGCTGTAAGGGTTTAATGCATATTCAAAGCATGTCCCCTCCCTGGTTCCGCCTTCTTAGAACATGCTCTTGTACATTTTTTTTTTGCTGATCATCATTATTCTAGCTGGTCAGCATTAATTGGAGTTTAGTTCCCTTTCTTCTGCAAATGGTCAGTGTTGATAACAGCCCGGGCCCCTCATCCTTCCTTTGAGGGCAGCTGGGCTTCATATCTTTCCCCCCTACCAACGTCCTGGTACCCGACTTTTTGATAACAGTTTGCTCTCCATTTCCTGCTGCTGATAATAGCCTGTTTTCCACTGTCCTTCTGTTGGAAACAGCTTGGTCCTCCCACTGTCTTGCCTGTTGGAGTTATCTTGCCTTGTCCAGATGAAACACATCCTTACCATTCAGAATTCCTGTTTAAGCCTATAACTTGATAAGAGAGAAAAGAATATAGCAAAAGCATATAGCATATAACCTTTATCAGAATACTTGTGAAAAGCCAATATTTACAACATGAATTCACAACAGGCCTCTTTTCAAAAAAGGGTGTTTAAGGTGAATATTAATGCTATTATAACTTCGTCCCCAGCCTCTCTGTTACCTCTGTCCACCCCACAGCGGCCAGGGAGGCTGGGGAGATAGTTTTAGCTTGGCAGAGGAGGCCCTAAAAACAAGGGTCTTTCCCTTTGCTGAGATGGCAATTGCAGCTTTATTTCTTGGGATCTTTCAGAGTGAAGTTGCAGGGGGGAAAGAGGAAGAGGTATTGATAAGCACTTCTTTTCTAAGGCAGGGGGAAGGGGTGGGGGGAATTTACACAACCAATTAGGGGAACTGGGGAGAACAAAATAAGGGAAAGAACTTACAAGTCTACATATTTGGGGGTACGTTCTTTGGGTCATACCATTTTTCCTAACTGCATTACAACATATTAACAGAAGGTTACCTTGCAATAATTAGCCTTAAAACCTAAGGTTAAAATCTGGTATGATTTACAGCTTCTAAGAAAACTTTCCAGTTAATGTTATCTACAGAAGAGATTTGTGGTTTAAAAAATAATTAGTTAAGAGAACTTTACTGTACAAGACAAAGTTAAGTTAGACTATACATTATCTATTTGCTTGTTTTCTCCACAATTTTAATAAGGTAATTTCTATGTGAGTCCTTTTGTTATATAAAACACATATAATTGCATATATACCAATTTGGATTTTGGATTTCAATTAAGAATTGGACTTTATGTTTCTGAAAAGGGCTACAAAAGCTGAATGGCAACTTGCCAAATCCTGTGCTGTGGTTTTTCTCTAGAAAAACTGCACTTTAAAGTCCTAACCAACTTAAGCATATACTAGGCAAATTCCTGTTATGAATAAGTGTTTTTAGTAACATTTGCAGTTATTGTGAGTTATTCTCAAAGCTAGATGACATAGAATTGTGATGTATTTGTTACATTTTTATAATCTTTCTAGTGAATCCATGTTATTGTTATATTGTGTTTAAAAGGTATATATCAAACTTTTAGTTGCTTTTTGTAGTAACAGAATAAGATTATGCTTTTATTTAATATAGATTAAGTGTTAATGAATTAAGAATAGTCAAGTTTTATTATGTTTAGGCTTGAATGTTTTTAAGTTTTATAACTTTGATATTCTTTTAAGGTTTTGTTATTTCTTTTTGTTATAATTAATTTTATTAGGTTTAAATATTGTTTAATTTAAATTGTTTTATGTTTTATTGGAAACTGCAATGTATAGTTATTTTCTTAGAGAGATGAAGTTACAACTGAAACAGCTGGGATAGAACACTGATGAACACCTGCTTGTGGATAGAAGTGAATGCAGTCTGTGACACCCTTGACTCCATCAGGAGTTCTATGGTTTGTTGCAATCTCTGCAGTTTTTGTTTGTTATAGCTTTCTTATTTTTCAGTGTTTCCAGAATTTTAAGAAGATGTACCATTGCTGAGGGTCAGCTGCCATGGGAGAGGCTTCAGATTAAACCAACTGCTGAATGGTTTAATTGGTCTGGTACCTGAGGCTTCTGATCATTTGCTTTGTACGAATGCATTTTAACAGTTTGCTGTGCTGTAAGCAGCTCATAGCTGCTACTATTGAGAACCTTGTTTTAGAAATGAGTTAAGAGGCATCTTTCCAGTTTAAAGCCTAGGCCCTGGCCAAGCCTTGACTTTACCTGGACAGAATGTTTGCCAACAGATCCAGATGTTTTTTGCACCAGATTAGTATTTGAGTCACTTTTTGACTTTGCAATTTAACTCTATTAATATGACAGCTGGATCAATTTTGAAGTGAGCTTGGAGAATCATTTCCGGAGGTGATTATCCAATCCTTCACTGATTTTTTTTTGTTGTTTCTGTTTGTTTGCAAACTATAAGATGCTGGTGCAGCGTTTTAGTGGTTAGTGGTAATTTTATATTGCATATGTTATTAATAATGTTCATGATTTGATTGATTTTTAACTGCCATAGGTTCTTATTCATTGTGTATATGGTTTTGTGTTGATGTTGATGTGTATGACAGAAGTACATCTCATTTTTATTTTTTTTAAGAAAACGGGGGAAATTGATGCCTTAGAGGCATTTGTATGAATGTAATTCATTAACTTCAAGGAGAGAAGTGCCTGTGTTTTGTTGGCAGGTTCCAAAAGGTCACCTGTTCATCTCACCAGACTGCCTCTGAACACACGAGATCCAGTGAACAGAAAAGTCACCACACAGCCTTGGTACTCCAGACATGGATCAGAAGTGGACCTGTCAGGACACAGTTGTGTCTGAACACTACACAGACAGTTGCCCACAGAAATTTTATGTTCTTATTATGATGTTGTGTCTCTACCAATTTTTTCAGTTATCTTCTGTTTTAAGATTTAGAAGGATCTGAAGAACAACCTGAACATCAAAGGCCTCAGTCACCGATCAGCTGCCAGCTGACATCATGGGAGCAGTGAATGTTCCAAGACTGAATCGTGTTAAATCATAGTCTGTTTGTGAGAGAAATTCTGTAGAAGATCTAAGAAAAGTGTAGAGACTCCATCTAATTGTATATAAAGCAAATTGTAGTTGTGTGTTTACCCTTTCAGCAAATTGCTTTCACGCTTAGACTACATATATACCAGAGCATGTGTGTTAAAAGTAGTTAGATAATAGTTTAAGATAAAGAGTTTAGTCTGTGTAGTAATTGTTATATTAGTATAAAGTATAAGCATCCCCCCCCTTCAAGCGGTAGTGTAAGCATCTTTGAAAGTTCATTTAACGTTAAAGTTTTAGCTGTGAGTTTGCAAGTATGGTGTCATTTGCATGGAACAAACTGCTTATAGTAATTGTGCTGTGTATAGTCGTGACCAGCTGTCTGCTAACTAACATCCAAAAGTGACAGAACATATGGGTCATTCTGGCACATTGAACTGGCCAAAGGTCAATGTGTTTGAGCCTAGCTACACCTGGAGATCCTTTTCGCACCTGTCTCATGAGAGTCCCTGAATGGGATCCTCAAGCATTTAAAGGTTTAGTTAGTAACGAGACTCGACTGAATCGATTGGCAATGTTGCAAGAGTGCAATCGCACTGTTGGCTTCACATTAAGACAACTTGAAGCCTGCTGGCAAGTGAAAATTCTTGAAGTTCTCAATGTTACCATAGAACCCCCAGAAGAATTAGATTTGTTAAGTTCCACCAATACCTCAGGTGGATGAATAATGTTTGAACCCCCAACAAAAGCCACTCTAACAAAGTAATGCAGCACTGGGCTGCAGTCAACCCTATAGCTGGTCTCGTTACTACCATTGAAAGTAAAGCCTTTATTCGCGGTTCAGTCTCACAGGATGATTACCAAAATGATTACCTAGTTCCATATTCCTAATCTGTGGAGATAGAGCATGGAATGGGATTCCTGCTAATCTACATGGAAGACCCTGTTATCTTGAGAAACTTACTTTGTTTCCATCCAAGCTTACACCAATTACTGAATGTAGCTGATAAAATAAAAAACATCAAACAGTCGAAGCGAAGCCTGAATGAATTAAGGCTTAGCAACTCTAAAAATGCTCACTTGTTAGACTAAGAAAGAATTGAACTTAACATCCACAATGTTAAGTGAACTTTCAGCTGATGTGAGTAGTGAACGTCATGCAGTATTACAAAATCGAGCTGCAATTGATTTTTTGCTCTTAGCACAAGGACACGGTTGTGAGGAGTTTGAAGGCATATGCTGCTTGGATCTTACTGATCATTCAGCTTCCATCCATAAACAACTACAACAGCTACAGGATGGGTTACATGCCCTGAAAGAAGATAGTGATCCCATCGGAAGTTGGTTCGCCAGCTGGGATATCACTGAATGGTTGAGGTCTCTTGTGCTAGAAGGAGGATGGACTTTACTTATAGTGTTAATCAGGATGACAGTTTAAGTTGTATGTTATCTTGTCTTCATAAAAATATAGAATGAGTCACATCCAAAGTCTGGTTTGTGCAAAAAGAGGAAGGGGGAATTGTTGCTATATTTTATATATTAGTAAAGGGCTGTCTGCACAAACCAGTCTTTGAAATAAGTCGTGATATTAAAGGCTAAAGTCCTTGAAACCTTCCTGCAGAAGAGAGTAAAGCAAAACAATATCCTTGTGTACAGGAGAAAAAATGTAAACTTATGTGCATTAGCCAATAGTGACTTGCTTGGCCTGCGGACCCTGTAAAACCCTATATAAGTGTGCTAAAGATAGAAATAAACGGCATTCATGTTTACTTCTGTGAAGGGTTGTGAATAGCTGGCAGTCTCAATACATATCCTCCTCATCTGCACAGAGAAGTGGGGAATCCCATAGCCCTGAAGCATGGGCTGTAGTTCCTCTTGCTCTTCTCATAAAGAAAGAGACCCACTTCAAAAAGTTCTGCTCCACTTTTAGGAGACCACATCCAAAATGGGACATGTTCAGGTATTGCTTCCACGCAAAAGGTAATAGGACAGAAAGCTATTGCTGGTATTTAGCTTCCCATGAGGACTTGATTTGGAAGGTCCAAATTTTCACTTGTAGGGTAAAAGCTCGTCTGTAGAGTCCAAAGCCTTCTTTAGAAAGTCCAAAGGGTCTTTCTGGGATCCAAACCCTCTTATTAGCTTCCACAGATCTCCTCTCTTGGACCAAAACAAATGAGGCTCTGAACCCTGGAGATGAAGCTTTGGACCTTCCAAATAAGACTTGGAGCCTTCAAAATGATGCTTTGAGCCCTTCAGATGAGTCGTGGGGTTTGTGCCTTAACAAGGTCAGTTCGGACTTAAACCAGGATGTTTTGGACATTAAAAATGAAATTATAGTTCGTAAAAACAACAGTAAAATATACAGATACTAAAAGAATAGCCTTAAAATTGAGGTTTTACACCCTAGAAATAATTTGTTTTAGTTTCCCAATGAGGCTTCAGGCATGATGAACATAAGGCTTTGAGCCCTCAGTGAGAGGTCTGCACCCTAAAATGAAGCTTTAACATGCTCTCCTGAGAGGTGGAATCCAAAGAGTTCTGGTGCTAAAAAGCCAGAAGGGATGAGAGAGCCAGTGTGAGAGAGAAGCTGGGTGGGGCCTAGCAGCCATCCAAGGTGCACCCAGCACTGTTTGTGAAGGTGTTCCTTTGGTATTGCTAGTTCAGGGTCAGCCTGAAACTCACCTTAAAGAGCAGAGAAAATTCATTGGAAATGAGCCCAAAGAATCCAGGTGATTTGCTATACAAGTCACATGGACACATTCCAGTACGTGGGAAGAACGGAACAGAAACCCTCAGCACTGTGAGTGTGCCAGCCAAATCAATGACCAGGTGTAACATCATGCTTGGAACGGTAGGGTGACACTACCTTCTGAAAGGTCTCTCCAGTGAGAAGGCTCTCAGCCAGGCAGCAGACACTCCACACACTCAGCCACAGATAGCTTGCAGCAGTAGAAGAGGCAAGAAGGGCTTTTGGTATGGTAATTCAGAGGGGGTTTATTTGCCACCATTCCAGGGGGAACCAGGTACCAAAGGCAGAAAACAATGGAGGTTCCAGGATTATATTTGGGTAAAGGGGGGTGGATCATAGGGTGAGGGTCCAATAGGGATGTGGTGCAGAAACCAATGGGATAACGGGCAGAACAATGCACCAAACTGGGGCCAGTGGGAAAACAGGGAAGGGAGAACTTTCCAGAGGGTAGATATAAAAGCTAGAAAGGGGAGGGAGGGCCAATGTACCAACAAGTTATAGAGAACTGGGGTACATTAACATGGCGATGCAAAGAACTATGGGGGAAGGCCTTTTTCTTTTGCTTCCACATTACACCTCAGAGGCTTCCCTCCATGCCATCACCACCGTGGGCTCCAGAGCCTCCACAACTACGCTTATAGCCCTGAGCAGGTTTTAATTCCTCTGGCTGCTGCAGATTCAGGAAGAGTAGCTTTACTGGTGGGGGAACCCTTTGCCAAGGGAGGTCCACTGACTTCCAGTTGTGAAAGATGCCTGGGTTGTGTGGCATCAGGGTTCTGTGGGCACAACAGGAGATCTCCCCATTCAGCCCTGTGTCACAAAGGGGCAGAGATGTAGCACCTGTCCAGCCACTGTGACCTCACCTGCCCAATGTTTGGTATTCTGAGGAGCAGACCAGCAAAGATTGAACTGGTCTTCAGGATAACTCATCCTTTCTTTGTTACATGAATGTCTGCACTTTTTCAAGCATTCTCTGTCTTTGGCAGCAACTACAAGCACCAACAAAATGATTCTGACTGTTAAAGCTGTTCTGTAGGTTGCATTTGGGGTTTTTTAATTTTCAAGCTACATTTATTTTCTTTCTCAACAGGAGATGGGTTTAATTCTGATCTGATCTCTCTGGAGGAGGATCTGGATCCTTTGTCATCCACAACTTTTCCATCCTGAGAGGAGCAACAGCTGCAACAGGAAATAATCCCTGTAACAGTTTTTCCAGCAGTCTTGAACTTTGTGAATGCTCGCAGACAACATGGCTGGTGCTTCGTTCCTGAGTGCCAGTGCACTAACAAACTAGTGTGAAATCTGGGGTGTTTCCTGAGAGCAGCCAGACTGACCCAGGTGGCTTTGGTTAGATGCAGGAAAATGCATTTGGTCACTCTGTCACTAGTGCACAAGATTTTGAAAGAGGACATTGCTTATAGAAAGACCTGACACGTGTAGGTACTTGTTTTTCACATTACAATGATGAAAAAGGAACTGATTATCCAAGGCTCTAGAGGGAAAGGAAGGTAGCCTGAGGTCCAGAAATCAGAGTTGGAGTTTGTTGGACTTTTGGCAGACTAAGCAGGGGAACAGACTGTTTTCCAAAACTGTTTCCATACCAGTAGATGTAAATGGGCTGTTAGGCTTTCCCCAGTGTTTCTGTGATGGTGGTTAGAGCTGTTGTCCTTGGTGCTCCTGTAGAGAACTCAACATTTGAATGTGCTTTCAAGTGACAGTATTATCACATCTCATCAAATATAATTTCCCTGCAGGCATTGCTGAGGGAATGGCTCAGCCACAAAGGATCCTCTTTCCCCCGGAGGAGATTTGCATGGACTGGCAGCAAAGACAGAGACCTGGAGCAGGCCTCTGCAACCTGGGCAGTACTTGCTACATCAATGTCATCCTACAGTGCCTGACATACACACCCCCTTTAGCCAACTACTTGCTCTCTCGTGACCACAGCCAGCTGTGTGAGTACTTTCAGCAATATTTCCTTGTAAATCTCTTGAGCTCATCCTAAGGATTACAGAACCTGGAACTGTATTTAGGAGGACAGTAGCCCTTCTTTGTTAGCCCTATGAGCTTGTGTTCAAAGAAGAAGAAGCCATTGTTCCATTGTGTGTGTCCACAGATGACACAAGATGTGTGTCCATCTTCAGGAAGGCACCTTTTTCTAGCCTGGTATCTCTGTCCCTGCAAGTTAAATCCTCTTAGCTTATTGCACCAAAAACTTGTGACAATTTCTAGAGAATGTTTTCCCTGCACTAAAATGTCCTGGGCTTGTTAGGAATGATCAAAGTGGTTGGATAGATGGGCAGACTCCAGTAAGATGAAGTTTAATAAGTCCAATTGCCAAGTCCTGCATTTTGGCCGCAATAACCCCCTGCAACGCTGTAGCCTGGGGATGGTGTGTCTGGGCAGTGCCCAGGCAGAAAGGGACCTGGGGGTGCTGGTGACAGCAGCTGAGCATGAGCCAGCAGTGTGCCCTGGTGGCCAAGAAGGCCAAGGGCATCCTGGCCTGTATCAGGAATAGTGTGGCCAGCAGGAGCAGGGAGGTCAGTCTTCCCCTGTACTTAGCACTGGTGAGGCTGCACCTCGAGCGCTGTGTCCAGTTCTGGGCCCTCAGTTTACGAAGGACATTGAGATGCTTGAATGCATCCAGAGGAGGGCAACAAGGCTGGTGAGGGGCTTGGAACACAAGCCCTATGAAGAACGACTGAGGGAGCTGGGGTTGTTTAGCCTGGAGAAAAGGACACTCAGAGGTGACCTTATCACTCTCTACAACTTCCTGAAAGGTGGTTTTAGTCGGGTGGGGGTGGTCTCCTTTGCCAGGCAACAACAGAGAGAATGAGAGGACACAGTCTTAAGCTGCACCAAGGGAAATTTAGGTTGAATGTTGGGAAAAAGTTTTTTTATTGAAAGTGTGATAAAGTACTGGAATTGTCTGCCCGGGGAGGTGGTGGAGTCACCATCCCTGGATGTGTTTCAAAAGAGACTGGATGTGGCACTCAGTTTAGTTGAGGTGGTGTTAGGGCATGGGTTGGACCCGATTATCTTGAAGGTCTCTTCCAACCTAGTGATTCTGTGATTTTGTGACACTGTCAACTTGGGAGAAGACTGTTCTTAGAATTTAAAGATCTTCATTAGGTTTCTCAGTGCTAGGGATGATGTACTAACCTGAAGAGCTTCCCTCCCTCCCTCCCTCCCTCCCTCCCTCCCTCCCTCCCTCCCTCCCTCCCTCCCTCCCTCCCTCCCTCCCTCCCTCCCTCCCTCCCTCCCTCCCTCCCTCCCTCCCTCCCTCCCTCCCTCCCTCCCTCCCTCCCTCCCTCCCTCCCTCCCTCCCTCCCTCCCTCCCTCCCTCCCTCCCTCCCTCCCTCCCTCCCTCCCTCCCTCCCTCCCTCCCTCCCTCCCTCCCTCTTCAGGTCATCGGCAAGGTTTCTGCATGATGTGCATCATGGAAGCACATGTTAGGAAAGTCCTGCACTCTTCAGCCAATGTCATCTGGCCTAGGGCTGTCGTCAGGGACCTCAAATGTAAGTAATTTCAGATGTTTTAATAGGTTCTCTCCCTTTCTTGTAGGTGAGAACTACTAACTTCTTTCTTAGTCATAGGAGAAGAATTTGAGCCTGACATGGCCGGAGATGCCTATGAGTTCTTATGCTGTGCTCTTGAGGCCATGCAGAGAGCTTGTCTGAGTGGAAGCAGCAAGTAAGCATACATAAATAGTCTTTCCCATGTTCCCAAGCACACTGGACTCCTTGGATGTGTTCCCATCAAGGAAAACCCTAGGCCCAGGGCTTTCCAAGCTAACCTCTTGGATGAGGAGGGGATAACTCTGCCTTGCCATTTATTTCCAGTGTGGACATCTCTTCTCAAACAACTACCATCATCCATCAAATATTTGGGGGCTTTTTGAAATCCAGAGGTAATGTTTCCACAGCTATTGTTCTCCTTGGCATTTTTTCATCCTTCTGTCTGTCTATGATAAATGGCTGGTCCTGTAACTGGCACAATTGGTAACATGAGCATAAATTGTCACCATCATTCAACTTTCTCCTTCACTCAGCATTTTGATTTTCCTTCCAGTCACATGCTTGAGGTGCCAAGCAGTTTCTGATTCCTACAAAGCCTTCCTGCATGTCCTTTTGGATATCAAAGTAAGAGGGCTTGCAGTTGTGCTTCAAGATATCCCAAGGCCTCTGCAGCTTTCCAGATCCAAAGAATTAGTCTTAAAAATGGATCCTGCAAGCACAAGGGAGCTTGGTGGTGGGTGGGAAGGAGAATGCACATCTTTTTACGAAGACCATGGCACTCATCACCCATTCTAGAGGAAATTCTCAATGGCTCCTCCCTCCTTCCCTCCCTCCCTCCCTCCCTCCCTCCCTCCCTCCCTCCCTCCCTCCCTCCCTCCCTCCCTCCCTCCCTCCCTCCCTCCCTCCCTCCCTCCCTCCCTCCCTCCCTCCCTCCCTCCCTCCCTCCCTCCCTCCCTCCCTCCCTCCCTCCCTCCCTCCCTCCCTCCCTCCCCTTCATCCTCCCTTCCCCTTCTTGTTGACTCCTTGGAAGTGTTCTGGCATTGGTACTTCCCACAGCTCAACAGCTCCTTTCTCACTTGTCCAGGAACCCTCATCCCTCACCACAGCTCTGGAGGACTTTGTGACACCCAAGGAGCTGGATGGAAAATACTGCCTCAAATGTAGCAAGTAAGATGATTTATAACAACATATTAACACTTGATTCTCTGTGAAGGAGCTGCATGTAATGAGCAGAATCATCTTCTCATGGAGTTTTAAAGAACAATAATGAGATACTGTATTTTTTTTATGTGACCTTATGGCATAGTCTTAAAATACTGTAAGGATATGTGAGACACAAAAGCTTGTCTGGTCTTGTTGGGTAAAGACAGAGTGCATTTCAGCACGTGGCTCTGCTTTTGTTTCAAGGTGTGAGAAGAAGGTAACTGCCTCTAAAAGGGTTACAGTTCATCGTGTACCCAAGGTCTTCACAGTGTGCCTGGAAAGAGCTGCCGATCACACAGGCAAGAAGATAAGCAAGGTGTGTATGCAACTGCAGTGCAACTTTCTCTTTGCAGCAGGATATTCCCCAAAGCATTCTTTCAGAAGCTGCTCATGTTGGGGTTTTTGTGTTCTGTTATGGGGAGAGAAGAGCACCGATGAAAAGACCAACCTGGACTCTGCTCCAACAGAGCTGCTTTGGCTGAGAACAGTTTCTTGCTGCCCAAACCATTATGTGCTGAAGGGCTATTTCATGTGATAGTTCAGGATAGTTTCTGAGCCCACTTGGTCTTTCTGTAGATTGTTGAGTATCCCGAGTACTTGAATCTTCGGCCATACATGTCTGACACAGCTGGAGAACCCCTCCTCTACTCCTTATATGCTCTTGTGGTGCACAGCGGTGACACCTGTCTTGATGGACACTTCTTCTGCTACACAAAGGTAAAGAGCAACTTCTCTCTTGACAGAAACCTGTGCTGGGAATACAAATTTCCTTCTCGGTGTTAAAGGTATCCAAGGCTTTTGGGAGAGAAGGTCTCCTTCAGGGCTGATTTGGATTTGTTTTGGTGTACTCTTTGTTCAGCTGCTCTCTCTCTTTGATGTTGTGGAGAAAATCTGCAGTTCCTTTCCAGACATGGATGACTTTCTTTGCAGGCCAGCAATGGACTATGGTACAAGATGGATGATGAGTCTGTGGATAATTGTGGCATCCATGCAGTTCTCAGGCAGCAAGCCTATTTGCTGTTCTATGCCAGGTAATAACCAGGGTCATGTGCTTAAAATGTGTTTCCTTTTCCTGGCTTTGCTGTTTGTATTCTCACCCTCCTGGGTGTTTCTGTCATAGGATACAATTCTTCACTGCTAACTTCAGTGCTGTCAATTCTGAACTATGTCATATCAGTCCTTCTCTTGATGGGCTTTAGGGTACTGGTCTCTGTAAGCTGCTTCTTGTGTGCTCTCTGAAACTACGTCATGTTGAGAGGACTTGAAGGGGACTCCAAGAAAGATGGAGAGGGATTCTTTATCAGGGAATGCAGTGATAGGACAAGAGATAAAATTTCAAAGTTAAAGACAGTTTTAGGTTAGTTACTAGAAGTAAATTATTGCCTGTGAGGATGGTGAAGCACTAGCAGAAGTTGTCTATGAGCTTCTCTAATGTGTGGCTGCCCCATTCCTGGAAGTGTTCAAGGCCAGGCTGGATGAAGGTTGGAGTAACCTGTAGATATCTCTGCTCATGGTAGGGGGAGGTGGAACTAGATGATATGTAAGGAACCCTCCAAACCAAACCTTTCTAGGATTCTGTGAAATGGAGGCTGTAGGGAGAAGAGAGATGAGGACTTGTTCTGACAGGGGCAGACCTGGTGGGAAGACTCCCATCAAATTTTCCATTGGTGACCTTGGTGAAATCTTCTCTCTGCTGTAGAAACCACTCCAAGAAAATTACTGAATCCCAGAGGAGCCTGCAAAAAATGCCCGAGAGATCTAATTTTTTTTTTTTTCTTCCAGATGCTCTGATTTGAAAATGGGAGGAATGATAGCTTCCTCTCTGACACCATCCTATGCCCATTCCTTCTTCAGTCAGTGGGAGGCCAGCAGTGAGCAGGCGGGTTCTGCAAGGACACATGGTCAACCTTGTAGGACTGTGTCAATGCACTGCCAGAGGACAAGTGCCAGGGAGAGGATCCAGAATCGATCCCTGCAGTGGGAAAATGATCACTGCAGGTTGTTCATAAACAGCACTGACTCCAACAACTCAACAGGGAGGAAGAGAAAGAGAACTAGTCCTCCAGGTCATGACCATGCTCTCAAGGATAGCACAGTTTCAGAGCCCTTCAACAGTCGGTGGGCTTCTGCACCCAGTGGTTCTTGGGTACAACACCTGCCAGGACAGAAAAAGCAAAGCCAGTGCTCACAGCAGGGCTATGATCTTTGCAGACAGCTTGTGGAGATCATGGACTACCACCAGTCAGTGAGGAGGAGGAGGAGGAGGAGGAGCTGGTGGGGAAGAAGCCCTCCACATTGTGACCAAGACCCAAAGGATGATACACTGGAAGGGTCCTTGAATGTGAATTCCAAGGGGGCTACTGCACCCAGTGCTTCTCAGGAGCAATCCCTGCCAAGGCAGAGAAAGCAGGGCAGATCACCACAGCAGGGCTATGATCTCCGCAGACAGTTTGTGGAGAACACAGACTACCACCAGTCAACAAAGAAGAGGAGGAAACACTCATTTGGACCAAACAGGCAGAAAAGACAAAGGCAGAATTAAGATCCCTTGTTAGCCTTGTGTATATAATTTGCAAGGTGTTTCCTTCTCTGTAGGTTTTGGGGCAACTGGTAGACATGCCTTCTGTGGGATGTTTGTGTAATAGGATTTTGAAAGCTGTATGCTTACATGTGCCTAACTGGCAATCCCTTTTTAAAATATGGAGTTCAAGTCACTTGAAAGGACATGAACTGGATGAGCCAACAGTGACAGGGACTGAAAAAGGCTGAATGGCTGGGCCCTGAGGGTGCTGCTTAGTGCCACCAAGTCTATTGTGGTGCCAGGAACAAACACTGTCTCCCAGGAATCAGCACTGGGATTGATCCTGGTTAACATCTTCCTCAACTGTCTGCTTGGGCAGAGGACATGCTCAGCAAATTGGCACATGACAGCAAACTGGAAGACTGGCGCTTAGGCCAGGGGTTGTGCTGCTATCCCTGAGGGACCTGGGCAGGCTGAATAGTTAGGCTGGCAAGGACTCCTTGCAGTTCAGGAAGGGTGTTGGAAAAGGTGTTGAGCACCAGCAGAAGCTACTGAGCGAGCACCTGGAAGCTCCATCCTTGGACATATTCCATAGTCCTCTGCGCAAGATCATGGACAAGTGGCTGCAGGTGCCCCTGTTTGAGAATAGGGATGGGAAAGCCCTGGTTTACCCTCCAGGTGATCTTCCTCCTATGCTCAAGGTGCTTGGGATGCCTAAAAGAGAATCCAGCCAGCAGTGTTGTACCCTAAGGTGACCATAAACAGCTCCACCAGGAAGCTGGAGCCTATGGAGACCCTAGGCCAGGGCAGACTCCTGGCAGTTTCTGTGGCCCCAGCAGACCAGCCATGAGTCACTGGACCCAAAAAATGTACATATGGGACCTAAAAGTAGGTGTTTCTTCTCTAAAAAGGAAACTTTCATAGAATTCTCAAATCACAGAATCACAGAACAATAAGATCCTAGAATATTTTGCGTTGGAAGGAACCTTAAACATCATCTAGTTCAAACTTCCTTGTCATGGGCAAGGATATGTTCTACTAGACCAGGTAGCTTCAAGCCCTGTCCACCTAAGCTCACTAACATTTAATATGAAGCTCAAAACTGCACACCTAGGCAACACAGAATGTAAAAAATATGAAAGTTAAAACCTAAGGCATCATTTCCCCCCTTTAGAGGCTTGACAAGGCTTTTACCTTGTCGAGTCTCTATTCTAAATATCTACTAATAATAGGTATTTAATAGCATAAATATCTAACAGTAGTAAACAGCTAACAATAATAAACCTCTGTGTCTTGGTTTGAAAGACAGGTGTCTGCTAGGGAAGACAGGAGCCTCCCTTGGAATGAAAAATGTAAACCCTCTCCCTCCAAATTGTTATAATTTTGAAATTAAGGGGCTCTCAAGCAAAGGTATGGGGATAGGAATGACAGTTATTTATTGGTATGTCTAATAAAGCAAACAAACAGCAACTACAGCATTAACAACAAACAGAACCAGGAAACCAGTAACAGCCTTCCCAGCCACAGGCACTTTCCCCGTTGGTGCAGTTCCGCTCACAGCCAGCAGGGGCGCTGGTGCTCCCAGGGCAGGTGTGGTGATTCCCCCGCAGCTGCAGGGGGCACTGTGGTGCGGGATCGGGGAGCACGCGGTAATGGCAGCTTTGTCTGAGACAGGAAGGGATGGAAGAGAGGCTTTGCTTCACAAACTTTGTTCTCCAACCCCCATCTTTCTGCCTATCCAAATCTCCAGGTATCCCCTCCCCCCTCCTCAGAGTTTGGCCACTCGTGTTTTTCTTAAGTACCCATAAGTACCCAATAGTTAGTTTCCTAGCAACTTATGGGAAACAATTCTATAAATACAAAAGAAAGAAACCCAACCCCCAACAATCTAAAAATAATAAACATCTAACAACAGATAAATATTTAGTAGCAAATAAATATCTAACACTAAATAAATATCTAATAACAGTAAATATCTAACACTAGATTAATATCTGACACTAGATAAATACATAGTAATATAAATAACTAGATAAATAATAATAACAATCAAATAATCTAATAAAATAATATCTAATAATAATTACAAATATAATAAACAAAATAATAATAAACAGTAATAAACAGTAATAAACATCTAACAGTAGCAATGTCTTGCACAGTTGGGTATCATGCAAAGAAGTATAATGATTATTATGATACTTTAGGCACAGAAGGGGAATAATTTAAACAGTTTTTCTTCTATATCAGTCTCTCTTTTTACAGTCGCTTTTTATCAGTCTGTCTTTAGTTGTTTCAGGAGCAGAAGCTTTCTTAGTTCTGGAGTAGTGAATCCAGGGCCCTTTGCCAGACACTTTGCCTGCAGTGAGGGTGGTCAGCCGAACTTGGAATGGTCCTCTCCACTTGGTTTGCAGAGGGTCACTGTCCCACCACTTAATATAAACCCAGTCTCCAGGTTAGAAGGGATGTGCTGGTCTGTTCAGTCCTATGGGTCTGGATAGGACGATGTAAGTCTGGAGCTTCTGCAAAGGGGAAAATCTCTGCAAGTCAAGTTTCTTCTACATGTGAATTTCACCTGGAATATGCAGAATCTGATATGGTCTGTCATATCATATCAGTATGGTATCATATCAGTACCATATCATACCAGTATTTCATAGGGACTGATGTTACCTCTCCAGCTTGATTTTATGCGGATTCTCAGTAAAGCTATAGGCAAGGCTTGAACCCATGTCATGGATGTCTCCTGACAAATTTTGCTCATTTGTGATTTGAGTCCCATTCATACATTCAACTTTACCACTTGCTTGGGATCTATAAGGTGTATGCAGATCTCAAGTAATTCCCAAAATCCAGCTAACTTCTTTAACCACTGTTGCAACAAAATGTGGTCCCCTATCTGATGACATTCCCAAGGGAACCCCAAACCTCAGAATTATATGATTTAGCAAAACTTTCCCCACTTCCTTGGCTGTGTTTGTGCAGCAGGGGTAAGTTTCTGGCCATCCACTGAAGGTGTCAACTAATACTGGTATGTACCGGTGTCCCTCTTAATGGAAAACCACTCAGACTATTCACTGAGTCCTCAGAGAGGTATAGCAAATGTCGTTTATTTCTATCTTTAGCTCACTTTTATAGGGTCCTACAGGGTTTGCGCAGCTTAACAAGCTACTATTGGTTAATACATATTGTTTAACATTATTTTCCTTATACTCAATGCCATTGTTTTTCTTTATTCTCGCTGTTCCAGGAGAGTTTCAAGGACACTGCCCTTAGAATTGTTGCCTGGATTGAGAGCTGGGTTGTGCAGACAGTCTTGCTCTGTTAAAATATTTTCCTGCAATTCCCCTTTTTATTTTTGCACAACCCAGGCTTTGGACGTGATTAGTTTCAGACTTTTACAGATATAGGAAAACATACAGTTTACAATAATTAACCTTATTAATACTATCACAAGAATTCATCTTTTTTCTAGTACAAGAGATTTTAACTGCTTAGTAATACTTTAACTGGTTAACCAGCTTCTAATGGGGTCATCAACTTCTTTCAGGGCATGTAACCTATTTTGTAGCTGTTTTAGTTGTTCTTGGATAGAGACTGAGTGGTTAGAAAGATTCATACAACACATTCTTTCAAATCTTAAAACACGGAATAACTGAAGAAAATTGGTAAAGACACAGCATCATGATGACAGCATAAAACCTCTGCTGGCAAACTGTGTAGTTTTCAGACACAACTGTGTCTTGGCAGCTCCACTTCTGATCTTCTTTGCAGTACTTAGGCTGTATGGTGACTGTTTACTAGGTCTCATGTTTTCAGAGGCAGTCAGTCTGGTTAGATGAATAGGTGACCTTTTTGAACCTGTCAACAAAACATAGGCACTTCTCTCCTTAAAGTTAATGAATCATTTTGGCTTAGCTGTGGTACACTTAATTGTAAAGTCAGCTTATATGATCTTTCTAAATCTTTGCTGTAAATATTTCATTATTAAAAATAAATTGTGGTCTAAATTTCTAATGCACATTTTACATTAATTGAATGTTTTCAGGGCATCAATTCCTTTTGTTTTTAAAAGTGACTTTTATCATGCATATTAATATCAATACAAAAATATAATGAATGAAAAACCTATAGCAGTCAGAAATCAGTCAGATAATAAACATTATTAATAACATACGTGATATAGAATTACTAGTAACCACTAAAACACTGCACCAGCATCCCATAGTCTGCAAACAGACAACAAAATCAGTGAAGGATTGGATAACCACCTCCGGAAATGATTCCCCAAGCCCACTTCAAAATTGATCCAGCTGTTATATTAATAGGGTCAAATTGCCAAGTCAAAAGTGACTCAAATACTGATTTGGTGAAGAAGACATCTGGATCTGTTGGCAAACATTCCATCCAGGTAAAGTCAAGGCTTGGCCAGGCCCAGAAAAACTGGAAAGATGTCTCTTAAGTAATTTCTAAAACAAGGTTCTTAGTAATAGCAGCTATGAGATGCTTAAAGCTCAGCAAACTGTTGAAGTGAATTCTTGTAAAGCAAATGATCAGAAGTTTTAGGCAACAGACTAATCAAACCATTTAGTAGATGGTTTAATCTGAAATTTTTCTCGTGGTAGCTGACTTTCAGCAATGATACATTTTCTTGGAATTCTGGAAGCACTAAAAAATAATAAACCTATACTGGATTAGGCAAAAGCAAGTCTTGTTAAACAAGGAAAGGAGTGAAAAACAAGAAAACTCTCTATAGGAACAGCTATATAGCTTGTTTACCAATATGCATCTTCAGTTAAAAACCAAAAAGATCTCAAATGACACGTGTCTAAAACGTAGTTACACAAAAATATGTTCAAATATATAAGAAGTTTGCTATAAATACAACAATGACACTCTATAGATAATGCTCATCATAAAAATCTATAAATTCACATTGTACAATGAATACGTCAGCAGTAAGTGTCTGAGAAAATCAAGATATTTTTAGAACATTCATGTCTTAATGACCAAAAATTAAATAAGGTAAAAAACTTCTAAATTTCCTAGTAAATAACAGTCACTATTCTTTTGTATTACTTATCAAAAACAAAAATAGCAGAAATTGTAACAAATAAACTAAACTTTTGATGAAATGAAGGATGCAACAGACTATATCTTCTTCTCTCTACAAGCAGGTGTTTATCAGTGTTCCATCACAGCTGTTTCAGTCGTAGTCATCTTCATCTCTCTAAGAAAATAACTATACTTTGCAATTTAAACAAGTGTCTTCAACAAAACATGAGACAATTTAAATTAAACAATATTCAAACCTGGTAGAAATTAATTATGACAGAAGGAAATAACAAAACTTAACCTCAAAAGAATACCGAATTTATAAAAATTAACTTAAAAACATTCAGATCTAAACATAGTAAAACTTAACTTTGCTTAATTCTATTGACACTTAATATACATCAAATGAAAGCATAGCAATCTTACTCTATTATTACAAAAAAAGCAACTGAAAGCTTGGTATATGACTTTTGAACATAATATAACAGTGACATGGATTCACTATAGAGATTACAAGGATGTAACAAATACATCACAATTCCATGTCATCTGGCTTTGAAAATAACTCACAATAACTGCATATGTTACTGAAAATACTTATTCATAGTAAGAATTGCTTGGTATATTCCTAAGTTTAAGTTTAAAGTGCAGTTTTACTAGAGAAAAAACACAACGACACAGGGTTTGGCAAGTTGCCATTCAGCTTTTTTAGCACTTTTCAGAAACATGAAGTCCAATTTTTAATTAAAATCTAAAGTCCAAATCAGTATATATGCTGTTACACGTGGTTTTATAGCAAAAAAACCTCACATTGAAATTGCCATATTAAAATTGTGGAAAAAACAAGCAAATGGGTAATATATGGTTAACTTAACTTTGTCTGGTACAGTGAAGTTCTCTTAGCTAATTATTTTTTAAACCATGAATATCTTCTGTAGATAACGTTAATTGGAAGGTTGTTTTATTAGTAGCTGTAAATCATTCAGTATTTTGACATTAGGTTTTAAAACTAATTATTGCAAGGTAACTTTTACTTCTGTTAATATTTACTCTAAACATTTCTAAAGAGGGGTTTTTTGAATTTTCTAAAGAATTGCAATAATTTCTCCAGTAAAACTCTCTAAAACTGCAAGAACTCATAATTACTTAAAAACACAAAATTAACTCTAAAAGGGTATATAAAGACATTCTAAGAAAACAATGAATCATGGCTTTTTAACAAACTGGGTACTATCCCGGTGCTTCTTCTTAGAGAGTGTGTGTGTGTGTGGAGGGGGTGAACTGCCCTGCTCTGCTGCTGTTATCTCTAGAAGGTTTGAATGAAGTCTTCATCATCCCCCACATACTCTTGCAGAGAGGAAAAACGGAGAGAAAAAAAACCCTAAAAAGTTAACTTCAACAAATGCAGTTCTTTCTCTCAATATTTTTCTCGTTGTTCGCAGACAGAAGGAAAAGGACACGACTTTACAAGAACAGGTGATGTTACACGAACAGCCTCTCAGGGCCAAGTGGTAGCAACAGTGACCATTGAAGTTTATCAACTTTTAATTACAGTAATGAATTTTGAAATAGATGCCATATAGTTATAGTAAAAACAAGATTTACTTAATAAATTATAAAAAGTTTAATATAAACAAAAAGACAATTAGGAGACAAAGGAAATAAAGCAAAGGGTTAAAACGGCCGGGTGCCCTGGCGGGTTGCCAGGAACACACCTGGTATCTTGGGAACACTCTTTTTATCCCCTCCTGCTGTGAAGGTTTAATGCATATTCAAAGCATGTCCCCTCCCTGGTTCTGCCTTCTTGGAACATGCTCTGTATGGGGTTTTTTTCTGCTGGTCAGCATTATTTCTGCTGGTCATCATTATTCTTGCTGACCAACATTATTTTGAGTCTGGTTTCCTTTCTTCTGCAAATGGTCAGTGTTGATAACAGTCTGGGCCCCTCATCCTTCCTTTGAGGGCAGCTGGGCTTCATATCTTTCCTCCTTGCTGCTGACGGCTTGGCCTTGGCTTCAGATAACTTGGGCTCTATTGTTCTTCTGCTGATAACAGCTTGGGCTCTATTGTTCTTCCACTGGCAACAGCTTGGGCCCCACTGTCTTTGCCCTCTGGGGTTTTCTTGCGGGTACGTAGGAGATTCCTTTAAGCTTAAAACTTGTTAGCAAGAAAAAAAGTACATACATAGCTAAAAAGTATTTAACATATAATATTCATCTTAATACCTGCGAAAGCCAATATCACAATATAGATTTATAACAGTTAGCAATTTTTTGGCTGTTTTGTCTCCCTTTGAAGCTGTCTGAGCCACATGTTTCTGCTCAACTGTTTCTGTAATTGCTGATATTTGTCCAGCGTGGCCTTGGAGCTTCTGCAGTGCCACTGCCATGAGGGGTGCCTCTGTTCTCTGTGCACACTCCAATTCTCCTCCATGCGCCTCCTGGATTGGGTGGAAACCGATCTAAATCTGGCCTCTCTTCAAAAGTAGAGTTAATATCTTGTCCCTGTATGTCCACAATCAATTTAAAAACATTGAACATCTCCTTCTTTTCTTCTCTCTGACTCCTGCTGCCCCCTCCAAGGCCATGATTGCCAAGAATGTTCACCCAGCAGTGGGAAGTGAAGATGGCTGCTGCTGTGACGCAGCTAGAATTACGGGGCTTGCAGCCTGAGTAGGTTCTGCTTTCATGTCTTTTAAGGTATTAATTACAATCCGCCAAATCAGACCGTAAGATAGAGTGTCCTTGCTTCTCCTCGTGATTGTTTTCTCCTGCAGGTGGTCTCCTATTTCTTTCCATTCTTCCACTGCAAAAAGCAGTGGAGGCACTTTCAAGCTTCCATTTTCTCTAGCCCATACAATGAGATTTTCAAGGTCCTTATCCTTGACTGCTTCTCCTCATTTAATGATAATGCTTTAATGATAATGTTTGTGCTGCTGCAAATTCATCCATGCTAGCAGCCCTGGACGGGGGCAGGGGAGCAACCCCTCCTCCCTGAGTGCCAATGCATACTTGCCTTCGGCCTTTGTCTCAGGCTCCTCTGTTGCCGGCTTTCCCCAGTGTCTTGGTTTTAGAAGACAGCTGTCTGCTAGAGAGAGCAGGAGCCTCCCTTGGAATGAAAAATGTAGACCCCCTCCCTCCGAATTATTATAATCCTGAAATCAAGGGGCGCTCAGGCAGAGATCTGGAGATAGGAATAACAGTTCTTTACTAATATTTATAACAAGGCAAACAAACAACAATAACTACTGCGTTAGCAAGAAAACAGAACCAGGGGCCCGTGACAGCCTTCTCGGCTGAGATGGGAAGGGATGGAGGAGAGGCTTTGCTTCACAAACCCCCTCGGGCGGGCAGTCCTGGTGCTCCTGCAGGGCTCTGAGGAACACTCAGCTGGATCAGCAGGGATGAGCTGAGATCCTGGGCCGGTGGCTGAGGTGGATCAGTGCCTGGCACTGCCACACGTCCCGGCAGGACACAGGGTGCGAGGCCACCAATGAAGAGGGAAGAAGGAGAAGAAGCAGAAGCTCCATCTGGGTGATGGAGAAATTCCCTTCTCCCCACCGCAACAGCTCTGCACCCCAAAGTTTCCTTCTCTGAAGCTGAAGAAAGCCCATCGAACTGTCCCCGCCCTCCTCTTTTTCCTGCCCCCTTCCCCCCCTGGGCCTGGCTGAACTCTGTCTTTTCTCAAGCACCCACCAAGTACCCACAGTTAGGTTTTCCCCGAAACCAATGGGTAAAAATTCCACAGGCAAGCCAGAACTAACAGAAGGACACCGAAACCCCCAACACCCAGCTTAGGTTTGCTTCCATGTCCAACCTCTGTGCAAACCTGCCACCCAGTTCCGATCCTCTTCCATGTCTAACTGCTGAATGAATTCGCTCCCTCAGCCCTGGTCCGCTTCCACGTCCAACCACTGTGCTAGCCTGCTGAGCTGGTGCCCTTTGCTTGCAAAGGGTCCCTGTTCGGGTGCCAGGTAATGGAAAACCACTCAGACTATTCACTGAGTCCTCAGAGAGGTATAGTGGACGTCATTTATTTCTATCTTTAGCACACTTTTATAGGGTTCTACTGGGTTCATGCAGCTTAACAGGCTACTATTGGTTAATACATATTGTTTAACATTCTTTTCCTTATACACAATGCCATTGTTTTTCTTTATTCTCACTGTCCCAGGAATGTTTCAAGGACACTGCCCTTAGAACTGTTGCCTGGATTGAGAGCTGGGTTGTGCAGACAGGCTTTGGCTAAAATTTCATGCTCTTGCTCTGTTAAAATTTCCTACACCCTCTTTGCATGGTAACTCTGCAAAATCTATTTGCCAGTAATCTCCAGGAAGATCCTCTGCTTTTTTTACTCTTAACACAGCTCTTTTTCTTATGTCAGGATTGTTTTTACATCATATTTTACATTTGCTAACTACAGAGTGTACAATGTCAGTCATTCCTATTACTACCTTTTTTACACGTTTCAGAAGATTTTCAACCCTGAAATATGTGTTTTCATGTTCTCTTTGAGCTACCTCCTGAAGGATCAGGGGTAGGACTACAACCTGTTTTGCTGATGTAACAGCCCATCCACCTTCTGTGATCTCAGCTTTAAGAAATTTAATTAGTTTATGTTCTGCTTGGTCATATTCTGGGGTGAACCCCAACAAATCAATCTTGTTTTGTGGAATTACTCTGAGAATACATTTTTCTGCAATCCTTCTTGCTACTTTATCAGCAAAGCGGTTTCTCAGTTCTGGAGGGGTTTTCTCTTTTTGGTGACCTCTACAAGGCATGATAGCTACTTCTGTGGGTTTTTTAATGCTCTCTAAGAGGGCAAGTATTTTTTCAGCATGTTTGATTTGATTACCTTGAGCTTTCAGAAGTCCTCTCTCCTTCCATGGATGGCTCCATGGGCTCCACAACACTAAATGCATATTTAGAATCAGTCTCTATATTTACCTTCTGCCGGGGCTTTCATTTCTTCATGTGGGAACAGGAATGACACAGCAACAACTTAATGATCAGATAGTTTGTTTATTCTCTAAGTTTGGTTACATTTACACTGTATACAAATCTATGCACACGAGCATCTCTTCTACAATTGGATGCATGTTTTGTTCACATGCTCTTATAAGCATTTTTATCGCATAATTACATTTGCGTATATCGGACCACAACTTGTTCAGTTTCTCTATTTCTCATCCTGTTTAGCTCTTACTTTTGCTGACCATGACTTGTTCCTTCCCTGTATGATAACCTTGCCCTTCTTCTCAATTGTTTCTCTTTACAGTCAAATTTGTTCTAATGCAGCCCAGACTCCTACAGCCTTCTTTCCTTTGCTCAGGTCTAGGGCTCTTGTTAGTGCAATTGATGTGCGGAATAAAGGGACTCTATAACTAGCAGAGTAGTTATAAGAGCAGGTATGAATTTATTCAGCACTGAGGTGCATGGGGATATCTCCTCCAAAAAGCATGCACACTTTTTTGATTTGGTTTTCCCTTTTTATCCTTTACAGACTAGGTTTACAGATACGCCTAATACATATTAATTTCCTAACTCCGCCTGTCTTCACTTCATATTACAATTAGCCCCGTGCCCCTTTCAGTCCTTCGGCCGCTTTTTGGGACTTCAAATCCGTTTCTTCTGGCTTAGGGTCCGAGGAATCTCCTTTATCCTGTGGTGCCTTTGCATCTTGTTTGTGTATTCCAGCTCCTTATCTCATCTTGCAGTCTGACTCTTTTTCCTGTTCTTGTGGATTAGGGTGTCGGGGTATGGTTTTTGTCAGACACCCCTTTTAGTCAAGCATTTCTTTCTAATTCTTAATTTCTCTGTTTCACAATCAGTTCAGCTTTCTGTGATGACACATCTGCTGGCAGGGCCTTTTCCTCTATCACCTTGTCCTGTGTGGTCGCTGCATAGCCCATCATCCTTTTGCCATTTTTCATGAAGCTGTCCCCATCTGTAAAAAGCTCCCAATCTCAATTTTCCAAGGGCACATCCTTCAGGCCTGGCTGGCTAGAATAAATCTCTTCAATATTCTGTAAACAGTCATATTCATGCTCATTGTCAATTAAGGTAGAGGACAAAAACACGGCAGGGGTTAACAACAGAAGTTATTTTCATGGTAACATCAACCTGCTCTAATAACAGTGCTTGATATTTAAGCATCCAGTTGCCAGATAATCAATGCCCCACCACTTTTGTTCCAGCTGCTACTGCATCTGGTATATACACTACGATGTGTTGCCCAAGGGTGAGTTTTCAGGCTTCGTGGATCAAGATGACAGTGGCTGCCACAGCCTTCAGGCATTCTGGCCAGCCTTGGGCAATATTGTCTAGCTGTTTAGAAAAGTCAGCCACAGCCCTCTGTTGGTCCCTGAGGCTCTGTGCTAATATCTCCAAAGCCACATTCAGTCTCTCATACGTGAAAAGTTCAAAAGGTTTAGTTAAGACTGGCAGTCCCAGTGCTGGACCTGATATTTTTAGAAAGTGCTTCAGCTGTTTAAAAGCTGCTCTGGTGTTTTCAATCCATATGATAATTCCTCTCTCAGCTGCTTTTAGTGCTCCATATAGGGGTTTTACCAGCAGTCCGTAATTTGCTATCTACAAAAGACACCAACTTACCATTCCCAGGAAAACTTGCATCTTTATTATGGTATGGGGATCTGGGACTTGACAGATGGCTTCTTTCTGTTCTTTGCTGAGATGTCGATGTTCACGGAAAATCTCAACCCCCAAGTAAACTACCGATTCTTTAGCAATTTGTGCGTTATCTTTAGTCCCAAGAAGTTTAATAAACTTATGGTAAGTCATATACAGTCATCTCTGGTTCTAGCCTCAATCAGGATGTCATCCACATATTGAAGAATAACTCCTTCTGGATCCTGTTGTTAGCGCTCAGGAACACACAATCACGAAATTATTATATGCAGGTGCTTTTATTGAAGAGCTCTGGGCATCAGGGGTACACAGACCCAAGTCTGTGTACCTAAGTCTGTACCTAAGTCTGACCTAACTTGGTTTTGAGCTGAACATGTTTTTATACTCTATCGTTATATAACTTACATATTAATTATTAAACTTACATTGTTCTATTGTGGGCATTGTTTTTACCAAGCATGGATTTCTCATCATCACCCCTCAACCCCCTAACACCCCCTAACATAGTTTCTCATGATTTAAACAATAATTGGATCTAATCACATCTAACAATTATATCATTTATCATATACTGACTATACAGGTGCAGTTTCCCAGGGCCTACTTTTAACACTTTTCCCAGGGCTTGCCAAGCCTAACTTTCTTTCTAACTCCCAAAATTTTCTATGATTTTAAAATCTTTTACTATCACTGTTTTTTTCCAATCCTCTAATTACTTTGTTAGCTGGTTTCCAAATATTGTTGGGCTGTTCTTGAAACCTTGGTTAAAACTGTGCAAGAAAATTGACTTTTTCTCCTTGTCTTGGGATTTTCTCACTCAAAAGCAAAAAGCTCTTGGCTGTTTTTGTGCACAGGAAGGCATAAAAGGGCATCCCTTGTGTCTACAACAGTAAACCATTCTAATTCATCTGTCAGTGTAGTCAAAAGGGTGTAGGGATTGGCTACCACTGTGTGTATGTCCTCTGTAATTTTGTTAATTGCTCTTAAATCTTGCACTAATTGATAACTCTTACCACCTGCTTTCTTAGCAGTTAAAATGTGGATGTTGAATTTGGACTCACATTGCACTAATAAACCATGTTGTAGGAATTTTTCAATTACATATACTAGTCCCTTATGGTTCTCTAATTGCAAAGGTTTTCTAATTGTTTTTACCTTAATGGTGTGACTCCTGGTTTGAGTGTAATACTTGCTGATTATGCTTGTTTGGATCTTCCTGGGATATCACTGGCCCACACTATTGGATTTTCCACATTCTCAACTCCAGTGGGGATTCCACCACATTTTTCCTGTATCAAAAGTGCAGCACCTTGGACAAATACAGATTCAGGAATTACAACTCTTAAGCCCTTTCCCTTTTTAAATTTAATTTCTGCTTCCAGTTTTTCTAGCAAATCCCTCCCTAGTGTCGCAGTGAGGGTGGCCACGACAATCCTTAAAACTTTAGGTTCCCTTGACACCAGGGCAACCGAGGTAAGTAAAAGGAGTGGGTTTGATGGAGTTCCTGAAAACAAAAGAGCTTTATTGGAAAATAAAGTAGGGACAAGATCCATAAACCATGCGCAGTATAGGGACAAACTCCAAAGACCAGGACTAGGGGTGGACACAACAATATATGGGGTAGGTCTGAGGGCAGAGTCGGAGGGCATGGGTCCAATCACAAACTGGGGTTAGAAATATGCAAAATACTGTGACAAATAACAACCAACCAGGGGAGAGAACCAGGAACATTCTGGAAACATAACCTTATACAGGGTGATTTGATTAACATTAACTGCCATGAGCCCTTTCTCTTTGCCATAACTTAAACAAATGCTTCCCAAGGCTTGGACTTAATGCCTCATGCTTCAGGGGTGAACTCTTTCTGGCCCCGTGTCCCAGCAGGGCTGACTCCCAGAACCAGAGCAATGGTTTATGGGAGTTAGGCATTGAGGAATTGATGGGTTACCCAGCCCTTTCCCAGTTTAAATTTTAAAGATTGAAGGAAAGGCTTACCCTGGTTGCCCCATCAACATGTACAGTATAATGACTCAGTTTCCCTTCTAAGGTATTTAACACAGAATATGCTGCTCCAGAACCTACCAGAAATTTGATGCCATCTTTCCCCAGCATAGCTGTAACCGAAGGCCCTGCTGTGGGGGTAGCCTTTGGTCCCCATCACTCAGAGCCTGAGCCGCTTGAGGTTTGTAGTACTGGGAGTTGGGGAACTGAGGATTTTTCTTTCAGTGCTGGATAGTCATTCTTCCAATGCCTCCACCTTGTGATAAATGGAGATGATTCATGCTAACTAAATTGTAACTATCTAAAAAGTTATTATAAAGCAATAAAGGGACTTAGTGTTACAAGGCAGACAGATCCCTTTGCAGATGTTATGTGTTGAAAATGAAATACAGGGTGTAGTTTTAAAGATAAGTAATGTCTCAAGACAGAATCGACCTAGAGATGGACAAAGTTGGAATGACTTCAAGCATAAGGTCTAAAATTACAGTTCTATCTATGAAATGCAAGACTAATTATTGAAGATAATGCTTACTTACATAACACAGCTCTTAGTATGCACGCGCAACCATGTAAGGTTATGCAGAGGACAATGAGGATGAGTGTAAGCCTTCATCCAAAGACCACCAAAAGAAGACTGAAGACCCCCTAGCAACAAGTGAGGCATGCGCCATGAAGTATAGTGATGTAGAATTTAAGAATTAAAAGTAGGAGGAACCTTACAGGGAACATTAATGAATATGTATAAGCATATATTATATAAATTTAGTTTGAATTGTTTTGTTTTGTATGTGAGGTAGGGTGAGAAACCCTCTCTGTGCCCCCATCAGTTTTGCTTATGTTTTAATCATACTTAATTACTGGCAAATTAAATTGTATTCTTTTACTAAATAGTATTTTTTTATACCAAATTGCTATTCAATCCACTAAATTGTACTAATCTTTAATTAAACTGCTATTAATTCAATAGACCTAGTTGTCTAATTTCATTCATAACAACTTCTTACAGTATGCACATTGGTCCTTCTCTGTAGGGGAAGTTTTCTTGGATAACTTTTCCTGAGTTGCCTTCTTACTAGGTTGGGATTTAACTCTTTCAGTTGGGCCCCTGTCTCGAAATACTTTCCAAGAAACCTCTAGCAGTTTATCTATGTCTTGAACTCCCTCTACCCTTTGTAGCTTCCTTCTTATATCATTTGAGGTTTGACCCATAAACAATAAAACTAGATGTGCTTTACCATCAGCTGATTCAGGATCTAAATCTGTGTATTTGATGGCAGTTTTGCTTAACCTCTTTTAAAAATCAGTGGGTGATTCATCACAATGCTGCCTTACTTCATAAATCTTTGACCAATTTATAGCTTTAGGGGTGCCATGTTTTAACCTATATACCACAAGGCTTTGATACCACTTCAACCTCACCATGTGTTCTGATGTATTTGGATCCCATCCTGAATTTTCAGGGGGGAATATCTGAATTCCAGTACCTTGGCCCTGTTGCCGGTTGAGTGCATTGGCAGGCTGAGCGCAGGTCACAGGCTGCCCAACAGCTTGGCTGGGAGGGGTCTGGGCACACACAGAAAAGTAAATAAAATCTGCTGAGAATTTTCTTCCCAGAGAAGTTTCTTGTTCCATGCAAATAGAAGAACCGGCCTTTTGGGAAAAGACAAAGGAAGAGACAGGTGGGGAAGGGCGGGGAGTGGTAAAAGAAGTCAGAACTATGTATCGGTCACGAAAAGCCTGAAGGCGGCGCCATGAAGCCTGAGGGCAGAGGACGGGGGCGCCAGGCACCGTTGCCGAACAGGGGACCGGCAGGTAGCACCAGGGAGGCTGACGGCAGAGGGTGGTTTTGTGCTGGGCCTGGACGCCTCGGCAGTGAGAGGGATGACGGTTTGTCTTTACAAACAAGCTGTGGGTCTGCTGATAAGATGAAACTACCACTGAGAGATAACAGAAACAATAGGATAGATTCTACTGAAGGATGAAAGAGGCACTGAGGAAGCACCACTAATTCCACAAGAGTTAAGAATTAAGAAGGGAATTATGCATTGTGGGGGGGAGGTATCCCAGGTATCAGGCATTCTGGGAAGTCTGTACCTCTCAAGTACCTCAGCCTATGGGGAAAGAGAGAAGGGACATGCAGCCGAGAATTAGGATAAAAGGGAGGCTGCCCGTTCCAAAAATTTGAGAGACCCCAGGGGAATTCCCCATGGCCTCTCTATTCAAATAAAGTAAAAGGACTCCCCTGTCTCCTTTTTGGACATAAACCTCTAGTGTTTGTGGATTTGTCCCACCGGGGGACACCTGGGCACATGGGAGCACACCAAGGCACACTGAAGCACACCCAGGCACATCCAGGCACACTGGAGTATACCCAGGAACACCGGGGCACTCCCGGGCACACTCGGGCACACAGGGTTACACCTGGGCACACCCAGAAACACTGGGGCACACCCAAACCCACCCAGACACACTTGGGCACACTAGGGCACTCCGGGTCACACCCAGGCATACCTAAGCACCTCTGGGCACACCTGGGGACACCTGGGCACACCCAAACACACTGGGGCACACCCGGGCACGTGGGAGCACACCTGGGTACACACAAACACACCAGTGCACACTGGGGCATACCGGGACACACCCAGGCACATCTGGGCACAGCCAAACACCCCCAGGAACACAAGGGCACAATGGGGCACACCTGGGCTCTCTTGGGAATGCTGGGGCACACCAGGGAACACAGGGGCACACCTGATACACCTGGGCACACTGGGGCACACCTGGGAACACCTGGGCACACCATGGCGCACCGGGGCACATATAATCACACCCAGACACACCTGGGAACATCTGGGCACACCATGGCACACCCAGGCACATCGGGGCACTCAGGGGCACATATAGTCACACCCAGACACACCTGGGAACATCTGGGCACACCCAAACACACCGAGGCCCACCTGGGCACATTGAGATACACAGGGGCACACCCAGACACACCCAAGCACACTGGGGCCCACCAGGGCACATCGGGTCACACCAAGGCACACCTGGGAACACTGGGATACACCTAGAACACTGGGGAACTCCTGGGCACACTGTGGCACACCCAGGCACACCAGGGCACGCTGAGGCACACCCAGGCACACATGGACGCACTGGGGCACATTCAGGCACACCTGGAAACACCCAAATTGACGGGGGCACAACAAGGCAAATCGGGGCACACCCCAGTGCACCTGGGCACACCAGGGCATGCATAGGCACACCAGGGCACACCCAGACACACTGGGGCACTCCCAGGCACACCTGGGCACACTGGGACACACTGGGGTACACCGCAGCACACTCGGGCACACTCGGGACACCTTCGGACACCTGGGAACACTTCAGCACACAGGAGAACACCGGGGCACTCCCAGGCACACCAGGACACAAATGGGCGTACCCGGGTGCACCCAAGCACACCGAGGCACACCCAGGCATGCCCAGGCACACCGGGGCACACCCAAAGACACCAAAAACACCTGGCACACAGGAGCACAGCAGGGCACACCTGGGCACACCAGAGCACACCAGGCCACACCTGAACAAACCAGGGCACACGAGGGCACGCTGGTGAACACTTGGGTACACCCAGGCTCACCTCAGAACACCGTGGCACACTCGGGAACACCTGGACACACTGGGGCATTCCTGGGCACATCCAAAGACACCGGGGCAGACCTGGGCACATCGAGGCACTCCTGGGCACACTGGGGCACGCCTGGGTACACCCGGGCCTGCTGGGACACACACGCGGGCACACTGGGGAAAACCTGGGCTCACTGGGGCACACCAGGGCACACCTGGGCGCACTAAGGCACACCCTGGCAAACATGGGCACACCTGTGCACACCAAAAAACACCGGGGCACACCCAGGCACACACAGGCATACATGGGGGGAACCAGGGCACACCAGGACACACCCAAGCACACTGGGGCATACTGGGGCAAGCCATGGCATGCCCAAGCACACCGGGGCACACCCAGGCACACCTGGGCATACCAGGACACACCTAAGCACACTGGGGCATATAGGGGCACACCAGGGCACATTGAGGCACACCTGGGCACACCAAGGGGCACCCAGGAACACAGGGGTTATCAGAGCTGTGGAGTCTGAAAGTTCCACGGGTGTTATGACTTGCCTGTTGCCACAATGGGGATGCAATTGGGGTTCTCATAGCTATGGTATCAGGGAGAGGTTTGAATTGGTTCTGTCTCTGCTGTGATGTCACAGAGAGGGGAAAAGTGAGGCTGTCACCGCGAGGTGTAAATTGGACTTGTCACTGACTGCAGTGATGTCACATAAAGGTGAAACTGGGTCACTCATTTTTGTGATGTCACAGAGAGGAAAAAACTGAGGCTGCCACAGCTTTGGTGTCATTAACAGAGGTAAGTTGGGCCTGTCACTGCTCTGATGACACAGATGGATGACAACGGGATCAGTCATTGCTGCGGTGTTACAAAGGGGATGAATTTGAGGCTGTGGTGACTGTGATGTCCCAGAGAGGGGAATAATGCCTCTGTCACCACTGTGGTGTCACAGAGAGGAAAAAACTGAGACTGCCTCTGCACTGGTGTCACAGAGAGGCATCAATTGGGCCTGTCACTTCTGTGGTGTCACAAAGAGGGGAAAAGTGAGTCTGTCACTGCTGTGGTGTCCCAGAGAGGGGAAAAGTGGAGTGATCACTGTTGTGCAGTCCCAGAGAAAGTTGCACGGGTGCTATGACTTGTCTGTTGCCACAAACGGGATGCAATTGAAGTTACCATGGCATGGTATCAGGGAGAGGTTTTAATTGGTTCTGTCTCTGCTGTGAGGTCACAGAGAGGGGAAAAGTGAGTCTGTCACCGCTGTGGTGTCATAGAGAGGCGTAAATTGGACTTGTCATTGACTACAGTGATGTCACATAAAGGTGAAACTGCGTCACTCATTTTTGTGATGTCACAGAGAGGAAAAAGCTGAGGCTGCCACAGCTTTGGTGTCATAAACAGAGGTAAGTTGGGCCTGTCACTGCTCTGATGTCACAAACGGAGGACAAGTGGATCAGTCACTGCTGTGGTGTTAGAAAGGGGATGAATTTGAGGCTGTTATGACTGTGATGTCCCAGAGAGGGGAATAATGCCTCTATCACCACTGTGGTGTCACAGAGAGGCGTAAATTCGAGTTGTCAGTGCAGTGATGTCATAGAGAGGGAAAAATGGGTCCCTGATTGGTGTGATGTCAGAGAGAGGAAAAAACTGAGACTGCCTCTGCACTGGTGTCACAGAGAGGCATCAATTGGGCCTGTCACTTCTGTGGTGTCACAAAGAGGGGAAAAGTGAGTCTGTCACTGCTGTGGTGTCCCAGAGAGGGGGAAAAGTGGAGTGATCACTGCTGTGCAGTCCCAGAGAAAGTTCCACAGGTGCTATGACTTGTCTGTTGCCACAAAGGGGATGGAATTGGGGTTGTTGGGGCTGTGGTATGAGAGAGAGTTTTAAATTGGTTCTGATGTGATGTCCCAGAGAGGGGAATAATGGGTCTTTCAGTGCTGTGGTGTCACAGAGTGTGTCAATTGAACTTGTCAGTGCAGTGATCTCCCAGAGAGAGGAAAACTGAGGCTGTCACTGCTGTGGCCTATAGGAGGGGATGAATTCCCACTTGTCTTTGATGTTATGTCACGGAGAGGAGAAACCTGGCACTGTCAGCGCTGGGGTGTTACAGATAGGTGTAAATTGGGCTTGTTCCATCTGTGGTGTGACAGAAAGAGTGAAATTTGGTCTGTCAGTGCTGTGATGTCTTAAAGGGTGGAAACTGGGTCTTTCACTGCTGTGATGTCCCAGAGAGGCGTAGATTGGGGTGTCCCACTGCTGTGATGTCCCAGAGAGGGGAGAACAGGGGCTATCAGAGCTGTGGAGTGTGAGAGAAAGTTCCACAGGTGTTCTGACTAGCCTGTTGCCACAAAGGGGATGCAGTTGGGGATGTCATGGCTATGGTATCAGGGAGAGGTTTGAATTGGTTCTGTCTCTGCTGTGAGGTCACAAAGAAGGGAATAATGAGTCTGTCACCACTGTGGTGTCCCAGAGAGGTGTAAATTGGACTTGTCACTGACTGCAGTGATGTCACAGAGAGGTGAAACTGGGTCACTCATTTTTGTGATGTCACAGAGAGGAAGAAACTGAGGCTGCCACCACTTTGGTGTCATAAACAGATGTAAGTTGGGCCTGTCACTGCTCTGATGTCACAAACGGAGGACAAGTGGATCAGTCACTGCTGCGGTGTTACAAAGGGGATGAATTTGAGGCTGTTATGACTGTGATGTCCCAGAGAGGGGAATAATGCCTCTATCACCACTGTGGTGTCCCAGAGAGGCGTAAATTCGAGTTGTCAGTGCAGTGATGTCATAGAGAGGGAAAAATGGGTCCCTGATTGGTGTGATGTCAGAGAGAGGAAAAAACTGAGACTGCCTCTGCACTGGTGTCACAGAGAGGCATCAATTGGGCCTGTCACTTCTGTGGTGTCACAAAGAGGGGAAAAGTGAGTCTGTCACTGCTGTGGTGTCCCAGAGAGGGGAAAAGTGGAGTGATCACTGTTGTGCAGTCCCTGAGAAAGTTCCACAGGTGCTATGACTTGTCTGTTGCCACAAAGGGGATGGAATTGGGGTTGTTTGGGCTGTGGTGTGACAGAGAGACTTCATTTGGTTCTGTGTCTGATGTGATGTCCCAGAGAGGGGAATAATGGGTCTTTCAGCACCGTGGTGTCACAGAGAGGTGTCAATTGAACTTGTCAGTGCAGTGATCTCCCAGAGAGAGGAAAACTGAGGCTGTCACTGCTGTGGCCTATAGGAGGGGATGAATTCCCACTTGTCTTTGATGTTATGTCACGGAGAGGAGAAACCTGGCACTGTCAGCGCTGGGGTGTTACAGATAGGTGTAAATTGGGCTTGTTCCATCTGTGGTGTGACAAAAAGGGTGAAATTTGGTCTGTCAGTGCTGTGATGTCTTAAAGGGTGGAAACTGGGTCTTTCCCTGCTGCGATGTCCCAGAGAGGCGTAGATTGGGGTGTCCCACTGCTGTGATATCCCAGAGAGGGGAAAACAGGGGCTATCACAGCTGTGGAGTCTGAGAGAAAGTTCCACAGGTGTTCTGACTTGTCTGTTGCCACAGAGGGGATGCAGTTGGGGATGTCATGGCTATGGTATCAGGGAGAGGTTTGAATTTGTCTTGGTTCTAGAAGACAGGTGTCTGCTAGGGAGAGCAGGAGCCTCCCTTGGGATGAAAGAATGTAGAACCCCTCCCTCCGAATTATTATAATTTTGAAATCAAGGGGGCTTTCAGGCAGAGATCTGGGGATAGGAATAACAGTTCTTTACTAGTATAACCAGGTAAACAAACAAACAATAACTACAGCAATAACAAGAAAACAGAACCAGGGACCCCATGACAGCTTTCTCGGCTGAGACGGGATGAAGGAGAGGCTTGTTTCACAAACCCCTCAGGCAGTCAGTCCCGGTGCTCCTGCAGGGCTCCGAGGAAACAGTCGGCTGGAACAGCAGGGACGAGCTGAGATCCTGGGCCGGTGGCTGAGGTGTATCAGCAGCTCCAGGGCGATGCCTGGCAGGACAGGAGGTGCGAGGCCACCAACAAAGAGGGGAGAAGGAGAAGCAGCAGCTCTGTCTGGGTGATGGCGAAATTCCCTTCTCTCCACCGCAGCAGCTCCACGACCCAGCGCACGAATGTCCTTCCCCGAAGCCGAGGAAAAGCCAGCTAAAAACTGTCCCCACCCTCCTTTTTCTGCCCCCTTCCCCCCCCCACCCTGGGCCCGGCCACTCTTTGTCTTTTGTGAGCACCCCTAAGTACCGGCAGTTAGGTTGTCCCAGCACATAATGGGTAAAAATTCCCTGGGCAGGCCAGAACACAAAAATAAAACAACAACAACAAAAAAGAACACTTAACCCTCAACACTATCCACCCCGAATTTTTTCCCATACCAAAATGTTACATCAAATACTCAACCTTTAAATTATACACAAACACATACTACTTTAACTATATACATATGTACATGCAGATACAGATACAAGCATAGTGTCATGGGTAGCTCACCCTAAAACCAGGTCCCCTTGGGGTATGCACCGGGTCTCTCCATCTTTTTGCATCACCCACCAAGTGCAACCCAGTCCTTGAGCAAAGACAACCCCACGGATTGGATTGTCTTTGCTGGAGGCAGAATTAACCCAAACAGTTTTTCCCAGCATACCTCTCATATGTACCACTGGAACCTTATCTCCATCTGTCATTCTAAAGGGCTCAGATTGGGCAGGGCCTGCTCGGTTAGTGGAACCTCGGGTGTTCACCAACCATGTGGCTTTTGCTAAATTAATCTCCCAGTTCTTGAAAGTACCCCCACCCAGTGCCTTCAAGCTGGTTTTAAGCAGGCCATTGCACCGTTCAACTTTTCCAGCAGCGGGTGCATGGTAGGGGATATGGTACACCCACTCAATGCCATGTTCCCTAGCCCAGCTGTTTATAAGGCTGTTCTTGAAATGAGTCCCATTGTCTGACTCAATCCTTTCAGGGGTGCCGTGCCTCCAAAGGACCTGCTTTTCAAGTCCCAGGATGGTGTTCCGGGCAGTGGCATGAGGCACAGGGTAGGTTTCTAACCATCCAGTGGTGGCTTCTACCATCGTGAGCACGTAGCGCTTGCCTTGGCGGGTTTGGGGCAGTGTGATGTAGTCAATCTGCCAGGCCTCCTCATACTTGTATCTGGACCACCGCCCACCGTACCAGAGGGGCTTCAACCGCTTGGCCTGCTTGATCGTGGCACACGTCTCACAGTCATGGATAACCTGAGAAATACTGTCCATGGTTAGATCCACCCCTCGGTCTCGTGCCCACTTATAGGTGGCATCTCTACCCTGATGACCTGAGGCATCATGGGCCCATCGAGCTAGGAACAACTCTCCCTTGTGTTGCCAATCTAAGTCTGTCTTTGACACCTCTATCTTTGCAGCCTGATCCACCTGCTCATTGTTTCAGTGCTCTTCATTAGCCTTACTCTTGGGGACATGGGCATCTACATGACGGACCCTCACAGACAGTTTCTCTACCCTGGTGGCGATGTCTTTCCACTCATCAGCAGCCCAGATTGGCTTTCCTCTGCGTTGCCAGTTGGCCCTTTTCCACCTTTCCAGCCATCCCCACAGAGCATTGGCTACCATCCATGAATCAGTGTAGAGGTAGAGCTTTGGCCACTTCTCTCTTTCAGCAATGTCCAGGGCCAGTTGAACAGCTTCGAGTTCAGCAAGTTGGCTTGATCCACCTTCTCCTTCAGTGGCCTCTGCGACCTGTCGTGTGGGGCTCCATACGGCTGCTTTCCACTTCCGGTTCATCCCTACAATGCGACAGGAACCATCAGTGAACAGAGCGTAGCGTGTTTCTTCTGCTGGCAGTTGGTTGTACGGTGGAGCTTCTTCAGCCCGTGTCACTTGTTCCTGCTCCTCTTCATCAGTGAGACCAAAGTTTTCACCTTCTGGCCAGTTTGTAATTATCTCCAAAATCCCAGGGCGATTTGGGTTTCCAATACGGGCGCGCTGCGTGATGAGGGCGATCCACTTGCTCCATGTAGCGTCGGTGGCGTGGTGGGTAGCAGGAACCTTTCCTTTGAACATCCACCCCAGCACTGGTAGTCGGGGTGCCAGGAGGAGTTGTGCATCTGTGCCAATCACTTCTGAAGCAGCTTGAACTCCTTCATAGGCAGCTAAGATTTCCTTCTCTGTGGGAGTGTAATTGGCTTCGGACCCTCTGTAGCTTTGGCTCCAGAATCCCAGTGGTCGGCCTCGAGTCTCCCCAGGCACTTTCTGCCAAAGGCTCCAGGACAGACCCTGGCTCCCGGCTGCAGAGTAGAGCACGTTCTTCATGTCTGGTCCTGTTCTGACTGGGCCAAGGGCTACTGCGTGAGCGATCTCCTGTTTGATCTGAGCAAAGGCTTGCTGCTGTTCAGGGCCCCAGTGGAAATCATTCTTTTTTCGGGTAACCAGGTAGAGAGGGCTCACAATCTGGCTGTACTCAGGAATGTGCATCCTCCAAAAACCTATGGCACCTAGGAAAGCTTGCGTTTCCTTCTTGCTTGGCGGGTGGAGACATTGCAGTGATCTTATTGACGACTTCGGTGGGAATCTGACGCCGTCCATCTTGCCACTTTACTTCCAGGAACTGGATCTCTCGAGCAGGTCCTTTGACTTTGTTCTTCTTGATGGCAAAGCCGGCTTCTAGCAGAATCTGGATGATCTTTTCTCCTTTCTCAAATACTTCCACTGCTGTGTTCCCCCACACAATGATGTCATCAATGTACTGCAGATGTTCTGGAGCCTCACCCTTTTCCAGTGCAGCCTGGATCAGTCCATGGCAAATGGTGGGGCTGTGCTTCCACCCCTGGGGCAGTCGGTTCCAGGTGTACTGCACTCCCCTCCACGTGAAGGCAAACTGAGGCCTGCATTCTGCTGCCAGGGGAATGGAGAAAAATGCATTGGCAATGTCAATAGTGGCATACCACTTTGCTTTGGACTCCAGCTCGTACTGGAGCTCCAGCATGTCCGGCACGGCAGCGCTCAGCGGTGGAGTCACTTCATTCAATGCACAATAGTCCACAGTTAATCTCCATTCTCTGTCAGACTTGCGCACAGGCCAGATGGGGCTGTTGAAGGGTGAGTGGGTTTTGCTGACCACCCCTTGGCTCTCCAGTTCTCGGATCATCTTGTGGATGGGGATCACAGCATCTCGATTTGTCCTATATTGTCGGTGGTGCACCGTCGAGGTGGCAATTGGCACTCGCTGTTCTTTCACTTTCAGGAGTCCTACTGCAGATGGGTTCTCTGACAGTCCAGGCAAGGTGTTCAATTGCTTAATGTCCTCTGCCTCCACAGCAGCTATTCCAAAAGCCCACCTGAGTCCCTTTGGGTCTTTGTAATAGCCATTTCGAAGGAAGTCCATGCCCAGAATACACGGGGCCTCTGGGCCAGTCACAATGGGATGTTTCTGCCATTCTTTCCCAGTCAGGCTCACCTCAGCTTCCAACAGAGTCAATTGCTGCGATCCCCCCGTCACCCCAGCAATGGAAACAGGTTCTGCCCCCACACGTCCTGATGGCATTAGGGTACACTGTGCACCAGTATCAACTAAAGCTTCGTATTTTTGTGGCTCTGATGTGCCAGGCCATCGGATCCACACCGTCCAAAAGACCCAGTTTTCCCGTGCCTCTTCCTGGCTAGAGGCAGGGCCCCTCTAGCACTGGTCATCCTCTCCTCCCTGGGCATACATGCTAGAGGTTCCTTCAAGGGGATCATCCTCTTTTCTGTAATATCTGGCAGTTTCGTCACGGGAGGCTGAGGCTACCTTCACTTTAGTGGAACCCTTCTGGTTACTGGTTCCCTGCCTGAGTTGACGCACTCGTGCTGCCAGGGCAGAAGTGGGTTTCCCATCCCGCTTTCCCATGTCTTCCCCATGGTCACGTAGAAAGAACCACAGCTCAGTTCGTGAGGTGTACCCTCTCTCTCTAGCTGGGGGACATGGGGCTTGGAGTTTTGGGCTTGTGACCTGAACTGGTGCCATATGGGAACTGCTCTTCCTCATCTCTTCCCTCATTTCCCTCATCTCCTCTTTGAGTTCCTTAATCACAGCAGAAATCTTAGCCTGATGTGGGCCATGGACCATACTGTCATAATTTCTAAGCCTGGTGGCAACAGAACCCACCGTCTCTCGGCCGTTATCGGCATTAATCGTTGCAATATAGGTGGTGTAGTCACGTGGCCCTAGATTTGCCAGACTCTACAACATCTGCCCAGTGCACCTGACTTTGTCGGGGTCATTATCATGCTGTCCACCCCTTCCAAAAAGGACCTCTAATATCACCACTTCTCTCAGCTGTTGGATCCCTTCCTCAATGGTTTTCCATTCCCTTCTATGGTAGTGCTCTTCCATTCTCTGTCTGTGGACAAACCTCTCTCTTACACTCATCAAAAGCTCCTCCCAGAGGGAAAGGGGCCCTTGCTCCCTGACAAATATCTGATTCACACCTGAGTCCTGCGTCAGGGGTCCCACATTCCTTGCCTCACCACCATCCAGCTGCACGCCTGTACCCATAAGGTTCCAGACCCGAAGTAACCAGGTGGTATAAGGCTCACGCCCCCGCCTCACAATGTCTTTTTGTAACTTACGGAGACTGTCATATGTCAGAGACTCAGTGATGATTTCAACTTCTGGCTCCCCTGTGGGTTGTGAGGACCCTCCTTTCTTATCCTTATCAGCAGGGTGCTGTGATTTCATCTTAGACTTCCTTGTTTCCACAGGGGCAACAGCTGCTGGCTGTGACTGCCCTTGTGGTTCATCTGGAACCTGGATGGTTGTAACATCTGTGGGTTCCACTGCTGCACCATCAGACTCTCCCTCTTTGGGGCAGGGGGAGGGTTTCCCAGCAGCTGAGGAAATGCACTCCTTTAGCATCTGGCCCATCTCATGCATCTCCTTCACCAGCACCCCCACCCACCCTGGGTGGTTCATTTCTGAGGTGGGCTGTGGGGCAGGGGCAGGCTCTGGAGCAGCATTCCCTGTCTCTGGGGCAGGGGCAGGCTCTGGGGCAGCACTCCCTGTCTCTGGGGTTGTGCCAGGCTCTGGAGCAGCACCCCCTCGCTCTGGGGCTGTGCCAGGCTCTGGAGCAGCACCCCCTGTCTCTGGGGCAGGGGCAGGCTCTGGAGCAGCACCTCCGGTCTCTTTCCCTTTGTCTCTGAAGGCTAAGTAGAACAGGCCTATCAGCAACACCAGCCACTGTATGATGTCATTAGCATTCAGAGACTATTTTAACCCTTTGAAAACTGGCGGGGTAGGCCCAAGGAACTGGGTGAAAGGTTGGGAGAAAATTTCCCCAGCTGTCTTTTTCTCCCAGTAGGTACCATTATTAAAGTAACCTGAAAACCATCCAGTTAGTGTGTGACAGCTCTGAATCCATGAGCCCGCCGTCCAGAGGACGTTAAACATCCATGAATTCCTCACCTTATCAACCCACAAAACAAGCTGGATAATAGCCACAGTAGCCTTAGTTATAGGACCCATATTTAGGTAAGGTGCAGCAAATGGGAGAAATATAGCTGTGACCACATGGCCCACGAACCTGGGTAAGCTAAACAGCGTGGTTCTACCTAACAAGGTTTCTAAATCCAGCACACAAAAGTTAGGTTATTTAAGAACTGTTATTCCTTTTGTGTCCTTTTTCTCTCAGTGCCCCACGATGGGCGGCCAAAATCTGTCTTGGTTCTAGAAGACAGGTGTCTGCTAGGGAGAGCAGGAGCCTCCCTTGGGATGAAAGAATGTAGAACCCCTCCCTCCGAATTATTATAATTTTGAAATCAAGGGGGCTTTCAGGCAGAGATCTGGGGATAGGAATAACAGTTCTTTACTAGTATAACCAGGTAAACAAACAAACAATAACTACAGCAATAACAAGAACACAGAAACAGGGACAGCTTTCTCGGCTGAGACGGGATGAAGGAGAGGCTTGTTTCACAAACCCCTCAGGCAGTCAGTCCCGGTGCTCCTGCAGGGCTCCGAGGAAACAGTTAGCTAGAACAGCAGGGATGAGCTGAGATCCTGGGCCGGTGGCTGAGGTGTATCAGCAGCTCCAGGGCGATGCCTGGCAGGACAGGAGGTGCGAGGCCACCAACAAAGAGGGGAGAAGGAGAAGCAGCAGCTCTGTCTGGGTGATGGCGAAATTCCCTTCTCTCCACCGCAGCAGCTCCGCGACCCAGCGCACGAATGTCCTTCCCCGAAGCCGAGGAAAAGCCAGCTAAAAACTGTCCCCACCCTCCTTTTTCTGCCCCCTTCCCCCCCCCACCCTGGGCCCGGCCACTCTTTGTCTTTTGTGAGCACCCCTAAGTACCAGTAGTTAGGTTGTCCCAGCACATAATGGGTAAAAATTCCCTGGGCAGGCCAGAACACAAAAATAAGAAAAACAAACAAACAAAAAAAAAAAAGTACACCTAACCCTCAACAAGGTGCAAGCTCCTGACAAAGGTGTTCTCCAGGTTCAGTTTCTCCCTGCCAGACACATTGGAAATGTTTTCCTCTGGCATTCGCACCCAGAGTCACAGATTGCTTAACTCAGGAGCTGTGAGAATGGAACGGCAAGAGGTGTTCCGCTTTCGTCATAAACAGTGCTCCAGAACGCTTGGCAACGAGCACAACGAAACGTGTGTGCGGGATAGTGACCATTCCCGCCTAGTGCTGGCAATGCACGAGCACTGCCAAAAGGCAAAGGAAGGCGCTTAGCATGCGGCTTGTGCGCAAAGCTTTCAGACTGCCAGAGGACCGCAGCTGTGGTAAGCCCACTTGCTCATTTGACGTTAGATGTCGCCTGCAAGAACTTCACCCGCATCTGTTTATGCTGCTACTTGTTGTTAGGCGACAACAAGGGCACATGTAGCAAATGCTTTTTCCTGCCTCATTTTGCTAGACCACGCTCTTCTGTGGCTCTTTAGTGCTTGCAAAACTCCTATGTGCGTGCTGCTGCTTCCATCTGACAAGGAGCACAGCCTTCTGACAGCAGATTTCAACTTGTCTAAGAAAGAGCTTGGCCATTTAGATGTGATGCAAATCTGTGAGTGTGTCAGGTGCAGGTGCAAGCTCCTGACAAAGGTGTTTTCCAGCTTCAGTTTCTCCCTGCCAGACACATTGGAAATATTTTCCTCTGACATTCGCACCAAGAGTCTCGGTTTTATTAACTCAGGAGCTCTGAGAATGGAACGGCAAGAGGTGTTCCGCTTACGTCATAAACAGTGCTCCAGAGCGCTTAGCAACGGGCACAACGAAACGTGTGTGTAGGATAGTGACCATTCCCGCCTAGTGCTGGCAATGCACGAGCACTGCCAAAAGGCAAAGGAAGGCGCTTAGCATCCGGCTTGTGCGCAAAGCTTTCAGACTGCCAGAGGACCGCAGCTCTGGTAAGCCCGCTTGCTCATTTGACGTTAGATGTCGCCTGCAAGAACTGCACCCACATCTGGTTTATTCTGCTACCTGTTGTTAGGCGACAACAAGGGCACATGTAGCAAATGCTTTTTCCTGTTTCATTTTGCTAGGCCACGCTCTTCTGTGTGTAGGTGTCCAAGCAAGGTTGGTACCCTGGCTGGAACCAGCACGGGCGGCTATCCTCAGCCGCGCGGTCCATATCCCACTGCATCAATGTGATGGATGGCGAATATGGCGATTTATTGCAGGGAAACTTAACATTTTATAGCCTGGGTTCACTGTGGTACTCCCATCTGCTTACATCACACTTAGGTGCTATTGGCTAATTGCAGGGGGGCCCTGCTATCCTAATAGAGAGGGGTGGGTTTCTAACTTTCTCGTTACATCCCGAGTTCTTCCGCAGCGCAAGGCCTTAACTACAACATATCCCCTCTCTCTATGAATAACTAATTTGCTAAAACATAAGGTATATTAGTCTCAAAAATTTTAATGTTATTTGTTATATACGTATTTTTAACACTTCATCTAACTTATCTATATTATAAAAGTTTTTTAAAAAATGGATAATATAAAATTGAGTTCAAAGATTAACACAAGTAAAATCATTACAACTGGTCTAATTAGGGTAGACACCAGGGTGGTTAGCCACGAAGACTTATCGAACCAGAATTGGAACCAGCTTTGCTGGGCTTCTCTCTCTGCTTTTCGTTGAGACAGCCTATCTTGTAGTTCTGCCATGGTGTCTCTCACTACTCCGGTGTGGTCAGCGTAGAAGCAGCATTCTTCGTTCAGGGTGATGCAGAGGCCTCTTTGCTGCATGAACAAAAGTTCGAGACCTCACTTGTTCTGCAAAACAACTTCAGAGAGTGAGGAGACTGATTTTTCTAGAAAGGATATGGATTTTTCAATTCTCGGTAGATCTTCATCTACAGTCATCTGTAGCTAAAGCAGTCTCTGTTGTTGGGTCACGATGGCAGAGACACCTGTGGCAGCACCAGTTGCTCTCAGGTTAAGCAGCATCGCTGTGGTTACACCTGTCACCACTTCTCTTTTCTGAAGTCGGGTGAGTCTCTCTACTTGCAGGCTCCACTCTTCATCCAGGTGGTATAGGACTCTGGGGATGATAACAGCTAGTACACAAAAGTCAACAGAGGAGTTAAGCTTTGGGTATAAATGCAAGGGCTAGACTATTAGATCATGAGTTTTCAGCTTGTACCACAAGGTTGGGGCTCACTGCTTCAGGTGTTATGACTATAAACAGCACAATTACTATAAGCAGTTTACCATGTAAATGACACCATACTTACAAACTTACAGCTAGAACTTTAATGTTAAATGAACTTTCAAAGATGCTTACACTATCTCTTAAAGAAAAATACTTATATTTTATACTAACATAACAATTACTACATAAGCTAACCACTTTATCTTAAACTATTATCTAACTACTTTTAACATACATGTTCTGGTATATATGTAGTCTAAACATAAAAACAATTTGCTAAAAGGATAAACACACAATTACTATTTGCTTTGTATATAGTTAGATGGAGTCTCTACACCTCTCAAATCTTTTACAGAATTTCTCTAACACGATTTAGTCCTGGAATGTTCACTGCTCCCATGATGTCAGCTGGCAGCTGATCGGTGACTGAGGGCTTTGATGTTCAAGTTGTTCTTCAGACCCTTCTAAATCTTAAAACAAAGGATAACTGAAAAATTAATAGAAACACCACATCATAATAACAATATAAAATTTATGTTGGCAACTGTCTGTATAGTGTTCAGACATAACTGTATCCTGACAGCTCCACTTCTGATCCATGTCTGGAGTACCAAGGCTGTGTGATGACCTCTCTGTTCACTGCATCTCATGTGTTCAGAGGCACACAGTCTGGTCAGATGAACAGGTGACCTTTCTGAATCTGTCAACAAAACACAGGCACTTCTCTCCTTGAAGTTAATGAAATACACTAATCAAATTGCTTTTAGGGAATCAATTTCCCCCGTTTTCTAAAAAATAAAAATGAGATGTATTTCTGTTCAACATTAACACAAAACCTTATATACAATAAGTAAGAACCTATAACAGTTAAAAATCAATTAATATAAAAATACTGTTAATTATTAAAACACTGCACCAGCATCTCATAGTTAACAAACAAACAAAACCAAAAATCATCAGTGAAGGATTGGATCATCATCTCCGGAAATGATTCTCCAAGCTCACTTCAAAATTGATCCAGCTGTCATATTAATAGGGTCAAATTGCAAAGTCAAAAAGTGACTCAAATACTGATTTGGGACAGAAAACATCTGGATCTGTTGGCAAACATTCCATCCAGGTAAAGTCAAGGCTTGGCCAGGGCCTGGCTTTAAACTGGAAAGATGCCTCTTAACTCATTTCTGAAACAAGGTTTTCAATAGCAACAGCTATGAGATGCTTACAGCACAGCAAACTGTTAAAATGCATTTGTACAAAGTAAATAATTAAAAACCTTAGGTACCAGACTAATTAAATCATCCAGCAGTTGGTTTAATCTGAAGCTTCTTCAATGGCAGCTAATCCTTAGCAATGGTACATCTTTTTAAAATTCTAAAAACACTGAAAAATAAAAAGTTATAGCAAACAAAACTGCAAAAATTACAACAACTAAATAGAACTCCCAATGAAGTCTAGGGTGTCACAGTCTGCATTCATTTCTGTCCACAAGCAGGTGTTCATCAGTGGTTTATCACAGTTGCTTCAGTTGTAGCTGTCTTCATATTTCTAGGAAAATAACTATACTTTGCAATTTAAACAAGTGTTTTCAATAAAACATAAAACAATTCAAATTAAACAAAATTTAAACTTAACAATAATTATTTATAACAAAAGGAAATAGCAAAACCTAACTTTAAAAAAATATCTAAGTTATACAGCTTAACTTAAAAACATTCAAGCCAACGGTAACATGGATTCACTATAAAAATTATAAAAATGTAACAAATACATCACAATTCTATGTTATCTAGCTTTGAGAATAACCCACAATAACTGCAAATGTTACTGAAAACACTCATTCACAACACGAATTTGCCTAGTATATGCTCAAATTAGCTAAGATTCCAAAGTGCAGCCTCTCTAAAAAAAAAAAGCCACAACACAGGATTGGGCAAGTTGTCATTTAGCTTTTGCAGCACTTCTCAAAAATATCAAGTCCAATTTTTAAACTAAAATCCAAAATCCAAATTAATATATGCAGTTATATGTGTTTTATATAACAAAAATATTCACATTAAAATTTCCTTATTAAAATTGTCAAAAACTCAGCAAATGGGTAATATATGATTAACATAACTTTGAAATTACTGAAACAAAACAAGAATCTTTTAAGTTTCTTGGGCTGCAAAAGTACAACATTTAAACTTTTTAATCTATTTTTAAAGGCACTTCATTCAATTGAAACTTATTTTTAAATCTCAATTTTAATTACAACAATTTGCTAATTTATAAGCAATACAATTTACAAAACTTCTAATTTTTAAATTGTCTGATTAAAACTCTCTCTTTTTCTTATCCTTCTCAAAAATGTCCAGCTTTCTGTTGTTTATTGTTGTTTTATTGCTTTACTTTCCGCGGTTTCATTGAAGTAACTGTTACATGTTTCGCTGGTGGTTGCCACGGCAACAGCGTTCTGCCGTGTGTTTTCTAAAGCCGTCTGCGCCGGGCCACTTTTTAAATCTGAGAAAAACTCTGAAAACTCCAACTGCATAAACTCATAATTACTTAAAACACAAAATTAACTCCAAAAGGGTACATAAACACCTTTTAAAAACTCAGTAAATTATGACTTTGTAACAAACTCGGTATTGTCCCGGTGCTTCTTCCCGGGGGCGGGGGGGGGGGGGTGTGAACCGCTCGTGTCTCGGTTAGAGTCAAAACTGGTCGGTTACTTCCTGTTTGCCGTGCCTTTTCTTGGGCTGTTCCCTCCCCCCTGGTTCCACTCCGCCTCCATCCCACCTTTCCCTCCGCCCCTGGTTCCACTCCGTTCTAGCTCCTGCCCTCCCCCCTTTCTTGCATTCCAATCTCTGTGCAGAGGTGCCCATCCTCCCGCGTCTTATCTCTTTCACATCCCTTATCTTTCTTCTTCACATTCTTTTTCTTTCCCATCCCCCCGACCACGTTCCTCTTTCAATGCCAGCCTTTGTCCTTTGCTAGAGACATATTTTTCCCGCGCTACAACTTCTTTCTCTGTGCCATCTTTATGTCTTTGGGGGGATGCTTTCTTCTTATTTTTTCTGCCACACCTCTGGCTATTTCTGTTAACTTTTTCCAAAAATCTCCTGCTCTTCGCTGTTTCTCTGAGAGCAGATAAGAATTTAGGGACTGAGGGGACTCCCGGCCCCTCTCCCGGCTCAGTTGAGCTTCTCCCGTCTGGGGGCTGTAAAAGTTCTGACCCTGAATTTCAGGGTAGCCAGCATACAGTTCCTTGTTGTTCCCCAGATCTCTTTGGCAAGCGTTTTAGTACATCTGTCCCACACCTTAGGGTGGATAAACCTTACAAACTCATTTACGACTTCAACAACCCAAAGCCTTGTAATAACAAGCGAATTAGGTTTACAACTTAATTAATTTACAACTTACAATCTAACCTTTTTCGATGATTCCATCATCCTTCTGGGCCCAGGCTCTCCCGTCAAGAATAGACTCACTATCTTGACCGCTGTTCCTTGACTCAGGGTATCCTTGCTTTCTTCTTGTCCCACTTTTCTTCCTCCCGGGTTTCGGCACCATATGTAGGTGTCCAAGAAAGGTTGGTACCCTGGCTGGAACCAGCACGGGCGGCTATCCTCAGCCGCGCGGTCCATATCCCACTGCATCAATGTGATGGATGGCGAATATGGCGATTTATTGCAGGGAAACTTAACATTTTATAGCCTGGGTTCACTGTGGTACTCCCATCTGCTTACATCACACTTAGGTGCTATTGGCTAATTGCAGGGGGGCCCTGCTATCCTAATAGAGAGGGGTGGGTTTCTAACTTTCTCGTTACATCCCGAGTTCTTCCGCAGCGCAAGGCCTTAACTACAACATCTGTGGCTCTTTAGTGCTTGCCAAACTCCTATGTGCGTGCTGCTGTTTCCATCTGACAAGGAGCACAGCCTTCTGACAGCAGCTTTCAACTTGTCTAAGAAAGAGCTTGGCCATTTAGGTGTGATGCAAATCTGTGTGTGTCTAAGGTGCAGGTGCAAGCTCCTGACAAAGGTTTTCTCCAGCCTCAGTTTCTATCTGCCAGACACATTGGAAATGTTTGTCTTTGGCATTCGCACCCAGAGTCGCAGATTACTCAACTCAGGAGCTCTGAGAATGGAACGGCAAGAGGTGTTCCGCTTACGTCATAAACAGTGCTCCAGAGCGCTTAGCAACGGGCACAACGAAACGTGTGTGCGGGATAGTGACCATTCCCGCCTAGTGCTGGCAATGCACGAGCACTGCCAAAAGGCAAAGGAAGGCGCTTAGCATCCGGCTTGTGCGCAAAGCTTTCAGACTGCCAGAGGACCGCAGCTGTGGTAAGCCCGCTTGCTCATTTGACGTTAGATGTCGCCTGCAAGAACTTCACCCGCATCTGGTTTATGCTGCTACCTGTTCTCAGGCGACAACAAGGGCACATGTAGCAAATGCTTTTTCCTGTTTCATTTTGCTAGACCACGCTCTTCTGTGGCTCTTTAGTGCTTGCCAAACTCCTATGTGTGTGCTGCTGCTTCCATCTGACAAGGAGCACAGCCTTCTGACAGCAGATTTCAACTTGTCGAAGAAAGAGCTTGGCCATTTAGATGTGATGCAAATCTGTGTGTGTGTAAGGTGCAGGTGCAAGCTCCTGACAAAGGTGTTCTCCAGGTTCAGTTTCTCCCTGCCAGACACATTGGAAATGTTTTTCTCTATCATTCGCACCAAGAGTCGCAGATTACTTAACTGAGGATCTCTGAGAATGGAACGGCAAGAGGTGTTCCGCTTACGTCATAAACAGTGCTCCAGAGCGCTTAGCAACGGGCACAACGAAACGTGTGTGCGGGATAGTGACCATTCCCGCCTAGTGCTGGCAATGCACGAGCACTGCCAAAAGGCAAAGGAAGGCGCTTAGCATCCGGCTTGTGCGCAAAGCTTTCAGACTGCCAGAGGACCGCAGCTGTGGTAAGCCCGCTTGCTCATTTGACGTTAGATGTCGCCTGCAAGAACTTCACCCACATCTGGTTTATGCTGCTACCTGTTCTCAGGCGACAACAAGGGCACATGTAGCAAATGCTTTTTCCTGCCTCATTTTGCTAGACCACGCTCTTCTTGGCACTTTAGTGCTTGCCAAACTCCTATGTGCGTGCTGCTGCTTCCATCTGACAAGGAGCGCAGCCTTCTGACAGCAGATTTCAACTTGTCGAAGAAAGAGCTTGGCCATTTAGATGTGATGCAAATCTGTGTGTGTGTAAGGTGCAGGTGCAAGCTCCTGACAAAGGTGTTCCCCAGGTTCAGTTTCTCCTTGCCAGACACATTGGAAATGTTTTCCTCTATCATTCGCACCAAGAGTCGCAGATTACTTAACTCAGGAGCTCTGAGAATGGAACGGCAAGAGGTGTTCCGCTTACGTCATAAACAGTGCTCCAGAGCGCTTAGCAACGGGCACAACGAAACGTGTGTGCGGGATAGTGACCATTCCCGCCTAGTGCTGGCAATGCACGAGCACTGCCAAAAGGCAAAGGAAGGCGCTTAGCATCCGGCTTGTGCGCAAAGCTTTCAGACTGCCACAGGACTGCAGCTGTGGTAATCCCGCTTGATCATTTGACGTTAGATGTCGCCTGCAAGAACTTCACCCGCATCTGGTTTATGCTGCTACCTGTTGTTAGGCGACACCAAGGGCACATGTAGCAAATGCTTTTTCCTGCCTCATTTTGCTAGACCACGCTCTTTTGTGGCACTTTAGTGCTTGCCAAACTCCTATGTGCGTGCTGCTGCTTCCATCTGACAAGGAGCACAGTCTTCTGACAGCAGCTTTCAACTTGTCGAAGAAAGAGCTTGGCCATTTAGATGTGATGCAACTCTGTGTGTGTGTAAGGTGCAGGTGCAAGCTCCTGACAAAGGTGTTCTCCAGGTTCAGTTTCTCCTTGCCAGACACATTGGAAATGTTTTCCTCTATCATTCGCACCAAGAGTCGCAGATTACTTAACTCAGGAGCTCTGAGAATGGAACGGCAAGAGGTGTTCCGCTTACGTCATAAACAGTGCTCCAGAGCGCTTAGCAACGGGCACAACGAAACGTCTGTGTAGGATAGTGACCATTCCCGCCTAGTGCTGGCAATGCACGAGCACTGCCAAAAGGCAAAGGAAGGCGCTTAGCATCCGGCTTGTGCGCAAAGCTTTCAGACTGCCAGAGGACCGCAGCTGTGGTAAGCCCGCTTGCTCATTTGACGTTAGATGTCGCCTGCAAGAACTTCACCCGCATCTGGTTTATGCTGCTACCTGTTGTTAGGCGACAACAAGGACACATGTAGCAAATGCTTTTTCCTGTCTTATTTTGCTAGACAATGCTCTTTTGTGGCACTTTAGTGCTTGCCAAACTCCTATGTGCGTGCTGCTGCTTCCATCTGACAAGGAGCGCAGCCTTGTGACAGCAGCTTTCAACTTGTCTAAGAAAGATCTTGGCCATTTAGATGTGATGCAAATCTGTGAGTGTGTAAGGTGCAGGTGCAAGCTCCTGACAAAGGTGTTCTCCAGGTTCAGTTTCTCCTTGCCAGACACATTGGAAATGTTTTCCTCTATCATTCGCACCAAGAGTCGCAGATTACTTAACTCAGGAGCTCTGAGAATGGAACGGCAAGAGGTGTTCCGCTTACGTCATAAACAGTGCTCCAGAGCGCTTAGCAACGGGCACAACGAAACGTGTGTGCGGGATAGTGACCATTCCCGCCTAGTGCTGGCAATGCACGAGCACTGCCAAAAGGCAAAGGAAGGCGCTTAGCATCCGGCTTGTGCGCAAAGCTTTCAGACTGCCAGAGGACCGCAGCTGTGGTAAGCCCGCTTGATCATTTGACGTTAGATGTCGCCTGCAAGAACTTCACCCGCATCTGGTTTATGCTGCTACCTGTTGTTCGACGACAACAAGGGCACATGTAGCAAATGCTTTTTCCTGCCTCATTTTGCTAGACCACGCTCTTCTGTGGCTCTTTAGTGCTTGCCAAACTCCTATGTGCGTGCTGCTGCTTCCATCTGACAAGGAGCACAACCTTCTGACAGCAGCTTTCAACTTGTCTATGAAAGAGCTTGGCCATTTAGATGTGATGCAACTCTGTGTGTGTGTAAGGTGCAGGTGCAAGCTCCTGACAAAGGTGTTCTCCAGATTCAGTTTGACCCTGCCAGACACATTGGAAATGTTTTCCTCTATCATTCGCACCAAGAGTCGCAGATTACTTAACTCAGGAGCTCTGAGAATGGAACGGCAAGAGGTGTTCCGCTTACGTCATAAACAGTGCTCCAGAGCGCTTAGCAACGGGCACAACGAAACGTGTGTGCGGGATAGTGACCATTCCCGCCTAGTGCTGGCAATGCACGAGCACTGCCAAAAGGCAAAGGAAGGCGCTTAGCATCCGGCTTGTGCGCAAAGCTTTCAGACTGCCAGAGGACCGCAGCTGTGGTAAGCCCGCTTGCTCATTTGACGTTAGATGTCGCCTGCAAGAACTTCACCCGCATCTGGTTTATGCTGCTACCTGTTCTCAGGCGACAACAAGGGCACATGTAGCAAATGCTTTTTCCTGTTTCATTTTGCTAGACCACGCTCTTCTGTGGCTCTTTAGTGCTTGCCAAACTCCTATGTGTGTGCTGCTGCTTCCATCTGACAAGGAGCACAGCCTTCTGACAGCAGATTTCAACTTGTCGAAGAAAGAGCTTGGCCATTTAGATGTGATGCAAATCTGTGTGTGTGTAAGGTGCAGGTGCAAGCTCCTGACAAAGGTGTTCTCCAGGTTCAGTTTCTCCCTGCCAGACACATTGGAAATGTTTTTCTCTATCATTCGCACCAAGAGTCGCAGATTACTTAACTGAGGATCTCTGAGAATGGAACGGCAAGAGGTGTTCCGCTTACGTCATAAACAGTGCTCCAGAGCGCTTAGCAACGGGCACAACGAAACGTGTGTGCGGGATAGTGACCATTCCCGCCTAGTGCTGGCAATGCACGAGCACTGCCAAAAGGCAAAGGAAGGCGCTTAGCATCCGGCTTGTGCGCAAAGCTTTCAGACTGCCACAGGACTGCAGCTGTGGTAATCCCGCTTGATCATTTGACGTTAGATGTCGCCTGCAAGAACTTCACCCGCATCTGGTTTATGCTGCTACCTGTTGTTAGGCGACACCAAGGGCACATGTAGCAAATGCTTTTTCCTGCCTCATTTTGCTAGACCACGCTCTTTTGTGGCACTTTAGTGCTTGCCAAACTCCTATGTGCGTGCTGCTGCTTCCATCTGACAAGGAGCACAGTCTTCTGACAGCAGCTTTCAACTTGTCGAAGAAAGAGCTTGGCCATTTAGATGTGATGCAACTCTGTGTGTGTGTAAGGTGCAGGTGCAAGCTCCTGACAAAGGTGTTCTCCAGGTTCAGTTTCTCCTTGCCAGACACATTGGAAATGTTTTCCTCTATCATTCGCACCAAGAGTCGCAGATTACTTAACTCAGGAGCTCTGAGAATGGAACGGCAAGAGGTGTTCCGCTTACGTCATAAACAGTGCTCCAGAGCGCTTAGCAACGGGCACAACGAAACGTCTGTGTAGGATAGTGACCATTCCCGCCTAGTGCTGGCAATGCACGAGCACTGCCAAAAGGCAAAGGAAGGCGCTTAGCATCCGGCTTGTGCGCAAAGCTTTCAGACTGCCAGAGGACCGCAGCTGTGGTAAGCCCGCTTGCTCATTTGACGTTAGATGTCGCCTGCAAGAACTTCACCCGCATCTGGTTTATGCTGCTACCTGTTGTTAGGCGACAACAAGGACACATGTAGCAAATGCTTTTTCCTGTCTTATTTTGCTAGACAATGCTCTTTTGTGGCACTTTAGTGCTTGCCAAACTCCTATGTGCGTGCTGCTGCTTCCATCTGACAAGGAGCGCAGCCTTGTGACAGCAGCTTTCAACTTGTCTAAGAAAGATCTTGGCCATTTAGATGTGATGCAAATCTGTGAGTGTGTAAGGTGCAGGTGCAAGCTCCTGACAAAGGTGTTCTCCAGGTTCAGTTTCTCCTTGCCAGACACATTGGAAATGTTTTCCTCTATCATTCGCACCAAGAGTCGCAGATTACTTAACTCAGGAGCTCTGAGAATGGAACGGCAAGAGGTGTTCCGCTTACGTCATAAACAGTGCTCCAGAGCGCTTAGCAACGGGCACAACGAAACGTGTGTGCGGGATAGTGACCATTCCCGCCTAGTGCTGGCAATGCACGAGCACTGCCAAAAGGCAAAGGAAGGCGCTTAGCATCCGGCTTGTGCGCAAAGCTTTCAGACTGCCAGAGGACCGCAGCTGTGGTAAGCCCGCTTGATCATTTGACGTTAGATGTCGCCTGCAAGAACTTCACCCGCATCTGGTTTATGCTGCTACCTGTTGTTCGACGACAACAAGGGCACATGTAGCAAATGCTTTTTCCTGCCTCATTTTGCTAGACCACGCTCTTCTGTGGCTCTTTAGTGCTTGCCAAACTCCTATGTGCGTGCTGCTGCTTCCATCTGACAAGGAGCACAACCTTCTGACAGCAGCTTTCAACTTGTCTATGAAAGAGCTTGGCCATTTAGATGTGATGCAACTCTGTGTGTGTGTAAGGTGCAGGTGCAAGCTCCTGACAAAGGTGTTCTCCAGATTCAGTTTGACCCTGCCAGACACATTGGAAATGTTTTCCTCTATCATTCGCACCAAGAGTCGCAGATTACTTAACTCAGGAGCTCTGAGAATGGAACGGCAAGAGGTGTTCCGCTTACGTCATAAACAGTGCTCCAGAGCGCTTAGCAACGGGCACAACGAAACGTGTGTGCGGGATAGTGACCATTCCCGCCTAGTGCTGGCAATGCACGAGCACTGCCAAAAGGCAAAGGAAGGCGCTTAGCATCCGGCTTGTGCGCAAAGCTTTCAGACTGCCAGAGGACCGCAGCTGTGGTAAGCCCGCTTGCTCATTTGACGTTAGATGTCGCCTGCAAGAACTTCACCCGCATCTGGTTTATGCTGCTACCTGTTGTTAGGCGACAACAAGGGCACATGTAGCAAATGCTTTTTCCTGCCTCATTTTGCTAGACCACGCTCTTTTGTGGCACTTTAGTGCTTGCCAAACTCCTATGTGCGTGCTGCTGCTTCCATCTGACAAGGAGCACAGCCTTCTGACAGCAGATTTCAACTTGTCGAAGAAAGAGCTTGGCAATTTAGATGTGATGCAAATCTGTGTGTGTGTAAGGTGCAGGTGCAAGCTCCTGACAAAGGTGTTCTCCAGGTTCAGTTTCTCCCTGCCAGACACATTGGAAATGTTTTTCTCTATCATTCGCACCAAGAGTCGCAGATTACTTAACTCAGGAGCTCTGAGAATGGAACGGCAAGAGGTGTTCCGCTTACGTCATAAACAGTGCTCCAGAGCGCTTAGCAACGGGCACAACGAAACGTGTGTGCGGGATAGTGACCATTCCCGCCTAGTGCTGGCAATGCACGAGCACTGCCAAAAGGCAAAGGAAGGCGCTTAGCATCCGGCTTGTGCGCAAAGCTTTCAGACTGCCACAGGACTGCAGCTGTGGTAATCCCGCTTGCTCATTTGACGTTAGATGTCGCCTGCAAGAACTACACCCGCATCTGGTTTATGCTGCTACCTGTTGTTAGTCGACACCAAGGGAACATGTAGCAAATGCTTTTTCCTGCCTCATTTTGCTAGACCACGCTCTTCTGTGGCACTTTAGTGCTTGCCAAACTCCTATGTGCGTGCTGCTGCTTCCATCTGACAAGGAGCACAGCCTTCTGACAGCAGCTTTCAACTTGTCGAAGAAAGAGCTTGGCCATTTAGATGTGATGCAAATCTGTGTGTGTGTAAGGTGCAGGTGCAAGCTCCTGACAAAGGTGTTCTCCAGGTTCAGTTTCTCCCTGTCAGACACATTGGAAATGTTTTCCTCTATCATTCGCACCAAGAGTCGCAGATTACTTAACTCAGGAGCTCTGAGAATGGAACGGCAAGAGGTGTTCCGCTTACGTCATAAACAGTGCTCCAGAGCGCTTAGCAACGGGCACAACGAAACGTGTGTGCGGGATAGTGACCATTCCCGCCTAGTGCTGGCAATGCACGAGCACTGCCAAAAGGCAAAGGAAGGCGCTTAGCATCCGGCTTGTGCGCAAAGCTTTCAGACTGCCAGAGGACCGCAGCTGTGGTAAGCCCGCTTGCTCATTTGACGTTAGATGTCGCCTGCAAGAACTTCACCCGCATCTGGTTTATGCTGCTACCTGTTCTTAGGCGACACCAAGGGCACATGTAGCAAATGCTTTTTCCTGTTTCATTTTGCTAGACCACGCTCTTCTGTGGCACTTTAGTGCTTGCCAAACTCCTATGTGCGTGCTGCTGCTTCCATCTGACAAGGAGCACAGCCTTCTGACAGCAGCTTTCAACTTGTCTAAGAAAGAGCTTGGCCATTTAGATGTGATGCAAATCTGTGTGTGTGTAAGGTGCAGGTGCAAGCTCCTGACAAAGGTGTTCTCCAGATTCAGTTTGACCCTGCCAGACACATTGGAAATGTTTTCCTCTATCATTCGCACCAAGAGTCGCAGATTACTTAACTCAGGAGCTCTGAGAATGGAACGGCAAGAGGTGTTCCGCTTACGTCATAAACAGTGCTCCAGAGCGCTTAGCAACGGGCACAACGAAACGTGTGTGCGGGATAGTGACCATTCCCGCCTAGTGCTGGCAATGCACGAGCACTGCCAAAAGGCAAAGGAAGGCGCTTAGCATCCGGCTTGTGCGCAAAGCTTTCAGACTGCCAGAGGACCGCAGCTGTGGTAATCCCACTTGCTCATTTGACGTTAGATGTCGCCTGCAAGAACTTCACCCGCATCTGGTTTATGCTGCTACCTGTTCTTAGGCGACAACAAGGACACATGTAGCAAATGCTTTTTCCTGCCTCATTTTGCTAGACCACGCTCTTTTGTGGCACTTTAGTGCTTGCCAAACTCCTATGTGCGTGCTGCTGCTTCCATCTGACAAGGAGCACAGTCTTCTGACAGCAGTTTTCAACTTGTCTATGAAAGAGTTTGGCCATTTAGATGTGATGCAAATCTGTGTGTGTGTAAGGTGCAGGTGCAAGCTCCTGACAAAGGTGTTCTCCAGATTCAGTTTCTCCTTGCCAGACACATTGGAAATGTTTTCCTCTATCATTCGCACCAAGAGTCGCAGATTACTTAACTCAGGAGCTCTGAGAATGGAACGGCAAGAGGTGTTCCGCTTACGTCATAAACAGTGCTCCAGAGCGCTTAGCAACGGGCACAACGAAACGTGTGTGTAGGATAGTGACCATTCCCGCCTAGTGCTGGCAATGCACGAGCACTGCCAAAAGGCAAAGGAAGGCGCTTAGCATCCGGCTTGTGCGCAAAGCTTTCAGACTGCCAGAGGACCGCAGCTGTGGTAAGCCCGCTTGCTCATTTGACGTTAGATGTCGCCTGCAAGAACTTCACCCGCATCTGGTTTATGCTGCTACCTGTTGTTAGGCGACAACAAGGACACATGTAGCAAATGCTTTTTCCTGTTTCATTTTGCTAGACAACGCTCTTTTGTGGCACTTTAGTGCTTGCCAAACTCCTATGTGCGTGCTGCTGCTTCCATCTGACAAGGAGCGCAGCCTTCTGACAGCAGCTTTCAACTTGTCAAAGAAAGAGCTTGGCCATTTAGATGTGATGCAAATCTGTGAGTGTGTAAGGTGCAGGTGCAAGCTCCTGACAAAGGTGTTCTCCAGGTTCAGTTTCTCCTTGCCAGACACATTGGAAATGTTTTCCTCTATCATTCGCACCAAGAGTCGCAGATTACTTAACTCAGGAGCTCTGAGAATGGAACGGCAAGAGGTGTTCCGCTTACGTCATAAACAGTGCTCCAGAGCGCTTAGCAACGGGCACAACGAAACGTGTGTGCGGGATAGTGACCATTCCCGCCTAGTGCTGGCAATGCACGAGCACTGCCAAAAGGCAAAGGAAGGCGCTTAGCATCCGGCTTGTGCGCAAAGCTTTCAGACTGCCAGAGGACCGCAGCTGTGGTAAGCCCGCTTGATCATTTGACGTTAGATGTCGCCTGCAAGAACTTCACCCGCATCTGGTTTATGCTGCTACCTGTTGTTCGACGACAACAAGGGCACATGTAGCAAATGCTTTTTCCTGCCTCATTTTGCTAGACCACGCTCTTCTGTGGCTCTTTAGTGCTTGCCAAACTCCTATGTGCGTGCTGCTGCTTCCATCTGACAAGGAGCACAACCTTCTGACAGCAGCTTTCAACTTGTCTATGAAAGAGCTTGGCCATTTAGATGTGATGCAACTCTGTGTGTGTGTAAGGTGCAGGTGCAAGCTCCTGACAAAGGTGTTCTCCAGGTTCAGTTTCTCCTTGCCAGACACATTGGAAATGTTTTCCTCTGGCATTCGCACCAAGAGTCGCAGATTACTTAACTCAGGAGCTCTGAGAATGGAACGGCAAGAGGTGTTCCGCTTACGTCATAAACAGTGCTCCAGAGCGCTTAGCAACGGGCACAACGAAACGTGTGTGTAAGATAGTGACCATTCCCGCCTAGTGCTGGCAATGCACGAGCACTGCCAAAAGGCAAAGGAAGGCGCTTAGCATCCGGCTTGTGCGCAAAGCTTTCAGACTGCCAGAGGACCGCAGCTGTGGTAAGCCCGCTTGCTCATTTGACGTTAGATGTCGCCTGCAAGAACTTCACCCGCATCTGGTTTATGCTGCTACCTGTTCTTAGGCGACACCAAGGGCACATGTAGCAAATGCTTTTTCCTGTTTCATTTTGCTAGACCACGCTCTTCTGTGGCACTTTAGTGCTTGCCAAACTCCTATGTGCGTGCTGCTGCTTCCATCTGACAAGGAGCACAGCCTTCTGACAGCAGCTTTCAACTTGTCTATGAAAGATCTTGGCCATTTAGATGTGATGCAAATCTGTGTGTGTGTAAGGTGCAGGTGCAAGCTCCTGACAAAGGTGTTCTCCAGATTCAGTTTGACCCTGCCAGACACATTGGAAATGTTTTCCTCTATCATTCGCACCAAGAGTCGCAGATTACTTAACTCAGGAGCTCTGAGAATGGAACGGCAAGAGGTGTTCCGCTTACGTCATAAACAGTGCTCCAGAGCGCTTAGCAACGGGCACAACGAAACGTGTGTGCGGGATAGTGACCATTCCCGCCTAGTGCTGGCAATGCACGAGCACTGCCAAAAGGCAAAGGAAGGCGCTTAGCATCCGGCTTGTGCGCAAAGCTTTCAGACTGCCACAGGACTGCAGCTGTGGTAATCCCGCTTGATCATTTGACGTTAGATGTCGCCTGCAAGAACTTCACCCGCATCTGGTTTATGCTGCTACCTGTTGTTAGGCGACACCAAGGGCACATGTAGCAAATGCTTTTTCCTGCCTCATTTTGCTAGACCACGCTCTTCTGTGGCACTTTAGTGCTTGCCAAACTCCTATGTGCGTGCTGCTGCTTCCATCTGACAAGGAGCACAGTCTTCTGACAGCAGCTTTCAACTTGTCTATGAAAGAGCTTGGCCATTTAGATGTGATGCAAATCTGTGTGTGTGTAAGGTGCAGGTGCAAGCTCCTGACAAAGGTGTTCTCCAGGTTCAGTTTCTCCTTGCCAGACACATTGGAAATGTTTTCCTCTATCATTCGCACCAAGAGTCGCAGATTACTTAACTCAGGAGCTCTGAGAATGGAACGGCAAGAGGTGTTCCGCTTACGTCATAAACAGTGCTCCAGAGCGCTTAGCAACGGGCACAACGAAACGTGTGTGTAGGATAGTGACCATTCCCGCCTAGTGCTGGCAATGCACGAGCACTGCCAAAAGGCAAAGGAAGGCGCTTAGCATCCGGCTTGTGCGCAAAGCTTTCAGACTGCCAGAGGACCGCAGCTGTGGTAAGCCCGCTTGCTCATTTGATGTTAGATGTCGCCTGCAAGAACTTCACCCGCATCTGGTTTATGCTGCTACCTGTTGTTAGGCGACAACAAGGGCACGAGCCGCAAATGCTTTTTCCTGCCTCATTTTGCTAGACCACGCTCTTCTGTGGCTCTTTAGTTCTTGCCAAACTCCTATGTGCGTGCTGCTGCTTCCATCTGACAAGGAGCACAGCCTTCTGACAGCAGCTTTCAACTTGCCTAAGAAAGAGCTTGGCCATTTAGGTGTGATGCAAATCTGAGTGTGTAAAGTGCAGGTGCAAGCTCCTGACAAAGGTTTTCTCCAGGTTCAGTTTCTCCCTGTCAGACACATTGGAAATGTTTTCCTCTGGCATTCACGCCAAGAGTCGCAGATTGCTTAACCCAGGAGCTCTGAGAATGGAACGGCAAGAGGTGTTCCGCTTACGTCATAAACAGTGCTCCAGAGCGCTTAGCAACGGGCACAACGAAACGTGTGTGCGGGATAGTGACCATTCCCGCCTAGTGCTGGCAATGCACGAGCACTGCCAAAAGGCAAAGGAAGGCGCTTAGCATGCGGCTTGTGCGCAAAGCTTTCAGACTGCCAGAGGACCGCAGCTGTGGTAAGCCCGCTTGCTCATTTGACGTTAGATGTCGCCTGCAAGAACTTCACCCGCATCTGGTTTATGCTGCTACCTGTTCTCAGGCGACAACAAGGGCACGAGCCGCAAATGCTTTTTCCTGCCTCATTTTGCTAGACCACGCTCTCCTGTGGCTCTTTAGTGCTTGCCAAACTCCTATGTGCGTGCTGCTGCTTCCATCTGACAAGAAGCACAGCCTTCTGACAGCAGCTTTCAACTTGTCGAAGAAAGAGCTTGGCCATTTAGATGTGATGCAAATCTGTGTGTGTGTAAGGTGCAGGTGCAAGCTCCTGACAAAGGTGTTCTCCAGATTCAGTTTGACCCTGCCAGACACATTGGAAATGTTTTCCTCTATCATTCGCACCAAGAGTCGCAGATTACTTAACTCAGGAGCTCTGAGAATGGAACGGCAAGAGGTGTTCCGCTTACGTCATAAACAGTGCTCCAGAGCGCTTAGCAACGGGCACAACGAATCGTGTGTGCGGGATAGTGACCATTCCCGCCTAGTGCTGGCAATGCACGAGCACTGCCAAAAGGCAAAGGAAGGCGCTTAGCATCCGGCTTGTGCGCAAAGCTTTCAGACTGCCAGAGGACCGCAGCTGTGGTAATCCCACTTGCTCATTTGACGTTAGATGTCGCCTGCAAGAACTTCACCCGCATCTGGTTTATGCTGCTACCTGTTGTTAGGCGACACCAAGGGCACATGTAGCAAATGCTTTTTCCTGCCTCATTTTGCTAGACCACGCTCTTCTGTGGCACTTTAGTGCTTGCCAAACTCCTATGTGCGTGCTGCTGCTTCCATCTGACAAGGAGCACAGTCTTCTGACAGCAGCTTTCAACTTGTCAAAGAAAGAGCTTGGCCATTTAGATGTGATGCAAATCTGTGTGTGTGTAAGGTGCAGGTGCAAGCTCCTGACAAAGGTGTTCTCCAGGTTCAGTTTCTCCTTGCCAGACACATTGGAAATGTTTTCCTCTATCATTCGCACCAAGAGTCGCAGATTACTTAACTCAGGAGCTCTGAGAATGGAACGGCAAGAGGTGTTCCGCTTACGTCATAAACAGTGCTCCAGAGCGCTTAGCAACGGGCACAACGAAACGTGTGTGTAGGATAGTGACCATTCCCGCCTAGTGCTGGCAATGCACGAGCACTGCCAAAAGGCAAAGGAAGGCGCTTAGCATCCGGCTTGTGCGCAAAGCTTTCAGACTGCCAGAGGACCGCAGCTGTGGTAAGCCCGCTTGCTCATTTGATGTTAGATGTCGCCTGCAAGAACTTCACCCGCATCTGGTTTATGCTGCTACCTGTTGTTAGGCGACAACAAGGGCACGAGCCGCAAATGCTTTTTCCTGCCTCATTTTGCTAGACCACGCTCTTCTGTGGCTCTTTAGTTCTTGCCAAACTCCTATGTGCGTGCTGCTGCTTCCATCTGACAAGGAGCACAGCCTTCTGACAGCAGCTTTCAACTTGCCTAAGAAAGAGCTTGGCCATTTAGGTGTGATGCAAATCTGAGTGTGTAAAGTGCAGGTGCAAGCTCCTGACAAAGGTTTTCTCCAGGTTCAGTTTCTCCCTGTCAGACACATTGGAAATGTTTTCCTCTGGCATTCACGCCAAGAGTCGCAGATTGCTTAACCCAGGAGCTCTGAGAATGGAACGGCAAGAGGTGTTCCGCTTACGTCATAAACAGTGCTCCAGAGCGCTTAGCAACGGGCACAACGAAACGTGTGTGCGGGATAGTGACCATTCCCGCCTAGTGCTGGCAATGCACGAGCACTGCCAAAAGGCAAAGGAAGGCGCTTAGCATGCGGCTTGTGCGCAAAGCTTTCAGACTGCCAGAGGACCGCAGCTGTGGTAAGCCCGCTTGCTCATTTGACGTTAGATGTCGCCTGCAAGAACTTCACCCGCATCTGGTTTATGCTGCTACCTGTTCTCAGGCGACAACAAGGGCACGAGCCGCAAATGCTTTTTCCTGCCTCATTTTGCTAGACCACGCTCTCCTGTGGCTCTTTAGTGCTTGCCAAACTCCTATGTGCGTGCTGCTGCTTCCATCTGACAAGAAGCACAGCCTTCTGACAGCAGCTTTCAACTTGTCGAAGAAAGAGCTTGGCCATTTAGATGTGATGCAAATCTGTGTGTGTGTAAGGTGCAGGTGCAAGCTCCTGACAAAGGTGTTCTCCAGATTCAGTTTGACCCTGCCAGACACATTGGAAATGTTTTCCTCTATCATTCGCACCAAGAGTCGCAGATTACTTAACTCAGGAGCTCTGAGAATGGAACGGCAAGAGGTGTTCCGCTTACGTCATAAACAGTGCTCCAGAGCACTTAGCAACGGGCACAACGAATCGTGTGTGCGGGATAGTGACCATTCCCGCCTAGTGCTGGCAATGCACGAGCACTGCCAAAAGGCAAAGGAAGGCGCTTAGCATCCGGCTTGTGCGCAAAGCTTTCAGACTGCCAGAGGACCGCAGCTGTGGTAATCCCACTTGCTCATTTGACGTTAGATGTCGCCTGCAAGAACTTCACCCGCATCTGGTTTATGCTGCTACCTGTTGTTAGGCGACAACAAGGGCACGAGCCGCAAATGCTTTTTCCTGCCTCATTTTGCTAGACCACGCTCTTTTGTGGCACTTTAGTGCTTGCCAAACTCCTATGTGCGTGCTGCTGCTTCCATCTGACAAGGAGCACAGTCTTCTGACAGCAGTTTTCAACTTGTCTATGAAAGAGTTTGGCCATTTAGATGTGATGCAAATCTGTGTGTGTGTAAGGTGCAGGTGCAAGCTCCTGACAAAGGTGTTCTCCAGATTCAGTTTCTCCTTGCCAGACACATTGGAAATGTTTTCCTCTATCATTCGCACCAAGAGTCGCAGATTACTTAACTCAGGAGCTCTGAGAATGGAACGGCAAGAGGTGTTCCGCTTACGTCATAAACAGTGCTCCAGAGCGCTTAGCAACGGGCACAACGAAACGTGTGTGTAGGATAGTGACCATTCCCGCCTAGTGCTGGCAATGCACGAGCACTGCCAAAAGGCAAAGGAAGGCGCTTAGCATCCGGCTTGTGCGCAAAGCTTTCAGACTGCCAGAGGACCGCAGCTGTGGTAAGCCCGCTTGCTCATTTGACGTTAGATGTCGCCTGCAAGAACTTCACCCGCATCTGGTTTATGCTGCTACCTGTTGTTAGGCGACAACAAGGACACATGTAGCAAATGCTTTTTCCTGTTTCATTTTGCTAGACAACGCTCTTTTGTGGCACTTTAGTGCTTGCCAAACTCCTATGTGCGTGCTGCTGCTTCCATCTGACAAGGAGCGCAGCCTTCTGACAGCAGCTTTCAACTTGTCAAAGAAAGAGCTTGGCCATTTAGATGTGATGCAAATCTGTGAGTGTGTAAGGTGCAGGTGCAAGCTCCTGACAAAGGTGTTCTCCAGGTTCAGTTTCTCCTTGCCAGACACATTGGAAATGTTTTCCTCTATCATTCGCACCAAGAGTCGCAGATTACTTAACTCAGGAGCTCTGAGAATGGAACGGCAAGAGGTGTTCCGCTTACGTCATAAACAGTGCTCCAGAGCGCTTAGCAACGGGCACAACGAAACGTGTGTGTAGGATAGTGACCATTCCCGCCTAGTGCTGGCAATGCACGAGCACTGCCAAAAGGCAAAGGAAGGCGCTTAGCATCCGGCTTGTGCGCAAAGCTTTCAGACTGCCAGAGGACCGCAGCTGTGGTAAGCCCGCTTGATCATTTGACGTTAGATGTCGCCTGCAAGAACTTCACCCGCATCTGGTTTATGCTGCTACCTGTTGTTCGACGACAACAAGGGCACATGTAGCAAATGCTTTTTCCTGCCTCATTTTGCTAGACCACGCTCTTCTGTGGCTCTTTAGTGCTTGCCAAACTCCTATGTGCGTGCTGCTGCTTCCATCTGACAAGGAGCACAACCTTCTGACAGCAGCTTTCAACTTGTCTATGAAAGAGCTTGGCCATTTAGATGTGATGCAACTCTGTGTGTGTGTAAGGTGCAGGTGCAAGCTCCTGACAAAGGTGTTCTCCAGGTTCAGTTTCTATCTGCCAGACACATTGGAAATGTTTTCCTCTGGCATTCGCACCAAGAGTCGCAGATTACTTAACTCAGGATCTCTGAGAATGGAACGGCAAGAGGTGTTCCGCTTACGTCATAAACAGTGCTCCAGAGCGCTTAGCAATGGGCACAACGAAACGTGTGTGCGGGATAGTGACCATTCCCGCCTAGTGCTGGCAATGCACGAGCACTGCCAAAAGGCAAAGGAAGGCGCTTAGCATCCGGCTTGTGCGCAAAGCTTTCAGACTGCCAGAGGACCGCAGCTGTGGTAAGCCCGCTTGATCATTTGACGTTAGATGTCGCCTGCAAGAACTTCACCTGCATCTGGTTTATGCTGCTACCTGTTGTTCGACGACACCAAGGGCACATGTAGCAAATGCTTTTTCCTGCCTCATTTTGCTAGACCACGCTCTTCTGTGGCTCTTTAGTGCTTGCCAAACTCCTATGTGCGTGCTGCTGCTTCCATCTGACAAGGAGCACAACCTTCTGACAGCAGCTTTCAACTTGTCTATGAAAGAGCTTGGCCATTTAGATGTGATGCAACTCTGTGTGTGTGTAAGGTGCAGGTGCAAGCTCCTGACAAAGGTGTTCTCCAGATTCAGTTTGACCCTGCCAGACACATTGGAAATGTTTTCCTCTATCATTCGCACCAAGAGTCGCAGATTACTTAACTCAGGAGCTCTGAGAATGGAACGGCAAGAGGTGTTCCGCTTACGTCATAAACAGTGCTCCAGAGCGCTTAGCAACGGGCACAACGAAACGTGTGTGCGGGATAGTGACCATTCCCGCCTAGTGCTGGCAATGCACGAGCACTGCCAAAAGGCAAAGGAAGGCGCTTAGCATGCGGCTTGTGCGCAAAGCTTTCAGACTGCCAGAGGACCGCAGCTGTGGTAATCCCACTTGCTCATTTGACGTTAGATGTCGCCTGCAAGAACTTCACCCGCATCTGGTTTATGCTGCTACCTGTTGTTAGGCGACACCAAGGGCACATGTAGCAAATGCTTTTTCCTGCCTCATTTTGCTAGACCACGCTCTTTTGTGGCACTTTAGTGCTTGCCAAACTCCTATGTGCGTGCTGCTGCTTCCATCTGACAAGGAGCACAGTCTTCTGACAGCAGATTTCAACTTGTCGAAGAAAGAGCTTGGCCATTTAGATGTGATGCAAATCTGTGTGTGTGTAAGGTGCAGGTGCAAGCTCCTGACAAAGGTGTTCTCCAGGTTCAGTTTCTCCTTGCCAGACACATTGGAAATGTTTTCCTCTATCATTCGCACCAAGAGTCGCAGATTACTTAACTCAGGAGCTCTGAGAATGGAACGGCAAGAGGTGTTCCGCTTACGTCATAAACAGTGCTCCAGAGCGCTTAGCAACGGGCACAACGAAACGTGTGTGTAAGATAGTGACCATTCCCGCCTAGTGCTGGCAATGCACGAGCACTGCCAAAAGGCAAAGGAAGGCGCTTAGCATCCGGCTTGTGCGCAAAGCTTTCAGACTGCCAGAGGACCGCAGCTGTGGTAAGCCCGCTTGCTCATTTGACGTTAGATGTCGCCTGCAAGAACTTCACCCGCATCTGGTTTATGCTGCTACCTGTTCTTAGGCGACACCAAGGGCACATGTAGCAAATGCTTTTTCCTGTTTCATTTTGCTAGACCACGCTCTTCTGTGGCACTTTAGTGCTTGCCAAACTCCTATGTGCGTGCTGCTGCTTCCATCTGACAAGGAGCACAGCCTTCTGACAGCAGCTTTCAACTTGTCTAAGAAAGATCTTGGCCATTTAGATGTGATGCAAATCTGTGTGTGTGTAAGGTGCAGGTGCAAGCTCCTGACAAAGGTGTTCTCCAGATTCAGTTTGACCCTGCCAGACACATTGGAAATGTTTTCCTCTATCATTCGCACCAAGAGTCGCAGATTACTTAACTGAGGATCTCTGAGAATGGAACGGCAAGAGGTGTTCCGCTTACGTCATAAACAGTGCTCCAGAGCGCTTAGCAACGGGCACAACGAAACGTGTGTGCGGGATAGTGACCATTCCCGCCTAGTGCTGGCAATGCACGAGCACTGCCAAAAGGCAAAGGAAGGCGCTTAGCATCCGGCTTGTGCGCAAAGCTTTCAGACTGCCACAGGACTGCAGCTGTGGTAATCCCGCTTGATCATTTGACGTTAGATGTCGCCTGCAAGAACTTCACCCGCATCTGGTTTATGCTGCTACCTGTTGTTAGGCGACACCAAGGGCACATGTAGCAAATGCTTTTTCCTGCCTCATTTTGCTAGACCACGCTCTTCTGTGGCACTTTAGTGCTTGCCAAACTCCTATGTGCGTGCTGCTGCTTCCATCTGACAAGGAGCACAGTCTTCTGACAGCAGCTTTCAACTTGTCTATGAAAGAGCTTGGCCATTTAGATGTGATGCAAATCTGTGTGTGTGTAAGGTGCAGGTGCAAGCTCCTGACAAAGGTGTTCTCCAGGTTCAGTTTCTCCTTGCCAGACACATTGGAAATGTTTTCCTCTATCATTCGCACCAAGAGTCGCAGATTACTTAACTCAGGAGCTCTGAGAATGGAACGGCAAGAGGTGTTCCGCTTACGTCATAAACAGTGCTCCAGAGCGCTTAGCAACGGGCACAACGAAACGTGTGTGTAGGATAGTGACCATTCCCGCCTAGTGCTGGCAATGCACGAGCACTGCCAAAAGGCAAAGGAAGGCGCTTAGCATCCGGCTTGTGCGCAAAGCTTTCAGACTGCCAGAGGACCGCAGCTGTGGTAAGCCCGCTTGCTCATTTGATGTTAGATGTCGCCTGCAAGAACTTCACCCGCATCTGGTTTATGCTGCTACCTGTTGTTAGGCGACAACAAGGGCACGAGTCGCAAATGCTTTTTCCTGCCTCATTTTGCTAGACCACGCTCTTCTGTGGCTCTTTAGTGCTTGCCAAACTCCTATGTGCGTGCTGCTGCTTCCATCTGACAAGGAGCACAGCCTTCTGACAGCAGCTTTCAACTTGCCTAAGAAAGAGCTTGGCCATTTAGGTGTGATGCAAATCTGTGTGTGTGTAAGGTGCAGGTGCAAGCTCCTGACAAAGGTTTTCTCCAGGTTCAGTTTCTCCCTGTCAGACACATTGGAAATGTTTTCCTCTGGCATTCACGCCAAGAGTCGCAGATTGCTTAACCCAGGAGCTCTGAGAATGGAACGGCTAGAGGTGTTCCGCTTACGTCATAAACAGTGCTCCAGAGCGCTTAGCAACGGGCACAACGAAACGTGTGTGCGGGATAGTGACCATTCCCGCCTAGTGCTGGCAATGCACGAGCACTGCCAAAAGGCAAAGGAAGGCGCTTAGCATCCGGCTTGTGCGCAGAGCTTTCAGACTGCCAGAGGACCGCAGCTGTGGTAATCCCACTTGCTCATTTGACGTTAGATGTCGCCTGCAAGAACTTCACCCGCATCTGGTTTATGCTGCTACCTGTTGTTAGGCGACACCAAGGGCACATGTAGCAAATGCTTTTTCCTGCCTCATTTTGCTAGACCACGCTCTTTTGTGGCACTTTAGTGCTTGCCAAACTCCTATGTGCGTGCTGCTGCTTCCATCTGACAAGGAGCACAGTCTTCTGACAGCAGATTTCAACTTGTCTAAGAAAGAGCTTGGCCATTTAGATGTGATGCAAATCTGTGTGTGTGTAAGGTGCAGGTGCAAGCTCCTGACAAAGGTGTTCTCCAGGTTCAGTTTCTATCTGCCAGACACATTGGAAATGTTTTCCTCTGGCATTCGCACCAAGAGTCGCAGATTACTTAACTGAGGATCTCTGAGAATGGAACGGCAAGAGGTGTTCCGCTTACGTCATAAACAGTGCTCCAGAGCGCTTAGCAATGGGCACAACGAAACGTGTGTGCGGGATAGTGACCATTCCCGCCTAGTGCTGGCAATGCACGAGCACTGCCAAAAGGCAAAGGAAGGCGCTTAGCATCCGGCTTGTGCGCAAAGCTTTCAGACTGCCAGAGGACCGCAGCTGTGGTAAGCCCGCTTGATCATTTGACGTTAGATGTCGCCTGCAAGAACTTCACCTGCATCTGGTTTATGCTGCTACCTGTTGTTCGACGACACCAAGGGCACATGTAGCAAATGCTTTTTCCTGCCTCATTTTGCTAGACCACGCTCTTCTGTGGCTCTTTAGTGCTTGCCAAACTCCTATGTGCGTGCTGCTGCTTCCATCTGACAAGGAGCACAACCTTCTGACAGCAGCTTTCAACTTGTCTATGAAAGAGCTTGGCCATTTAGATGTGATGCAACTCTGTGTGTGTGTAAGGTGCAGGTGCAAGCTCCTGACAAAGGTGTTCTCCAGATTCAGTTTGACCCTGCCAGACACATTGGAAATGTTTTCCTCTATCATTCGCACCAAGAGTCGCAGATTACTTAACTCAGGAGCTCTGAGAATGGAACGGCAAGAGGTGTTCCGCTTACGTCATAAACAGTGCTCCAGAGCGCTTAGCAACGGGCACAACGAAACGTGTGTGCGGGATAGTGACCATTCCCGCCTAGTGCTGGCAATGCACGAGCACTGCCAAAAGGCAAAGGAAGGCGCTTAGCATGCGGCTTGTGCGCAAAGCTTTCAGACTGCCAGAGGACCGCAGCTGTGGTAATCCCACTTGCTCATTTGACGTTAGATGTCGCCTGCAAGAACTTCACCCGCATCTGGTTTATGCTGCTACCTGTTGTTAGGCGACACCAAGGGCACATGTAGCAAATGCTTTTTCCTGCCTCATTTTGCTAGACCACGCTCTTTTGTGGCACTTTAGTGCTTGCCAAACTCCTATGTGCGTGCTGCTGCTTCCATCTGACAAGGAGCACAGTCTTCTGACAGCAGATTTCAACTTGTCGAAGAAAGAGCTTGGCCATTTAGATGTGATGCAAATCTGTGTGTGTGTAAGGTGCAGGTGCAAGCTCCTGACAAAGGTGTTCTCCAGGTTCAGTTTCTCCTTGCCAGACACATTGGAAATGTTTTCCTCTATCATTCGCACCAAGAGTCGCAGATTACTTAACTCAGGAGCTCTGAGAATGGAACGGCAAGAGGTGTTCCGCTTACGTCATAAACAGTGCTCCAGAGCGCTTAGCAACGGGCACAACGAAACGTGTGTGTAAGATAGTGACCATTCCCGCCTAGTGCTGGCAATGCACGAGCACTGCCAAAAGGCAAAGGAAGGCGCTTAGCATCCGGCTTGTGCGCAAAGCTTTCAGACTGCCAGAGGACCGCAGCTGTGGTAAGCCCGCTTGCTCATTTGACGTTAGATGTCGCCTGCAAGAACTTCACCCGCATCTGGTTTATGCTGCTACCTGTTCTTAGGCGACACCAAGGGCACATGTAGCAAATGCTTTTTCCTGTTTCATTTTGCTAGACCACGCTCTTCTGTGGCACTTTAGTGCTTGCCAAACTCCTATGTGCGTGCTGCTGCTTCCATCTGACAAGGAGCACAGCCTTCTGACAGCAGCTTTCAACTTGTCTAAGAAAGATCTTGGCCATTTAGATGTGATGCAAATCTGTGTGTGTGTAAGGTGCAGGTGCAAGCTCCTGACAAAGGTGTTCTCCAGATTCAGTTTGACCCTGCCAGACACATTGGAAATGTTTTCCTCTATCATTCGCACCAAGAGTCGCAGATTACTTAACTGAGGATCTCTGAGAATGGAACGGCAAGAGGTGTTCCGCTTACGTCATAAACAGTGCTCCAGAGCGCTTAGCAACGGGCACAACGAAACGTGTGTGCGGGATAGTGACCATTCCCGCCTAGTGCTGGCAATGCACGAGCACTGCCAAAAGGCAAAGGAAGGCGCTTAGCATCCGGCTTGTGCGCAAAGCTTTCAGACTGCCACAGGACTGCAGCTGTGGTAATCCCGCTTGATCATTTGACGTTAGATGTCGCCTGCAAGAACTTCACCCGCATCTGGTTTATGCTGCTACCTGTTGTTAGGCGACACCAAGGGCACATGTAGCAAATGCTTTTTCCTGCCTCATTTTGCTAGACCACGCTCTTCTGTGGCACTTTAGTGCTTGCCAAACTCCTATGTGCGTGCTGCTGCTTCCATCTGACAAGGAGCACAGTCTTCTGACAGCAGCTTTCAACTTGTCTATGAAAGAGCTTGGCCATTTAGATGTGATGCAAATCTGTGTGTGTGTAAGGTGCAGGTGCAAGCTCCTGACAAAGGTGTTCTCCAGGTTCAGTTTCTCCTTGCCAGACACATTGGAAATGTTTTCCTCTATCATTCGCACCAAGAGTCGCAGATTACTTAACTCAGGAGCTCTGAGAATGGAACGGCAAGAGGTGTTCCGCTTACGTCATAAACAGTGCTCCAGAGCGCTTAGCAACGGGCACAACGAAACGTGTGTGTAGGATAGTGACCATTCCCGCCTAGTGCTGGCAATGCACGAGCACTGCCAAAAGGCAAAGGAAGGCGCTTAGCATCCGGCTTGTGCGCAAAGCTTTCAGACTGCCAGAGGACCGCAGCTGTGGTAAGCCCGCTTGCTCATTTGATGTTAGATGTCGCCTGCAAGAACTTCACCCGCATCTGGTTTATGCTGCTACCTGTTGTTAGGCGACAACAAGGGCACGAGTCGCAAATGCTTTTTCCTGCCTCATTTTGCTAGACCACGCTCTTCTGTGGCTCTTTAGTGCTTGCCAAACTCCTATGTGCGTGCTGCTGCTTCCATCTGACAAGGAGCACAGCCTTCTGACAGCAGCTTTCAACTTGCCTAAGAAAGAGCTTGGCCATTTAGGTGTGATGCAAATCTGTGTGTGTGTAAGGTGCAGGTGCAAGCTCCTGACAAAGGTTTTCTCCAGGTTCAGTTTCTCCCTGTCAGACACATTGGAAATGTTTTCCTCTGGCATTCACGCCAAGAGTCGCAGATTGCTTAACCCAGGAGCTCTGAGAATGGAACGGCTAGAGGTGTTCCGCTTACGTCATAAACAGTGCTCCAGAGCGCTTAGCAACGGGCACAACGAAACGTGTGTGCGGGATAGTGACCATTCCCGCCTAGTGCTGGCAATGCACGAGCACTGCCAAAAGGCAAAGGAAGGCGCTTAGCATCCGGCTTGTGCGCAGAGCTTTCAGACTGCCAGAGGACCGCAGCTGTGGTAATCCCACTTGCTCATTTGACGTTAGATGTCGCCTGCAAGAACTTCACCCGCATCTGGTTTATGCTGCTACCTGTTGTTAGGCGACACCAAGGGCACATGTAGCAAATGCTTTTTCCTGCCTCATTTTGCTAGACCACGCTCTTTTGTGGCACTTTAGTGCTTGCCAAACTCCTATGTGCGTGCTGCTGCTTCCATCTGACAAGGAGCACAGTCTTCTGACAGCAGATTTCAACTTGTCTAAGAAAGAGCTTGGCCATTTAGATGTGATGCAAATCTGTGTGTGTGTAAGGTGCAGGTGCAAGCTCCTGACAAAGGTGTTCTCCAGGTTCAGTTTCTATCTGCCAGACACATTGGAAATGTTTTCCTCTGGCATTCGCACCAAGAGTCGCAGATTACTTAACTGAGGATCTCTGAGAATGGAACGGCAAGAGGTGTTCCGCTTACGTCATAAACAGTGCTCCAGAGCGCTTAGCAATGGGCACAACGAAACGTGTGTGCGGGATAGTGACCATTCCCGCCTAGTGCTGGCAATGCACGAGCACTGCCAAAAGGCAAAGGAAGGCGCTTAGCATCCGGCTTGTGCGCAAAGCTTTCAGACTGCCAGAGGACCGCAGCTGTGGTAAGCCCGCTTGATCATTTGACGTTAGATGTCGCCTGCAAGAACTTCACCTGCATCTGGTTTATGCTGCTACCTGTTGTTCGACGACACCAAGGGCACATGTAGCAAATGCTTTTTCCTGCCTCATTTTGCTAGACCACGCTCTTCTGTGGCTCTTTAGTGCTTGCCAAACTCCTATGTGCGTGCTGCTGCTTCCATCTGACAAGGAGCACAACCTTCTGACAGCAGCTTTCAACTTGTCTATGAAAGAGCTTGGCCATTTAGATGTGATGCAACTCTGTGTGTGTGTAAGGTGCAGGTGCAAGCTCCTGACAAAGGTGTTCTCCAGATTCAGTTTGACCCTGCCAGACACATTGGAAATGTTTTCCTCTATCATTCGCACCAAGAGTCGCAGATTACTTAACTCAGGAGCTCTGAGAATGGAACGGCAAGAGGTGTTCCGCTTACGTCATAAACAGTGCTCCAGAGCGCTTAGCAACGGGCACAACGAAACGTGTGTGCGGGATAGTGACCATTCCCGCCTAGTGCTGGCAATGCACGAGCACTGCCAAAAGGCAAAGGAAGGCGCTTAGCATGCGGCTTGTGCGCAAAGCTTTCAGACTGCCAGAGGACCGCAGCTGTGGTAATCCCACTTGCTCATTTGACGTTAGATGTCGCCTGCAAGAACTTCACCCGCATCTGGTTTATGCTGCTACCTGTTGTTAGGCGACACCAAGGGCACATGTAGCAAATGCTTTTTCCTGCCTCATTTTGCTAGACCACGCTCTTTTGTGGCACTTTAGTGCTTGCCAAACTCCTATGTGCGTGCTGCTGCTTCCATCTGACAAGGAGCACAGTCTTCTGACAGCAGATTTCAACTTGTCGAAGAAAGAGCTTGGCCATTTAGATGTGATGCAAATCTGTGTGTGTGTAAGGTGCAGGTGCAAGCTCCTGACAAAGGTGTTCTCCAGGTTCAGTTTCTCCTTGCCAGACACATTGGAAATGTTTTCCTCTATCATTCGCACCAAGAGTCGCAGATTACTTAACTCAGGAGCTCTGAGAATGGAACGGCAAGAGGTGTTCCGCTTACGTCATAAACAGTGCTCCAGAGCGCTTAGCAACGGGCACAACGAAACGTGTGTGTAAGATAGTGACCATTCCCGCCTAGTGCTGGCAATGCACGAGCACTGCCAAAAGGCAAAGGAAGGCGCTTAGCATCCGGCTTGTGCGCAAAGCTTTCAGACTGCCAGAGGACCGCAGCTGTGGTAAGCCCGCTTGCTCATTTGACGTTAGATGTCGCCTGCAAGAACTTCACCCGCATCTGGTTTATGCTGCTACCTGTTCTTAGGCGACACCAAGGGCACATGTAGCAAATGCTTTTTCCTGTTTCATTTTGCTAGACCACGCTCTTCTGTGGCACTTTAGTGCTTGCCAAACTCCTATGTGCGTGCTGCTGCTTCCATCTGACAAGGAGCACAGCCTTCTGACAGCAGCTTTCAACTTGTCTAAGAAAGATCTTGGCCATTTAGATGTGATGCAAATCTGTGTGTGTGTAAGGTGCAGGTGCAAGCTCCTGACAAAGGTGTTCTCCAGATTCAGTTTGACCCTGCCAGACACATTGGAAATGTTTTCCTCTATCATTCGCACCAAGAGTCGCAGATTACTTAACTGAGGATCTCTGAGAATGGAACGGCAAGAGGTGTTCCGCTTACGTCATAAACAGTGCTCCAGAGCGCTTAGCAACGGGCACAACGAAACGTGTGTGCGGGATAGTGACCATTCCCGCCTAGTGCTGGCAATGCACGAGCACTGCCAAAAGGCAAAGGAAGGCGCTTAGCATCCGGCTTGTGCGCAAAGCTTTCAGACTGCCACAGGACTGCAGCTGTGGTAATCCCGCTTGATCATTTGACGTTAGATGTCGCCTGCAAGAACTTCACCCGCATCTGGTTTATGCTGCTACCTGTTGTTAGGCGACACCAAGGGCACATGTAGCAAATGCTTTTTCCTGCCTCATTTTGCTAGACCACGCTCTTCTGTGGCACTTTAGTGCTTGCCAAACTCCTATGTGCGTGCTGCTGCTTCCATCTGACAAGGAGCACAGTCTTCTGACAGCAGCTTTCAACTTGTCTATGAAAGAGCTTGGCCATTTAGATGTGATGCAAATCTGTGTGTGTGTAAGGTGCAGGTGCAAGCTCCTGACAAAGGTGTTCTCCAGGTTCAGTTTCTCCTTGCCAGACACATTGGAAATGTTTTCCTCTATCATTCGCACCAAGAGTCGCAGATTACTTAACTCAGGAGCTCTGAGAATGGAACGGCAAGAGGTGTTTCGCTTACGTCATAAACAGTGCTCCAGAGCGCTTAGCAACGGGCACAACGAAACGTGTGTGTAGGATAGTGACCATTCCCGCCTAGTGCTGGCAATGCACGAGCACTGCCAAAAGGCAAAGGAAGGCGCTTAGCATGCGGCTTGTGCGCAAAGCTTTCAGACTGCCAGAGGACCGCAGCTGTGGTAAGCCCGCTTGCTCATTTGACGTTAGATGTCGCCTGCAAGAACTTCACCCGCATCTGGTTTATGCTGCTACCTGTTGTTAGGCGACAACAAGGGCACGAGCCGCAAATGCTTTTTCCTGCCTCATTTTGCTAGACCACGCTCTCCTGTGGCTCTTTAGTGCTTGCCAAACTCCTATGTGCGTGCTGCTGCTTCCATCTGACAAGGAGCACAGCCTTCTGACAGCAGCTTTCAACTTGTCTAAGAAAGAGCTTGGCCATTTAGGTGTGATGCAAATCTGTGTGAGTGTAAGGTGCAGGTGCAAGCTCCTGACAAAGGTGTTCTCCAGTTTCAGTTTCTATCTGCCAGACACATTGGAAATGTTTTCCTCTGGCATTCGCACCAAGAGTCGCAGATTACTTAACTCAGGAGCTCTGAGAATGGAACGGCAAGAGGTGTTCCGCTTACGTCATAAACAGTGCTCCAGAGCGCTTAGCAACGGGCACAACGAAACGTGTCTGTGGGATAGTGACCATTCCCGCCTAGTGCTGGCAATGCACAAGCACTGCCAAAAGGCAAAGGAAGGCGCTTAGCATGCGGCTTGTGCGCAGAGCTTTCAGACTGCCAGAGGACCGCAGCTGTGGTAAGCCCGCTTGCTCATTTGATGTTAGATGTCGCCTGCAAGAACTTCACCCGCATCTGGTTTATGCTGCTACCTGTTGTTAGGCGACAACAAGGGCACGAGTCGCAAATGCTTTTTCCTGCCTCATTTTGCTAGACCACGCTCTTCTGTGGCTCTTTAGTTCTTGCCAAACTCCTATGTGCGTGCTGCTGCTTCCATCTGACAAGGAGCACAGCCTTCTGACAGCAGCTTTCAACTTGCCTAAGAAAGAGCTTGGCCATTTAGGTGTGATGCAAATCTGAGTGTGTAAAGTGCAGGTGCAAGCTCCTGACAAAGGTTTTCTCCAGGTTCAGTTTCTCCCTGTCAGACACATTGGAAATGTTTTCCTCTGGCATTCACGCCAAGAGTCGCAGATTGCTTAACCCAGGAGCTCTGAGAATGGAACGGCTAGAGGTGTTCCGCTTACGTCATAAACAGTGCTCCAGAGCGCTTAGCAACGGGCACAACGAAACGTGTGTGCGGGATAGTGACCATTCCCGCCTAGTGCTGGCAATGCACGAGCACTGCCAAAAGGCAAAGGAAGGCGCTTAGCATGCGGCTTGTGCGCAAAGCTTTCAGACTGCCAGAGGACCGCAGCTGTGGTAAGCCCGCTTGCTCATTTGACGTTAGATGTCGCCTGCAAGAACTTCACCCGCATCTGGTTTATGCTGCTACCTGTTGTTAGGCGACAACAAGGGCACGAGCCGCAAATGCTTTTTCCTGCCTCATTTTGCTAGACCACGCTCTCCTGTGGCTCTTTAGTGCTTGCCAAACTCCTATGTGCATGCTGCTGCTTCCATCTGACAAGAAGCACAGCCTTCTGACAGCAGCTTTCAACTTGTCTAAGAAAGAGCTTGGCCATTTAGATGTGATGCAAATCTGTGTGTGCCTAAGGTGCAGGTGCAAGCTCCTGACAAAGGTGTTCTCCAGTTTCAGTTTCTATCTGCCAGACACATTGGAAATGTTTTCCTCTGGCATTCGCACCAAGAGTCGCAGATTACTTAACTGAGGATCTCTGAGAATGGAACGGCAAGAGGTGTTCCGCTTACGTCATAAACAGTGCTCCAGAGCGCTTAGCAACGGGCACAACGAAACGTGTCTGTGGGATAGTGACCATTCCCGCCTAGTGCTGGCAATGCACGAGCACTGCCAAAAGGCAAAGGAAGGCGCTTAGCATCCGGCTTGTGCGCAGAGCTTTCAGACTGCCAGAGGACCGCAGCTGTGGTAAGCCCGCTTGCTCATTTGATGTTAGATGTCGCCTGCAAGAACTTCACCCGCATCTGGTTTATGCTGCTACCTGTTGTTAGGCGACAACAAGGGCACGAGTCGCAAATGCTTTTTCCTGCCTCATTTTGCTAGACCACGCTCTTCTGTGGCTCTTTAGTGCTTGCCAAACTCCTATGTGCGTGCTGCTGCTTCCATCTGACAAGGAGCACAACCTTCTGACAGCAGCTGTCAACTTGTCTAAGAAAGAGCTTGGCCATTTAGGTGTGATGCAAATCTGTGTGTGTCTAAGGTGCAGGTGCAAGCTCCTGACAAAGGTGTTCTCCAGGTTCAGTTTCTCCCTGTCAGACACATTGGAAATGTTTTCCTCTATCATTCGCACCAAGAGTCGCAGATTACTTAACTCAGGAGCTCTGAGAATGGAACGGCAAGAGGTGTTCCGCTTACGTCATAAACAGTGCTCCAGAGCGCTTAGCAACGGGCACAACGAAACGTGTGTGCGGGATAGTGACCATTCCCGCCTAGTGCTGGCAATGCACGGGCACTGACCAAAAGGCAAAGGAAGGCACTTAGCATGCGGCTTGTGCGCAAAGCTTTCAGACTGCCAGAGGACCGCAGCTGTGGTAAGCCCGCTTGCTCAATTGACGTTAGATGTCGCCTGCAAGAACTTCACCCGCATCTGGTTTATGCTGCTACCTGTTGTTAGGCGACAACAAGGGCACGAGTCGCAAATGCTTTTTCCTGCCTCATTTTGCTAGACCACGCTCTTCTGTGGCTCTTTAGTTCTTGCCAAACTCCTATGTGCGTGCTGCTGCTTCCATCTGACAAGGAGCACAGCCTTCTGACAGCAGCTTTCAACTTGCCTAAGAAAGAGCTTGGCCATTTAGGTGTGATGCAAATCTGAGTGTGTAAAGTGCAGGTGCAAGCTCCTGACAAAGGTGTTCTCCAGGTTCAGTTTCTCCTTGCCAGACACATTGGAAATGTTTTCCTCTATCATTCGCACCAAGAGTCGCAGATTGCTTAACTGAGGATCTCTGAGAATGGAACGGCTAGAGGTGTTCCGCTTACGTCATAAACAGTGCTCCAGAGCGCTTAGCAACGGGCACAACGAAACGTGTGTGCGGGATAGTGACCATTCCCGCCTAGTGCTGGCAATGCACGAGCACTGCCAAAAGGCAAAGGAAGGCGCTTAGCATGCGGCTTGTGCGCAAAGCTTTCAGACTGCCAGAGGACCGCAGCTGTGGTAAGCCCGCTTGCTCATTTGACGTTAGATGTCGCCTGCAAGAACTTCACCCGCATCTGGTTTATGCTGCTACCTGTTGTTAGGCGACAACAAGGGCACGAGCCGCAAATGCTTTTTCCTGCCTCATTTTGCTAGACCACGCTCTCCTGTGGCTCTTTAGTGCTTGCCAAACTCCTATGTGCGTGCTGCTGCTTCCATCTGACAAGAAGCACAGCCTTCTGACAGCAGCTTTCAACTTGTCTAAGAAAGAGCTTGGCCATTTAGGTGTGATGCAAATCTGTGTGTGTGTAAGGTGCAGGTGCAAGCTCCTGACAAAGGTGTTCTCCAGGTTCAGTTTCTATCTGCCAGACACATTGGAAATGTTTTCCTCTGGCATTCGCACCAAGAGTCGCAGATTACTTAACTGAGGATCTCTGAGAATGGAACGGCAAGAGGTGTTCCGCTTACGTCATAAACAGTGCTCCAGAGCGCTTAGCAACGGGCACAACGAAACGTGTCTGTGGGATAGTGACCATTCCCGCCTAGTGCTGGCAATGCACGAGCACTGCCAAAAGGCAAAGGAAGGCGCTTAGCATCCGGCTTGTGCGCAGAGCTTTCAGACTGCCAGAGGACCGCAGCTGTGGTAAGCCCGCTTGCTCATTTGATGTTAGATGTCGCCTGCAAGAACTTCACCCGCATCTGGTTTATGCTGCTACCTGTTGTTAGGCGACAACAAGGGCACGAGTCGCAAATGCTTTTTCCTGCCTCATTTTGCTAGACCACGCTCTTCTGTGGCTCTTTAGTGCTTGCCAAACTCCTATGTGCGTGCTGCTGCTTCCATCTGACAAGGAGCACAGCCTTCTGACAGCAGCTGTCAACTTGTCTAAGAAAGAGCTTGGCCATTTAGGTGTGATGCAAATCTGTGTGTGTCTAAGGTGCAGGTGCAAGCTCCTGACAAAGGTTTTCTCCAGGTTCAGTTTCTCCCTGTCAGACACATTGGAAATGTTTTCCTCTATCATTCGCACCAAGAGTCGCAGATTGCTTAACCCAGGAGCTGTGAGAATGGAACGGCAAGAGGTGTTCCGCTTACGTCATAAACAGTGCTCCAGAGCGCTTAGCAACAGGCACAACGAAACGTGTGTGCGGGATAGTGACCATTCCCGCCTAGTGCTGGCAATGCACGGGCACTGACCAAAAGGCAAAGGAAGGCACTTAGCATGCGGCTTGTGCGCAAAGCTTTCAGACTGCCAGAGGACCGCAGCTGTGGTAAGCCCGCTTGCTCAATTGACGTTAGATGTCGCCTGCAAGAACTTCACCCGCATCTGGTTTATGCTGCTACCTGTTGTTAGGCGACAACAAGGGCACGAGTCGCAAATGCTTTTTCCTGCCTCATTTTGCTAGACCACGCTCTTCTGTGGCTCTTTAGTTCTTGCCAAACTTTTATGTGCGTGCTGCTGCTTCCATCTGACAAGGAGCACAGCCTTCTGACAGCAGCTTTCAACTTGCCTAAGAAAGAGCTTGGCCACTTAGGTGTGATGCAAATCTGAGTGTGTAAAGTGCAGGTGCAAGCTCCTGACAAAGGTTTTCTCCAGGTTCAGTTTCTCCCTGTCAGACACATTGGAAATGTTTTCCTCTGGCATTCACGCCAAGAGTCGCAGATTGCTTAACCCAGGAGCTCTGAGAATGGAACGGCTAGAGGTGTTCCGCTTACGTCATAAACAGTGCTCCAGAGCGCTTAGCAACGGGCACAACGAAACGTGTGTGCGGGATAGTGACCATTCCCGCCTAGTGCTGGCAATGCACAAGCACTGCCAAAAGGCAAAGGAAGGCGCTTAGCATGCGGCTTGTGCGCAAAGCTTTCAGACTGCCAGAGGACCGCAGCTGTGGTAAGCCCGCTTGCTCATTTGACGTTAGATGTCGCCTGCAAGAACTTCACCCGCATCTGGTTTATGCTGCTACCTGTTGTTAGGCGACAACAAGGGCACGAGCCGCAAATGCTTTTTCCTGCCTCATTTTGCTAGACCACGCTCTCCTGTGGCTCTTTAGTGCTTGCCAAACTCCTATGTGCGTGCTGCTGCTTCCATCTGACAAGAAGCACAGCCTTCTGACAGCAGCTTTCAACTTGCCTAAGAAAGAGCTTGGCCATTTAGGTGTGATGCAAATCTGAGTGTGTAAAGTGCAGGTGCAAGCTCCTGACAAAGGTGTTCTCCAGGTTCAGTTTCTCCTTGCCAGACACATTGGAAATGTTTTCCTCTATCATTCGCACCAAGAGTCGCAGATTACTTAACTGATGATCTCTGAGAATGGAACGGCAAGAGGTGTTCCGCTTACGTCATAAACAGTGCTCCAGAGCGCTTAGCAACGGGCACAACGAAACGTGTGTGCGGGATAGTGACCATTCCCGCCTAGTGCTGGCAATGCACGAGCACTGCCAAAAGGCAAAGGAAGGCGCTTAGCATCAGGCTTGTGCGCAAAGCTTTCAGACTGCCAGAGGACCGCAGCTGTGGTAAGCCCGCTTGCTCATTTGACGTTAGATGTCGCCTGCAAGAACTTCACCCGCATCTGGTTTATGCTGCTACCTGTTGTTAGGCGACAACAAGGGCACGAGCCGCAAATGCTTTTTCCTGCCTCATTTTGCTAGACCACGCTCTCCTGTGGCTCTTTAGTGCTTGCCAAACTCCTATGTGCGTGCTGCTGCTTCCATCTGACAAGAAGCACAGCCTTCTGACAGCAGCTTTCAACTTGTCTAAGAAAGAGCTTGGCCATTTAGGTGTGATGCAAATCTGAGTGTGTAAAGTGCAGGTGCAAGCTCCTGACAAAGGTGTTCTCCAGGTTCAGTTTCTCCTTGCCAGACACATTGGAAATGTTTTCCTCTGGCATTCGCACCAAGAGTCGCAGATTACTTAACTGAGGATCTCTGAGAATGGAACGGCAAGAGGTGTTCCGCTTACGTCATAAACAGTGCTCCAGAGCGCTTAGCAACGGGCACAACGAAACGTGTCTGTGGGATAGTGACCATTCCCGCCTAGTGCTGGCAATGCACGAGCACTGCCAAAAGGCAAAGGAAGGCGCTTAGCATGCGGCTTGTGCGCAGAGCTTTCAGACTGCCAGAGGACCGCAGCTGTGGTAAGCCCGCTTGCTCATTTGATGTTAGATGTCGCCTGCAAGAACTTCACCCGCATCTGGTTTATGCTGCTACCTGTTGTTAGGCGACAACAAGGGCACGAGTCGCAAATGCTTTTTCCTGCCTCATTTTGCTAGACCACGCTCTTCTGTGGCTCTTTAGTTCTTGCCAAACTCCTATGTGCGTGCTGCTGCTTCCATCTGACAAGGAGCACAGCCTTCTGACAGCAGCTTTCAACTTGCCTAAGAAAGAGCTTGGCCATTTAGGTGTGATGCAAATCTGAGTGTGTAAAGTGCAGGTGCAAGCTCCTGACAAAGGTTTTCTCCAGGTTCAGTTTCTCCCTGTCAGACACATTGGAAATGTTTTCCTCTGGCATTCACGCCAAGAGTCGCAGATTGCTTAACCCAGGAGCTCTGAGAATGGAACGGCTAGAGGTGTTCCGCTTACGTCATAAACAGTGCTCCAGAGCGCTTAGCAACGGGCACAACGAAACGTGTGTGCGGGATAGTGACCATTCCCGCCTAGTGCTGGCAATGCACGAGCACTGCCAAAAGGCAAAGGAAGGCGCTTAGCATGCGGCTTGTGCGCAAAGCTTTCAGACTGCCAGAGGACCGCAGCTGTGGTAAGCCCGCTTGCTCATTTGACGTTAGATGTCGCCTGCAAGAACTTCACCCGCATCTGGTTTATGCTGCTACCTGTTGTTAGGCGACAACAAGGGCACGAGCCGCAAATGCTTTTTCCTGCCTCATTTTGCTAGACCACGCTCTCCTGTGGCTCTTTAGTGCTTGCCAAACTCCTATGTGCGTGCTGCTGCTTCCATCTGACAAGAAGCACAGCCTTCTGACAGCAGCTTTCAACTTGTCTAAGAAAGAGCTTGGCCATTTAGGTGTGATGCAAATCTGTGTGTGTCTAAGGTGCAGGTGCAAGCTCCTGACAAAGGTGTTCTCCAGGTTCAGTTTCTATCTGCCAGACACATTGGAAATGTTTTCCTCTGGCATTCGCACCAAGAGTCGCAGATTACTTAACTCAGGAGCTCTGAGAATGGAACGGCAAGAGGTGTTCCGCTTACGTCATAAACAGTGCTCCAGAGCGCTTAGCAACAGGCACAACGAAACGTGTCTGTGGGATAGTGACCATTCCCGCCTAGTGCTGGCAATGCACGAGCACTGCCAAAAGGCAAAGGAAGGCGCTTAGCATGCGGCTTGTGCGCAGAGCTTTCAGACTGCCAGAGGACCGCAGCTGTGGTAAGCCCGCTTGCTCATTTGATGTTAGACGTCGCCTGCAAGAACTTCACCCGCATCTGGTTTATGCTGCTACCTGTTGTTAGGCGACAACAAGGGCACGAGTCGCAAATGCTTTTTCCTGCCTCATTTTGCTAGACCACGCTCTTCTGTGGCTCTTTAGTGCTTGCCAAACTCCTATGTGCGTGCTGCTGCTTCCATCTGACAAGGAGCACAGCCTTCTGACAGCAGCTGTCAACTTGTCTAAGAAAGAGCTTGGCCATTTAGGTGTGATGCAAATCTGTGTGTGTCTAAGGTGCAGGTGCAAGCTCCTGACAAAGGTTTTCTCCAGGTTCAGTTTCTCCCTGTCAGACACATTGGAAATGTTTTCCTCTGGCATTCACGCCAAGAGTCGCAGATTGCTTAACCCAGGAGCTCTGAGAATGGAACGGCTAGAGGTGTTCCGCTTACGTCATAAACAGTGCTCCAGAGCGCTTAGCAACGGGCACAACGAAACGTGTGTGCGGGATAGTGACCATTCCCGCCTAGTGCTGGCAATGCACGGGCACTGACCAAAAGGCAAAGGAAGGCACTTAGCATGCGGCTTGTGCGCAAAGCTTTCAGACTGCCAGAGGACCGCAGCTGTGGTAAGCCCGCTTGCTCATTTGACGTTAGATGTCGCCTGCAAGAACTTCACCCGCATCTGGTTTATGCTGCTACCTGTTGTTAGGCGACAACAAGGGCACGAGTCGCAAATGCTTTTTCCTGCCTCATTTTGCTAGACCACGCTCTTCTGTGGCTCTTTAGTTCTTGCCAAACTTTTATGTGCGTGCTGCTGCTTCCATCTGACAAGGAGCACAGCCTTCTGACAGCAGCTTTCAACTTGCCTAAGAAAGAGCTTGGCCATTTAGGTGTGATGCAAATCTGAGTGTGTAAAGTGCAGGTGCAAGCTCCTGACAAAGGTGTTCTCCAGGTTCAGTTTCTCCTTGCCAGACACATTGGAAATGTTTTCCTCTGGCATTCGCACCAAGAGTCGCAGATTACTTAACTGAGGATCTCTGAGAATGGAACGGCAAGAGGTGTTCCGCTTACGTCATAAACAGTGCTCCAGAGCGCTTAGCAACGGGCACAACGAAACGTGTCTGTGGGATAGTGACCATTCCCGCCTAGTGCTGGCAATGCACGAGCACTGCCAAAAGGCAAAGGAAGGCGCTTAGCATGCGGCTTGTGCGCAGAGCTTTCAGACTGCCAGAGGACCGCAGCTGTGGTAAGCCCGCTTGCTCATTTGATGTTAGATGTTGCCTGCAAGAACTTCACCCGCATCTGGTTTATGCTGCTACCTGTTGTTAGGCGACAACAAGGGCACGAGTCGCAAATGCTTTTTCCTGCCTCATTTTGCTAGACCACGCTCTTCTGTGGCTCTTTAGTTCTTGCCAAACTCCTATGTGCGTGCTGCTGCTTCCATCTGACAAGGAGCACAGCCTTCTGACAGCAGCTGTCAACTTGCCTAAGAAAGAGCTTGGCCATTTAGGTGTGATGCAAATCTGAGTGTGTAAAGTGCAGGTGCAAGCTCCTGACAAAGGTTTTCTCCAGGTTCAGTTTCTCCCTGTCAGACACATTGGAAATGTTTTCCTCTGGCATTCACGCCAAGAGTCGCAGATTGCTTAACCCAGGAGCTCTGAGAATGGAACGGCAAGAGGTGTTCCGCTTACGTCATAAACAGTGCTCCAGAGCGCTTAGCAACGGGCACAACGAAACGTGTGTGCGGGATAGTGACCATTCCCGCCTAGTGCTGGCAATGCACGAGCACTGCCAAAAGGCAAAGGAAGGCGCTTAGCATGCGGCTTGTGCGCAAAGCTTTCAGACTGCCAGAGGACCGCAGCTGTGGTAAGCCCGCTTGCTCATTTGACGTTAGATGTCGCCTGCAAGAACTTCACCCGCATCTGGTTTATGCTGCTACCTGTTGTTAGGCGACAACAAGGGCACGAGCCGCAAATGCTTTTTCCTGCCTCATTTTGCTAGACCACGCTCTCCTGTGGCTCTTTAGTGCTTGCCAAACTCCTATGTGCGTGCTGCTGCTTCCATCTGACAAGAAGCACAGCCTTCTGACAGCAGCTTTCAACTTGTCTAAGAAAGAGCTTGGCCATTTAGGTGTGATGCAAATCTGTGTGTGTGTAAGGTGCAGGTGCAAGCTCCTGACAAAGGTTTTCTCCAGGTTCAGTTTCTCCCTGTCAGACACATTGGAAATGTTTTCCTCTATCATTCGCACCAAGAGTCGCAGATTACTTAACCCAGGAGCTCTGAGAATGGAACGGCAAGAGGTGTTCCGCTTACGTCATAAACAGTGCTCCAGAGCGCTTAGCAACGGGCACAACGAAACGTGTGTGCGGGATAGTGACCATTCCCGCCTAGTGCTGGCAATGCACGAGCACTGCCAAAAGGCAAAGGAAGGCGCTTAGCATGCGGCTTGTGCGCAAAGCTTTCAGACTGCCAGAGGACCGCAGCTGTGGTAAGCCCGCTTGCTCATTTGACGTTAGATGTCGCCTGCAAGAACTTCACCCGCATCTGGTTTATGCTGCTACCTGTTGTTAGGCGACAACAAGGGCACGAGCCGCAAATGCTTTTTCCTGCCTCATTTTGCTAGACCACGCTCTCCTGTGGCTCTTTAGTTCTTGCCAAACTCCTATGTGCGTGCTGCTGCTTCCATCTGACAAGAAGCACAGCCTTCTGACAGCAGCTTTCAACTTGCCTAAGAAAGAGCTTGGCCATTTAGGTGTGATGCAAATCTGTGTGTGTCTAAGGTGCAGGTGCAAGCTCCTGACAAAGGTGTTCTCCAGGTTCAGTTTCTATCTGCCAGACACATTGGAAATGTTTTCCTCTGGCATTCGCACCAAGAGTCGCAGATTACTTAACTGAGGATCTCTGAGAATGGAACGGCAAGAGGTGTTCCGCTTACGTCATAAACAGTGCTCCAGAGCGCTTAGCAATGGGCACAACGAAACGTGTCTGTGGGATAGTGACCATTCCCGCCTAGTGCTGGCAATGCACGAGCACTGCCAAAAGGCAAAGGAAGGCGCTTAGCATGCGGCTTGTGCGCAGAGCTTTCAGACTGCCAGAGGACCGCAGCTGTGGTAAGCCCGCTTGCTCATTTGATGTTAGATGTCGCCTGCAAGAACTTCACCCGCATCTGGTTTATGCTGCTTCCTGTTGTTAGGCGACAACAAGGGCACGAGTCGCAAATGCTTTTTCCTGCCTCATTTTGCTAGACCACACTCTTCTGTGGCTCTTTAGTGCTTGCCAAACTCCTATGTGCGTGCTGCTGCTTCCATCTGACAAGGAGCACAGCCTTCTGACAGCAGCTGTCAACTTGTCTAAGAAAGAGCTTGGCCATTTAGGTGTGATGCAAATCTGTGTGTGTCTAAGGTGCAGGTGCAAGCTCCTGACAAAGGTGTTCTCCAGGTTCAGTTTCTCCCTGTCAGACACATTGGAAATGTTTTCCTCTATCATTCGCACCAAGAGTCGCAGATTGCTTAACCCAGGAGCTCTGAGAATGGAACGGCAAGAGGTGTTCCGCTTACGTCATAAACAGTGCTCCAGAGCGCTTAGCAACGGGCACAACGAAACGTGTCTGTGGGATAGTGACCATTCCCGCCTAGTGCTGGCAATGCACGAGCACTGCCAAAAGGCAAAGGAAGGCGCTTAGCATGCGGCTTGTGCGCAGAGCTTTCAGACTGCCAGAGGACCGCAGCTGTGGTAAGCCCGCTTGCTCATTTGATGTTAGATGTCGCCTGCAAGAACTTCACCCGCATCTGGTTTATGCTGCTACCTGTTGTTAGGCGACAACAAGGGCACGAGTCGCAAATGCTTTTTCCTGCCTCATTTTGCTAGACCACGCTCTTCTGTGGCTCTTTAGTTCTTGCCAAACTCCTATGTGCGTGCTGCTGCTTCCATCTGACAAGGAGCACAGCCTTCTGACAGCAGCTTTCAACTTGCCTAAGAAAGAGCTTGGCCATTTAGGTGTGATGCAAATCTGAGTGTGTAAAGTGCAGGTGCAAGCTCCTGACAAAGGTTTTCTCCAGGTTCAGTTTCTCCCTGTCAGACACATTGGAAATGTTTTCCTCTATCATTCGCACCAAGAGTCGCAGATTGCTTAACCCAGGAGCTCTGAGAATGGAACGGCAAGAGGTGTTCCGCTTACGTCATAAACAGTGCTCCAGAGCGCTTAGCAACGGGCACAACGAAACGTGTGTGCGGGATAGTGACCATTCCCGCCTAGTGCTGGCAATGCACGAGCACTGCCAAAAGGCAAAGGAAGGCGCTTAGCATGCGGCTTGTGCGCAAAGCTTTCAGACTGCCAGAGGACCGCAGCTGTGGTAAGCCCGCTTGCTCATTTGACGTTAGATGTCGCCTGCAAGAACTTCACCCGCATCTGGTTTATGCTGCTACCTGTTGTTAGGCGACAACAAGGGCACGAGCCGCAAATGCTTTTTCCTGCCTCATTTTGCTAGACCACGCTCTCCTGTGGCTCTTTAGTGCTTGCCAAACTCCTATGTGCGTGCTGCTGCTTCCATCTGACAAGAAGCACAGCCTTCTGACAGCAGCTTTCAACTTGTCTAAGAAAGAGCTTGGCCATTTAGGTGTGATGCAAATCTGTGTGTGTGTAAGGTGCAGGTGCAAGCTCCTGACAAAGGTTTTCTCCAGGTTCAGTTTCTCCCTGTCAGACACATTGGAAATGTTTTCCTCTATCATTCGCACCAAGAGTCGCAGATTACTTAACCCAGGAGCTCTGAGAATGGAACGGCAAGAGGTGTTCCGCTTACGTCATAAACAGTGCTCCAGAGCGCTTAGCAACGGGCACAACGAAACGTGTGTGCGGGATAGTGACCATTCCCGCCTAGTGCTGGCAATGCACGAGCACTGCCAAAAGGCAAAGGAAGGCGCTTAGCATGCGGCTTGTGCGCAAAGCTTTCAGACTGCCAGAGGACCGCAGCTGTGGTAAGCCCGCTTGCTCATTTGACGTTAGATGTCGCCTGCAAGAACTTCACCCGCATCTGGTTTATGCTGCTACCTGTTGTTAGGCGACAACAAGGGCACGAGCCGCAAATGCTTTTTCCTGCCTCATTTTGCTAGACCACGCTCTCCTGTGGCTCTTTAGTTCTTGCCAAACTCCTATGTGCGTGCTGCTGCTTCCATCTGACAAGAAGCACAGCCTTCTGACAGCAGCTTTCAACTTGTCTAAGAAAGAGCTTGGCCATTTAGGTGTGATGCAAATCTGTGTGTGTCTAAGGTGCAGGTGCAAGCTCCTGACAAAGGTGTTCTCCAGGTTCAGTTTCTATCTGCCAGACACATTGGAAATGTTTTCCTCTGGCATTCGCACCAAGAGTCGCAGATTACTTAACTGAGGATCTCTGAGAATGGAACGGCAAGAGGTGTTCCGCTTACGTCATAAACAGTGCTCCAGAGCGCTTAGCAACGGGCACAACGAAACGTGTCTGTGGGATAGTGACCATTCCCGCCTAGTGCTGGCAATGCACGAGCACTGCCAAAAGGCAAAGGAAGGCGCTTAGCATGCGGCTTGTGCGCAGAGCTTTCAGACTGCCAGAGGACCGCAGCTGTGGTAAGCCCGCTTGCTCATTTGATGTTAGATGTCGCCTGCAAGAACTTCACCCGCATCTGGTTTATGCTGCTTCCTGTTGTTAGGCGACAACAAGGGCACGAGTCGCAAATGCTTTTTCCTGCCTCATTTTGCTAGACCACACTCTTCTGTGGCTCTTTAGTGCTTGCCAAACTCCTATGTGCGTGCTGCTGCTTCCATCTGACAAGGAGCACAGCCTTCTGACAGCAGCTGTCAACTTGTCTAAGAAAGAGCTTGGCCATTTAGGTGTGATGCAAATCTGTGTGTGTCTAAGGTGCAGGTGCAAGCTCCTGACAAAGGTGTTCTCCAGGTTCAGTTTCTCCCTGTCAGACACATTGGAAATGTTTTCCTCTATCATTCGCACCAAGAGTCGCAGATTGCTTAACCCAGGAGCTCTGAGAATGGAACGGCAAGAGGTGTTCCGCTTACGTCATAAACAGTGCTCCAGAGCGCTTAGCAACGGGCACAACGAAACGTGTCTGTGGGATAGTGACCATTCCCGCCTAGTGCTGGCAATGCACGAGCACTGCCAAAAGGCAAAGGAAGGCGCTTAGCATGCGGCTTGTGCGCAGAGCTTTCAGACTGCCAGAGGACCGCAGCTGTGGTAAGCCCGCTTGCTCATTTGATGTTAGATGTCGCCTGCAAGAACTTCACCCGCATCTGGTTTATGCTGCTACCTGTTGTTAGGCGACAACAAGGGCACGAGTCGCAAATGCTTTTTCCTGCCTCATTTTGCTAGACCACGCTCTTCTGTGGCTCTTTAGTTCTTGCCAAACTCCTATGTGCGTGCTGCTGCTTCCATCTGACAAGGAGCACAGCCTTCTGACAGCAGCTTTCAACTTGCCTAAGAAAGAGCTTGGCCATTTAGGTGTGATGCAAATCTGAGTGTGTAAAGTGCAGGTGCAAGCTCCTGACAAAGGTTTTCTCCAGGTTCAGTTTCTCCCTGTCAGACACATTGGAAATGTTTTCCTCTATCATTCGCACCAAGAGTCGCAGATTGCTTAACCCAGGAGCTCTGAGAATGGAACGGCTAGAGGTGTTCCGCTTACGTCATAAACAGTGCTCCAGAGCGCTTAGCAACAGGCACAACGAAACGTGTGTGCGGGATAGTGACCATTCCCGCCTAGTGCTGGCAATGCACGGGCACTGACCAAAAGGCAAAGGAAGGCACTTAGCATGCGGCTTGTGCGCAAAGCTTTCAGACTGCCAGAGGACCGCAGCTGTGGTAAGCCCGCTTGCTCAATTGACGTTAGATGTCGCCTGCAAGAACTTCACCCGCATCTGGTTTATGCTGCTACCTGTTGTTAGGCGACAACAAGGGCACGAGTCGCAAATGCTTTTTCCTGCCTCATTTTGCTAGACCACGCTCTTCTGTGGCTCTTTAGTTCTTGCCAAACTTTTATGTGCGTGCTGCTGCTTCCATCTGACAAGGAGCACAGCCTTCTGACAGCAGCTTTCAACTTGCCTAAGAAAGAGCTTGGCCATTTAGGTGTGATGCAAATCTGAGTGTGTAAAGTGCAGGTGCAAGCTCCTGACAAAGGTTTTCTCCAGGTTCAGTTTCTCCCTGTCAGACACATTGGAAATGTTTTCCTCTGGCATTCACGCCAAGAGTCGCAGATTGCTTAACCCAGGAGCTCTGAGAATGGAACGGCTAGAGGTGTTCCGCTTACGTCATAAACAGTGCTCCAGAGCGCTTAGCAACGGGCACAACGAAACGTGTGTGCGGGATAGTGACCATTCCCGCCTAGTGCTGGCAATGCACGAGCACTGCCAAAAGGCAAAGGAAGGCGCTTAGCATGCGGCTTGTGCGCAAAGCTTTCAGACTGCCAGAGGACCGCAGCTGTGGTAAGCCCGCTTGCTCATTTGACGTTAGATGTCGCCTGCAAGAACTTCACCCGCATCTGGTTTATGCTGCTACCTGTTGTTAGGCGACAACAAGGGCACGAGCCGCAAATGCTTTTTCCTGCCTCATTTTGCTAGACCACGCTCTCCTGTGGCTCTTTAGTGCTTGCCAAACTCCTATGTGCGTGCTGCTGCTTCCATCTGACAAGAAGCACAGCCTTCTGACAGCAGCTTTCAACTTGTCTAAGAAAGAGCTTGGCCATTTAGGTGTGATGCAAATCTGAGTGTGTCTAAGGTGCAGGTGCAAGCTCCTGACAAAGGTGTTCTCCAGGTTCAGTTTCTCCCTGTCAGACACATTGGAAATGTTTTCCTCTATCATTCGCACCAAGAGTCGCAGATTGCTTAACCCAGGAGCTCTGAGAATGGAACGGCAAGAGGTGTTCCGCTTACGTCATAAACAGTGCTCCAGAGCGCTTAGCAACGGGCACAACGAAACGTGTCTGTGGGATAGTGACCATTCCCGCCTAGTGCTGGCAATGCACGAGCACTGCCAAAAGGCAAAGGAAGGCGCTTAGCATGCGGCTTGTGCGCAGAGCTTTCAGACTGCCAGAGGACCGCAGCTGTGGTAAGCCCGCTTGCTCATTTGATGTTAGATGTCGCCTGCAAGAACTTCACCCGCATCTGGTTTATGCTGCTACCTGTTGTTAGGCGACAACAAGGGCACGAGTCGCAAATGCTTTTTCCTGCCTCATTTTGCTAGACCACGCTCTTCTGTGGCTCTTTAGTTCTTGCCAAACTCCTATGTGCGTGCTGCTGCTTCCATCTGACAAGGAGCACAGCCTTCTGACAGCAGCTTTCAACTTGCCTAAGAAAGAGCTTGGCCATTTAGGTGTGATGCAAATCTGAGTGTGTAAAGTGCAGGTGCAAGCTCCTGACAAAGGTTTTCTCCAGGTTCAGTTTCTCCCTGTCAGACACATTGGAAATGTTTTCCTCTATCATTCGCACCAAGAGTCGCAGATTGCTTAACCCAGGAGCTCTGAGAATGGAACGGCTAGAGGTGTTCCGCTTACGTCATAAACAGTGCTCCAGAGCGCTTAGCAACAGGCACAACGAAACGTGTGTGCGGGATAGTGACCATTCCCGCCTAGTGCTGGCAATGCACGGGCACTGACCAAAAGGCAAAGGAAGGCACTTAGCATGCGGCTTGTGCGCAAAGCTTTCAGACTGCCAGAGGACCGCAGCTGTGGTAAGCCCGCTTGCTCAATTGACGTTAGATGTCGCCTGCAAGAACTTCACCCGCATCTGGTTTATGCTGCTACCTGTTGTTAGGCGACAACAAGGGCACGAGTCGCAAATGCTTTTTCCTGCCTCATTTTGCTAGACCACGCTCTTCTGTGGCTCTTTAGTTCTTGCCAAACTTTTATGTGCGTGCTGCTGCTTCCATCTGACAAGGAGCACAGCCTTCTGACAGCAGCTTTCAACTTGCCTAAGAAAGAGCTTGGCCATTTAGGTGTGATGCAAATCTGAGTGTGTAAAGTGCAGGTGCAAGCTCCTGACAAAGGTTTTCTCCAGGTTCAGTTTCTCCCTGTCAGACACATTGGAAATGTTTTCCTCTGGCATTCACGCCAAGAGTCGCAGATTGCTTAACCCAGGAGCTCTGAGAATGGAACGGCTAGAGGTGTTCCGCTTACGTCATAAACAGTGCTCCAGAGCGCTTAGCAACGGGCACAACGAAACGTGTGTGCGGGATAGTGACCATTCCCGCCTAGTGCTGGCAATGCACGAGCACTGCCAAAAGGCAAAGGAAGGCGCTTAGCATGCGGCTTGTGCGCAAAGCTTTCAGACTGCCAGAGGACCGCAGCTGTGGTAAGCCCGCTTGCTCATTTGACGTTAGATGTCGCCTGCAAGAACTTCACCCGCATCTGGTTTATGCTGCTACCTGTTGTTAGGCGACAACAAGGGCACGAGCCGCAAATGCTTTTTCCTGCCTCATTTTGCTAGACCACGCTCTCCTGTGGCTCTTTAGTGCTTGCCAAACTCCTATGTGCGTGCTGCTGCTTCCATCTGACAAGAAGCACAGCCTTCTGACAGCAGCTTTCAACTTGTCTAAGAAAGAGCTTGGCCATTTAGGTGTGATGCAAATCTGTGTGTGTCTAAGGTGCAGGTGCAAGCTCCTGACAAAGGTGTTCTCCAGGTTCAGTTTCTATCTGCCAGACACATTGGAAATGTTTTCCTCTGGCATTCGCACCAAGAGTCGCAGATTACTTAACTCAGGAGCTCTGAGAATGGAACGGCAAGAGGTGTTCCGCTTACGTCATAAACAGTGCTCCAGAGCGCTTAGCAACGGGCACAACGAAACGTGTCTGTGGGATAGTGACCATTCCCGCCTAGTGCTGGCAATGCACGAGCACTGCCAAAAGGCAAAGGAAGGCGCTTAGCATCCGGCTTGTGCGCAGAGCTTTCAGACTGCCAGAGGACCGCAGCTGTGGTAAGCCCGCTTGCTCATTTGATGTTAGATGTCGCCTGCAAGAACTTCACCCGCATCTGGTTTATGCTGCTACCTGTTGTTAGGCGACAACAAGGGCACGAGTCGCAAATGCTTTTTCCTGCCTCATTTTGCTAGACCACGCTCTTCTGTGGCTCTTTAGTGCTTGCCAAACTCCTATGTGCGTGCTGCTGCTTCCATCTGACAAGGAGCACAGCCTTCTGACAGCAGCTGTCAACTTGCCTAAGAAAGAGCTTGGCCATTTAGGTGTGATGCAAATCTGTGTGTGTCTAAGGTGCAGGTGCAAGCTCCTGACAAAGGTTTTCTCCAGGTTCAGTTTCTCCCTGTCAGACACATTGGAAATGTTTTCCTCTGGCATTCGCACCAAGAGTCGCAGATTGCTTAACCCAGGAGCTCTGAGAATGGAACGGCTAGAGGTGTTCCGCTTACGTCATAAACAGTGCTCCAGAGCGCTTAGCAACGGGCACAACGAAACGTGTGTGCGGGATAGTGACCATTCCCGCCTAGTGCTGGCAATGCACGGGCACTGACCAAAAGGCAAAGGAAGGCACTTAGCATGCGGCTTGTGCGCAAAGCTTTCAGACTGCCAGAGGACCGCAGCTGTGGTAAGCCCGCTTGCTCAATTGACGTTAGATGTCGCCTGCAAGAACTTCACCCGCATCTGGTTTATGCTGCTACCTGTTGTTAGGCGACAACAAGGGCACGAGCCGCAAATGCTTTTTCCTGCCTCATTTTGCTAGACCACGCTCTTCTGTGGCTCTTTAGTTCTTGCCAAACTCCTATGTGCGTGCTGCTGCTTCCATCTGACAAGGAGCACAGCCTTCTGACAGCAGCTTTCAACTTGCCTAAGAAAGAGCTTGGCCATTTAGGTGTGATGCAAATCTGAGTGTGTAAAGTGCAGGTGCAAGCTCCTGACAAAGGTTTTCTCCAGGTTCAGTTTCTCCCTGTCAGACACATTGGAAATGTTTTCCTCTGGCATTCACGCCAAGAGTCGCAGATTGCTTAACCCAGGAGCTCTGAGAATGGAACGGCTAGAGGTGTTCCGCTTACGTCATAAACAGTGCTCCAGAGCGCTTAGCAACGGGCACAACGAAACGTGTGTGCGGGATAGTGACCATTCCCGCCTAGTGCTGGCAATGCACGAGCACTGCCAAAAGGCAAAGGAAGGCGCTTAGCATGCGGCTTGTGCGCAAAGCTTTCAGACTGCCAGAGGACCGCAGCTGTGGTAAGCCCGCTTGCTCATTTGACGTTAGATGTCGCCTGCAAGAACTTCACCCGCATCTGGTTTATGCTGCTACCTGTTGTTAGGCGACAACAAGGGCACGAGCCGCAAATGCTTTTTCCTGCCTCATTTTGCTAGACCACGCTCTCCTGTGGCTCTTTAGTTCTTGCCAAACTCCTATGTGCGTGCTGCTGCTTCCATCTGACAAGAAGCACAGCCTTCTGACAGCAGCTTTCAACTTGTCTAAGAAAGAGCTTGGCCATTTAGGTGTGATGCAAATCTGTGTGTGTCTAAGGTGCAGGTGCAAGCTCCTGACAAAGGTGTTCTCCAGGTTCAGTTTCTATCTGCCAGACACATTGGAAATGTTTTCCTCTGGCATTCGCACCAAGAGTCGCAGATTACTTAACTGAGGATCTCTGAGAATGGAACGGCAAGAGGTGTTCCGCTTACGTCATAAACAGTGCTCCAGAGCGCTTAGCAACGGGCACAACGAAACGTGTCTGTGGGATAGTGACCATTCCCGCCTAGTGCTGGCAATGCACGAGCACTGCCAAAAGGCAAAGGAAGGCGCTTAGCATGCGGCTTGTGCGCAGAGCTTTCAGACTGCCAGAGGACCGCAGCTGTGGTAAGCCCGCTTGCTCATTTGATGTTAGATGTCGCCTGCAAGAACTTCACCCGCATCTGGTTTATGCTGCTTCCTGTTGTTAGGCGACAACAAGGGCACGAGTCGCAAATGCTTTTTCCTGCCTCATTTTGCTAGACCACACTCTTCTGTGGCTCTTTAGTGCTTGCCAAACTCCTATGTGCGTGCTGCTGCTTCCATCTGACAAGGAGCACAGCCTTCTGACAGCAGCTGTCAACTTGTCTAAGAAAGAGCTTGGCCATTTAGGTGTGATGCAAATCTGTGTGTGTCTAAGGTGCAGGTGCAAGCTCCTGACAAAGGTGTTCTCCAGGTTCAGTTTCTCCCTGTCAGACACATTGGAAATGTTTTCCTCTATCATTCGCACCAAGAGTCGCAGATTGCTTAACCCAGGAGCTCTGAGAATGGAACGGCTAGAGGTGTTCCGCTTACGTCATAAACAGTGCTCCAGAGCGCTTAGCAACGGGCACAACGAAACGTGTCTGTGGGATAGTGACCATTCCCGCCTAGTGCTGGCAATGCACGAGCACTGCCAAAAGGCAAAGGAAGGCGCTTAGCATGCGGCTTGTGCGCAGAGCTTTCAGACTGCCAGAGGACCGCAGCTGTGGTAAGCCCGCTTGCTCATTTGATGTTAGATGTCGCCTGCAAGAACTTCACCCGCATCTGGTTTATGCTGCTACCTGTTGTTAGGCGACAACAAGGGCACGAGTCGCAAATGCTTTTTCCTGCCTCATTTTGCTAGACCACGCTCTTCTGTGGCTCTTTAGTTCTTGCCAAACTCCTATGTGCGTGCTGCTGCTTCCATCTGACAAGGAGCACAGCCTTCTGACAGCAGCTTTCAACTTGCCTAAGAAAGAGCTTGGCCATTTAGGTGTGATGCAAATCTGAGTGTGTAAAGTGCAGGTGCAAGCTCCTGACAAAGGTTTTCTCCAGGTTCAGTTTCTCCCTGTCAGACACATTGGAAATGTTTTCCTCTGGCATTCACGCCAAGAGTCGCAGATTGCTTAACCCAGGAGCTCTGAGAATGGAACGGCTAGAGGTGTTCCGCTTACGTCATAAACAGTGCTCCAGAGCGCTTAGCAACGGGCACAACGAAACGTGTGTGCGGGATAGTGACCATTCCCGCCTAGTGCTGGCAATGCACGAGCACTGCCAAAAGGCAAAGGAAGGCGCTTAGCATGCGGCTTGTGCGCAAAGCTTTCAGACTGCCAGAGGACCGCAGCTGTGGTAAGCCCGCTTGCTCATTTGACGTTAGATGTCGCCTGCAAGAACTTCACCCGCATCTGGTTTATGCTGCTACCTGTTGTTAGGCGACAACAAGGGCACGAGCCGCAAATGCTTTTTCCTGCCTCATTTTGCTAGACCACGCTCTCCTGTGGCTCTTTAGTGCTTGCCAAACTCCTATGTGCGTGCTGCTGCTTCCATCTGACAAGAAGCACAGCCTTCTGACAGCAGCTTTCAACTTGTCTAAGAAAGAGCTTGGCCATTTAGGTGTGATGCAAATCTGTGTGTGTCTAAGGTGCAGGTGCAAGCTCCTGACAAAGGTGTTCTCCAGGTTCAGTTTCTCCCTGTCAGACACATTGGAAATGTTTTCCTCTGGCATTCGCACCAAGAGTCGCAGATTGCTTAACCCAGGAGCTCTGAGAATGGAACGGCAAGAGGTGTTCCGCTTACGTCATAAACAGTGCTCCAGAGCGCTTAGCAACGGGCACAACGAAACGTGTCTGTGGGATAGTGACCATTCCCGCCTAGTGCTGGCAATGCACGAGCACTGCCAAAAGGCAAAGGAAGGCGCTTAGCATGCGGCTTGTGCGCAGAGCTTTCAGACTGCCAGAGGACCGCAGCTGTGGTAAGCCCGCTTGCTCATTTGATGTTAGATGTCGCCTGCAAGAACTTCACCCGCATCTGGTTTATGCTGCTACCTGTTGTTAGGCGACAACAAGGGCACGAGTCGCAAATGCTTTTTCCTGCCTCATTTTGCTAGACCACGCTCTTCTGTGGCTCTTTAGTTCTTGCCAAACTCCTATGTGCGTGCTGCTGCTTCCATCTGACAAGGAGCACAGCCTTCTGACAGCAGCTTTCAACTTGCCTAAGAAAGAGCTTGGCCATTTAGGTGTGATGCAAATCTGAGTGTGTAAAGTGCAGGTGCAAGCTCCTGACAAAGGTTTTCTCCAGGTTCAGTTTCTCCCTGTCAGACACATTGGAAATGTTTTCCTCTATCATTCGCACCAAGAGTCGCAGATTGCTTAACCCAGGAGCTCTGAGAATGGAACGGCTAGAGGTGTTCCGCTTACGTCATAAACAGTGCTCCAGAGCGCTTAGCAACAGGCACAACGAAACGTGTGTGCGGGATAGTGACCATTCCCGCCTAGTGCTGGCAATGCACGGGCACTGACCAAAAGGCAAAGGAAGGCACTTAGCATGCGGCTTGTGCGCAAAGCTTTCAGACTGCCAGAGGACCGCAGCTGTGGTAAGCCCGCTTGCTCAATTGACGTTAGATGTCGCCTGCAAGAACTTCACCCGCATCTGGTTTATGCTGCTACCTGTTGTTAGGCGACAACAAGGGCACGAGTCGCAAATGCTTTTTCCTGCCTCATTTTGCTAGACCACGCTCTTCTGTGGCTCTTTAGTTCTTGCCAAACTTTTATGTGCGTGCTGCTGCTTCCATCTGACAAGGAGCACAGCCTTCTGACAGCAGCTTTCAACTTGCCTAAGAAAGAGCTTGGCCATTTAGGTGTGATGCAAATCTGAGTGTGTAAAGTGCAGGTGCAAGCTCCTGACAAAGGTTTTCTCCAGGTTCAGTTTCTCCCTGTCAGACACATTGGAAATGTTTTCCTCTGGCATTCACGCCAAGAGTCGCAGATTGCTTAACCCAGGAGCTCTGAGAATGGAACGGCTAGAGGTGTTCCGCTTACGTCATAAACAGTGCTCCAGAGCGCTTAGCAACGGGCACAACGAAACGTGTGTGCGGGATAGTGACCATTCCCGCCTAGTGCTGGCAATGCACGAGCACTGCCAAAAGGCAAAGGAAGGCGCTTAGCATGCGGCTTGTGCGCAAAGCTTTCAGACTGCCAGAGGACCGCAGCTGTGGTAAGCCCGCTTGCTCATTTGACGTTAGATGTCGCCTGCAAGAACTTCACCCGCATCTGGTTTATGCTGCTACCTGTTGTTAGGCGACAACAAGGGCACGAGCCGCAAATGCTTTTTCCTGCCTCATTTTGCTAGACCACGCTCTCCTGTGGCTCTTTAGTGCTTGCCAAACTCCTATGTGCGTGCTGCTGCTTCCATCTGACAAGAAGCACAGCCTTCTGACAGCAGCTTTCAACTTGTCTAAGAAAGAGCTTGGCCATTTAGGTGTGATGCAAATCTGTGTGTGTCTAAGGTGCAGGTGCAAGCTCCTGACAAAGGTGTTCTCCAGGTTCAGTTTCTATCTGCCAGACACATTGGAAATGTTTTCCTCTGGCATTCGCACCAAGAGTCGCAGATTACTTAACTCAGGAGCTCTGAGAATGGAACGGCAAGAGGTGTTCCGCTTACGTCATAAACAGTGCTCCAGAGCGCTTAGCAACGGGCACAACGAAACGTGTCTGTGGGATAGTGACCATTCCCGCCTAGTGCTGGCAATGCACGAGCACTGCCAAAAGGCAAAGGAAGGCGCTTAGCATCCGGCTTGTGCGCAGAGCTTTCAGACTGCCAGAGGACCGCAGCTGTGGTAAGCCCGCTTGCTCATTTGATGTTAGATGTCGCCTGCAAGAACTTCACCCGCATCTGGTTTATGCTGCTACCTGTTGTTAGGCGACAACAAGGGCACGAGTCGCAAATGCTTTGTCCTGCCTCATTTTGCTAGACCACGCTCTTCTGTGGCTCTTTAGTGCTTGCCAAACTCCTATGTGCGTGCTGCTGCTTCCATCTGACAAGGAGCACAGCCTTCTGACAGCAGCTGTCAACTTGCCTAAGAAAGAGCTTGGCCATTTAGGTGTGATGCAAATCTGTGTGTGTTTAAGGTGCAGGTGCAAGCTCCTGACAAAGGTTTTCTCCAGGTTCAGTTTCTCCCTGTCAGACACATTGGAAATGTTTTCCTCTATCATTCGCACCAAGAGTCGCAGATTGCTTAACCCAGGAGCTCTGAGAATGGAACGGCTAGAGGTGTTCCGCTTACGTCATAAACAGTGCTCCAGAGCGCTTAGCAACGGGCACAACGAAACGTGTGTGCGGGATAGTGACCATTCCCGCCTAGTGCTGGCAATGCACGGGCACTGACCAAAAGGCAAAGGAAGGCACTTAGCATGCGGCTTGTGCGCAAAGCTTTCAGACTGCCAGAGGACCGCAGCTGTGGTAAGCCCGCTTGCTCAATTGACGTTAGATGTCGCCTGCAAGAACTTCACCCGCATCTGGTTTATGCTGCTACCTGTTGTTAGGCGACAACAAGGGCACGAGTCGCAAATGCTTTTTCCTGCCTCATTTTGCTAGACCACGCTCTTCTGTGGCTCTTTAGTTCTTGCCAAACTCCTATGTGCGTGCTGCTGCTTCCATCTGACAAGGAGCACAGCCTTCTGACAGCAGCTTTCAACTTGCCTAAGAAAGAGCTTGGCCATTTAGGTGTGATGCAAATCTGAGTGTGTAAAGTGCAGGTGCAAGCTCCTGACAAAGGTTTTCTCCAGGTTCAGTTTCTCCCTGTCAGACACATTGGAAATGTTTTCCTCTGGCATTCACGCCAAGAGTCGCAGATTGCTTAACCCAGGAGCTCTGAGAATGGAACGGCTAGAGGTGTTCCGCTTACGTCATAAACAGTGCTCCAGAGCGCTTAGCAACGGGCACAACGAAACGTGTGTGCGGGATAGTGACCATTCCCGCCTAGTGCTGGCAATGCACGAGCACTGCCAAAAGGCAAAGGAAGGCGCTTAGCATGCGGCTTGTGCGCAAAGCTTTCAGACTGCCAGAGGACCGCAGCTGTGGTAAGCCCGCTTGCTCATTTGACGTTAGATGTCGCCTGCAAGAACTTCACCCGCATCTGGTTTATGCTGCTACCTGTTGTTAGGCGACAACAAGGGCACGAGCCGCAAATGCTTTTTCCTGCCTCATTTTGCTAGACCACGCTCTCCTGTGGCTCTTTAGTGCTTGCCAAACTCCTATGTGCGTGCTGCTGCTTCCATCTGACAAGGAGCACAGCCTTCTGACAGCAGCTGTCAACTTGTCTAAGAAAGAGCTTGGCCATTTAGGTGTGATGCAAATCTGTGTGTGTCTAAGGTGCAGGTGCAAGCTCCTGACAAAGGTGTTCTCCAGGTTCAGTTTCTCCCTGTCAGACACATTGGAAATGTTTTCCTCTATCATTCGCACCAAGAGTCGCAGATTGCTTAACCCAGGAGCTCTGAGAATGGAACGGCAAGAGGTGTTCCGCTTACGTCATAAACAGTGCTCCAGAGCGCTTAGCAACGGGCACAACGAAACGTGTCTGTGGGATAGTGACCATTCCCGCCTAGTGCTGGCAATGCACGAGCACTGCCAAAAGGCAAAGGAAGGCGCTTAGCATGCGGCTTGTGCGCAGAGCTTTCAGACTGCCAGAGGACCGCAGCTGTGGTAAGCCCGCTTGCTCATTTGATGTTAGATGTCGCCTGCAAGAACTTCACCCGCATCTGGTTTATGCTGCTACCTGTTGTTAGGCGACAACAAGGGCACGAGTCGCAAATGCTTTTTCCTGCCTCATTTTGCTAGACCACGCTCTTCTGTGGCTCTTTAGTTCTTGCCAAACTCCTATGTGCGTGCTGCTGCTTCCATCTGACAAGGAGCACAGCCTTCTGACAGCAGCTTTCAACTTGCCTAAGAAAGAGCTTGGCCATTTAGGTGTGATGCAAATCTGAGTGTGTAAAGTGCAGGTGCAAGCTCCTGACAAAGGTTTTCTCCAGGTTCAGTTTCTCCCTGTCAGACACATTGGAAATGTTTTCCTCTATCATTCGCACCAAGAGTCGCAGATTGCTTAACCCAGGAGCTCTGAGAATGGAACGGCTAGAGGTGTTCCGCTTACGTCATAAACAGTGCTCCAGAGCGCTTAGCAACAGGCACAACGAAACGTGTGTGCGGGATAGTGACCATTCCCGCCTAGTGCTGGCAATGCACGGGCACTGACCAAAAGGCAAAGGAAGGCACTTAGCATGCGGCTTGTGCGCAAAGCTTTCAGACTGCCAGAGGACCGCAGCTGTGGTAAGCCCGCTTGCTCAATTGACGTTAGATGTCGCCTGCAAGAACTTCACCCGCATCTGGTTTATGCTGCTACCTGTTGTTAGGCGACAACAAGGGCACGAGTCGCAAATGCTTTTTCCTGCCTCATTTTGCTAGACCACGCTCTTCTGTGGCTCTTTAGTTCTTGCCAAACTTTTATGTGCGTGCTGCTGCTTCCATCTGACAAGGAGCACAGCCTTCTGACAGCAGCTTTCAACTTGCCTAAGAAAGAGCTTGGCCATTTAGGTGTGATGCAAATCTGAGTGTGTAAAGTGCAGGTGCAAGCTCCTGACAAAGGTTTTCTCCAGGTTCAGTTTCTCCCTGTCAGACACATTGGAAATGTTTTCCTCTGGCATTCACGCCAAGAGTCGCAGATTGCTTAACCCAGGAGCTCTGAGAATGGAACGGCTAGAGGTGTTCCGCTTACGTCATAAACAGTGCTCCAGAGCGCTTAGCAACGGGCACAACGAAACGTGTGTGCGGGATAGTGACCATTCCCGCCTAGTGCTGGCAATGCACGAGCACTGCCAAAAGGCAAAGGAAGGCGCTTAGCATGCGGCTTGTGCGCAAAGCTTTCAGACTGCCAGAGGACCGCAGCTGTGGTAAGCCCGCTTGCTCATTTGACGTTAGATGTCGCCTGCAAGAACTTCACCCGCATCTGGTTTATGCTGCTACCTGTTGTTAGGCGACAACAAGGGCACGAGCCGCAAATGCTTTTTCCTGCCTCATTTTGCTAGACCACGCTCTCCTGTGGCTCTTTAGTGCTTGCCAAACTCCTATGTGCGTGCTGCTGCTTCCATCTGACAAGAAGCACAGCCTTCTGACAGCAGCTTTCAACTTGTCTAAGAAAGAGCTTGGCCATTTAGGTGTGATGCAAATCTGTGTGTGTCTAAGGTGCAGGTGCAAGCTCCTGACAAAGGTGTTCTCCAGGTTCAGTTTCTCCCTGTCAGACACATTGGAAATGTTTTCCTCTGGCATTCGCACCAAGAGTCGCAGATTGCTTAACCCAGGAGCTCTGAGAATGGAACGGCAAGAGGTGTTCCGCTTACGTCATAAACAGTGCTCCAGAGCGCTTAGCAACGGGCACAACGAAACGTGTCTGTGGGATAGTGACCATTCCCGCCTAGTGCTGGCAATGCACGAGCACTGCCAAAAGGCAAAGGAAGGCGCTTAGCATGCGGCTTGTGCGCAGAGCTTTCAGACTGCCAGAGGACCGCAGCTGTGGTAAGCCCGCTTGCTCATTTGATGTTAGATGTCGCCTGCAAGAACTTCACCCGCATCTGGTTTATGCTGCTACCTGTTGTTAGGCGACAACAAGGGCACGAGTCGCAAATGCTTTTTCCTGCCTCATTTTGCTAGACCACGCTCTTCTGTGGCTCTTTAGTTCTTGCCAAACTCCTATGTGCGTGCTGCTGCTTCCATCTGACAAGGAGCACAGCCTTCTGACAGCAGCTTTCAACTTGCCTAAGAAAGAGCTTGGCCATTTAGGTGTGATGCAAATCTGAGTGTGTAAAGTGCAGGTGCAAGCTCCTGACAAAGGTTTTCTCCAGGTTCAGTTTCTCCCTGTCAGACACATTGGAAATGTTTTCCTCTATCATTCGCACCAAGAGTCGCAGATTGCTTAACCCAGGAGCTCTGAGAATGGAACGGCTAGAGGTGTTCCGCTTACGTCATAAACAGTGCTCCAGAGCGCTTAGCAACAGGCACAACGAAACGTGTGTGCGGGATAGTGACCATTCCCGCCTAGTGCTGGCAATGCACGGGCACTGACCAAAAGGCAAAGGAAGGCACTTAGCATGCGGCTTGTGCGCAAAGCTTTCAGACTGCCAGAGGACCGCAGCTGTGGTAAGCCCGCTTGCTCAATTGACGTTAGATGTCGCCTGCAAGAACTTCACCCGCATCTGGTTTATGCTGCTACCTGTTGTTAGGCGACAACAAGGGCACGAGTCGCAAATGCTTTTTCCTGCCTCATTTTGCTAGACCACGCTCTTCTGTGGCTCTTTAGTTCTTGCCAAACTTTTATGTGCGTGCTGCTGCTTCCATCTGACAAGGAGCACAGCCTTCTGACAGCAGCTTTCAACTTGCCTAAGAAAGAGCTTGGCCATTTAGGTGTGATGCAAATCTGAGTGTGTAAAGTGCAGGTGCAAGCTCCTGACAAAGGTTTTCTCCAGGTTCAGTTTCTCCCTGTCAGACACATTGGAAATGTTTTCCTCTGGCATTCACGCCAAGAGTCGCAGATTGCTTAACCCAGGAGCTCTGAGAATGGAACGGCTAGAGGTGTTCCGCTTACGTCATAAACAGTGCTCCAGAGCGCTTAGCAACGGGCACAACGAAACGTGTGTGCGGGATAGTGACCATTCCCGCCTAGTGCTGGCAATGCACGAGCACTGCCAAAAGGCAAAGGAAGGCGCTTAGCATGCGGCTTGTGCGCAAAGCTTTCAGACTGCCAGAGGACCGCAGCTGTGGTAAGCCCGCTTGCTCATTTGACGTTAGATGTCGCCTGCAAGAACTTCACCCGCATCTGGTTTATGCTGCTACCTGTTGTTAGGCGACAACAAGGGCACGAGCCGCAAATGCTTTTTCCTGCCTCATTTTGCTAGACCACGCTCTCCTGTGGCTCTTTAGTGCTTGCCAAACTCCTATGTGCGTGCTGCTGCTTCCATCTGACAAGAAGCACAGCCTTCTGACAGCAGCTTTCAACTTGTCTAAGAAAGAGCTTGGCCATTTAGGTGTGATGCAAATCTGTGTGTGTCTAAGGTGCAGGTGCAAGCTCCTGACAAAGGTGTTCTCCAGGTTCAGTTTCTATCTGCCAGACACATTGGAAATGTTTTCCTCTGGCATTCGCACCAAGAGTCGCAGATTACTTAACTCAGGAGCTCTGAGAATGGAACGGCAAGAGGTGTTCCGCTTACGTCATAAACAGTGCTCCAGAGCGCTTAGCAACGGGCACAACGAAACGTGTCTGTGGGATAGTGACCATTCCCGCCTAGTGCTGGCAATGCACGAGCACTGCCAAAAGGCAAAGGAAGGCGCTTAGCATCCGGCTTGTGCGCAGAGCTTTCAGACTGCCAGAGGACCGCAGCTGTGGTAAGCCCGCTTGCTCAATTGACGTTAGATGTCGCCTGCAAGAACTTCACCCGCATCTGGTTTATGCTGCTACCTGTTGTTAGGCGACAACAAGGGCACGAGTCGCAAATGCTTTTTCCTGCCTCATTTTGCTAGACCACGCTCTTCTGTGGCTCTTTAGTTCTTGCCAAACTCCTATGTGCGTGCTGCTGCTTCCATCTGACAAGGAGCACAGCCTTCTGACAGCAGCTTTCAACTTGCCTAAGAAAGAGCTTGGCCATTTAGGTGTGATGCAAATCTGAGTGTGTAAAGTGCAGGTGCAAGCTCCTGACAAAGGTTTTCTCCAGGTTCAGTTTCTCCCTGTCAGACACATTGGAAATGTTTTCCTCTGGCATTCACGCCAAGAGTCGCAGATTGCTTAACCCAGGAGCTCTGAGAATGGAACGGCTAGAGGTGTTCCGCTTACGTCATAAACAGTGCTCCAGAGCGCTTAGCAACGGGCACAACGAAACGTGTGTGCGGGATAGTGACCATTCCCGCCTAGTGCTGGCAATGCACGAGCACTGCCAAAAGGCAAAGGAAGGCGCTTAGCATGCGGCTTGTGCGCAAAGCTTTCAGACTGCCAGAGGACCGCAGCTGTGGTAAGCCCGCTTGCTCATTTGACGTTAGATGTCGCCTGCAAGAACTTCACCCGCATCTGGTTTATGCTGCTACCTGTTGTTAGGCGACAACAAGGGCACGAGCCGCAAATGCTTTTTCCTGCCTCATTTTGCTAGACCACGCTCTCCTGTGGCTCTTTAGTGCTTGCCAAACTCCTATGTGCGTGCTGCTGCTTCCATCTGACAAGAAGCACAGCCTTCTGACAGCAGCTTTCAACTTGTCTAAGAAAGAGCTTGGCCATTTAGGTGTGATGCAAATCTGTGTGTGTCTAAGGTGCAGGTGCAAGCTCCTGACAAAGGTGTTCTCCAGGTTCAGTTTCTCCCTGTCAGACACATTGGAAATGTTTTCCTCTGGCATTCGCACCAAGAGTCGCAGATTGCTTAACCCAGGAGCTCTGAGAATGGAACGGCAAGAGGTGTTCCGCTTACGTCATAAACAGTGCTCCAGAGCGCTTAGCAACGGGCACAACGAAACGTGTCTGTGGGATAGTGACCATTCCCGCCTAGTGCTGGCAATGCACGAGCACTGCCAAAAGGCAAAGGAAGGCGCTTAGCATGCGGCTTGTGCGCAGAGCTTTCAGACTGCCAGAGGACCGCAGCTGTGGTAAGCCCGCTTGCTCATTTGATGTTAGATGTCGCCTGCAAGAACTTCACCCGCATCTGGTTTATGCTGCTACCTGTTGTTAGGCGACAACAAGGGCACGAGTCGCAAATGCTTTTTCCTGCCTCATTTTGCTAGACCACGCTCTTCTGTGGCTCTTTAGTTCTTGCCAAACTCCTATGTGCGTGCTGCTGCTTCCATCTGACAAGGAGCACAGCCTTCTGACAGCAGCTTTCAACTTGCCTAAGAAAGAGCTTGGCCATTTAGGTGTGATGCAAATCTGAGTGTGTAAAGTGCAGGTGCAAGCTCCTGACAAAGGTTTTCTCCAGGTTCAGTTTCTCCCTGTCAGACACATTGGAAATGTTTTCCTCTATCATTCGCACCAAGAGTCGCAGATTGCTTAACCCAGGAGCTCTGAGAATGGAACGGCTAGAGGTGTTCCGCTTACGTCATAAACAGTGCTCCAGAGCGCTTAGCAACAGGCACAACGAAACGTGTGTGCGGGATAGTGACCATTCCCGCCTAGTGCTGGCAATGCACGGGCACTGACCAAAAGGCAAAGGAAGGCACTTAGCATGCGGCTTGTGCGCAAAGCTTTCAGACTGCCAGAGGACCGCAGCTGTGGTAAGCCCGCTTGCTCAATTGACGTTAGATGTCGCCTGCAAGAACTTCACCCGCATCTGGTTTATGCTGCTACCTGTTGTTAGGCGACAACAAGGGCACGAGTCGCAAATGCTTTTTCCTGCCTCATTTTGCTAGACCACGCTCTTCTGTGGCTCTTTAGTTCTTGCCAAACTTTTATGTGCGTGCTGCTGCTTCCATCTGACAAGGAGCACAGCCTTCTGACAGCAGCTTTCAACTTGCCTAAGAAAGAGCTTGGCCATTTAGGTGTGATGCAAATCTGAGTGTGTAAAGTGCAGGTGCAAGCTCCTGACAAAGGTTTTCTCCAGGTTCAGTTTCTCCCTGTCAGACACATTGGAAATGTTTTCCTCTGGCATTCACGCCAAGAGTCGCAGATTGCTTAACCCAGGAGCTCTGAGAATGGAACGGCTAGAGGTGTTCCGCTTACGTCATAAACAGTGCTCCAGAGCGCTTAGCAACGGGCACAACGAAACGTGTGTGCGGGATAGTGACCATTCCCGCCTAGTGCTGGCAATGCACGAGCACTGCCAAAAGGCAAAGGAAGGCGCTTAGCATGCGGCTTGTGCGCAAAGCTTTCAGACTGCCAGAGGACCGCAGCTGTGGTAAGCCCGCTTGCTCATTTGACGTTAGATGTCGCCTGCAAGAACTTCACCCGCATCTGGTTTATGCTGCTACCTGTTGTTAGGCGACAACAAGGGCACGAGCCGCAAATGCTTTTTCCTGCCTCATTTTGCTAGACCACGCTCTCCTGTGGCTCTTTAGTGCTTGCCAAACTCCTATGTGCGTGCTGCTGCTTCCATCTGACAAGAAGCACAGCCTTCTGACAGCAGCTTTCAACTTGTCTAAGAAAGAGCTTGGCCATTTAGGTGTGATGCAAATCTGTGTGTGTCTAAGGTGCAGGTGCAAGCTCCTGACAAAGGTGTTCTCCAGGTTCAGTTTCTATCTGCCAGACACATTGGAAATGTTTTCCTCTGGCATTCGCACCAAGAGTCGCAGATTACTTAACTCAGGAGCTCTGAGAATGGAACGGCAAGAGGTGTTCCGCTTACGTCATAAACAGTGCTCCAGAGCGCTTAGCAACGGGCACAACGAAACGTGTCTGTGGGATAGTGACCATTCCCGCCTAGTGCTGGCAATGCACGAGCACTGCCAAAAGGCAAAGGAAGGCGCTTAGCATCCGGCTTGTGCGCAGAGCTTTCAGACTGCCAGAGGACCGCAGCTGTGGTAAGCCCGCTTGCTCATTTGATGTTAGATGTCGCCTGCAAGAACTTCACCCGCATCTGGTTTATGCTGCTACCTGTTGTTAGGCGACAACAAGGGCACGAGTCGCAAATGCTTTGTCCTGCCTCATTTTGCTAGACCACGCTCTTCTGTGGCTCTTTAGTGCTTGCCAAACTCCTATGTGCGTGCTGCTGCTTCCATCTGACAAGGAGCACAGCCTTCTGACAGCAGCTGTCAACTTGCCTAAGAAAGAGCTTGGCCATTTAGGTGTGATGCAAATCTGTGTGTGTTTAAGGTGCAGGTGCAAGCTCCTGACAAAGGTTTTCTCCAGGTTCAGTTTCTCCCTGTCAGACACATTGGAAATGTTTTCCTCTATCATTCGCACCAAGAGTCGCAGATTGCTTAACCCAGGAGCTCTGAGAATGGAACGGCTAGAGGTGTTCCGCTTACGTCATAAACAGTGCTCCAGAGCGCTTAGCAACGGGCACAACGAAACGTGTGTGCGGGATAGTGACCATTCCCGCCTAGTGCTGGCAATGCACGGGCACTGACCAAAAGGCAAAGGAAGGCACTTAGCATGCGGCTTGTGCGCAAAGCTTTCAGACTGCCAGAGGACCGCAGCTGTGGTAAGCCCGCTTGCTCAATTGACGTTAGATGTCGCCTGCAAGAACTTCACCCGCATCTGGTTTATGCTGCTACCTGTTGTTAGGCGACAACAAGGGCACGAGTCGCAAATGCTTTTTCCTGCCTCATTTTGCTAGACCACGCTCTTCTGTGGCTCTTTAGTTCTTGCCAAACTCCTATGTGCGTGCTGCTGCTTCCATCTGACAAGGAGCACAGCCTTCTGACAGCAGCTTTCAACTTGCCTAAGAAAGAGCTTGGCCATTTAGGTGTGATGCAAATCTGAGTGTGTAAAGTGCAGGTGCAAGCTCCTGACAAAGGTTTTCTCCAGGTTCAGTTTCTCCCTGTCAGACACATTGGAAATGTTTTCCTCTGGCATTCACGCCAAGAGTCGCAGATTGCTTAACCCAGGAGCTCTGAGAATGGAACGGCTAGAGGTGTTCCGCTTACGTCATAAACAGTGCTCCAGAGCGCTTAGCAACGGGCACAACGAAACGTGTGTGCGGGATAGTGACCATTCCCGCCTAGTGCTGGCAATGCACGAGCACTGCCAAAAGGCAAAGGAAGGCGCTTAGCATGCGGCTTGTGCGCAAAGCTTTCAGACTGCCAGAGGACCGCAGCTGTGGTAAGCCCGCTTGCTCATTTGACGTTAGATGTCGCCTGCAAGAACTTCACCCGCATCTGGTTTATGCTGCTACCTGTTGTTAGGCGACAACAAGGGCACGAGCCGCAAATGCTTTTTCCTGCCTCATTTTGCTAGACCACGCTCTCCTGTGGCTCTTTAGTGCTTGCCAAACTCCTATGTGCGTGCTGCTGCTTCCATCTGACAAGGAGCACAGCCTTCTGACAGCAGCTGTCAACTTGTCTAAGAAAGAGCTTGGCCATTTAGGTGTGATGCAAATCTGTGTGTGTCTAAGGTGCAGGTGCAAGCTCCTGACAAAGGTGTTCTCCAGGTTCAGTTTCTCCCTGTCAGACACATTGGAAATGTTTTCCTCTATCATTCGCACCAAGAGTCGCAGATTGCTTAACCCAGGAGCTCTGAGAATGGAACGGCAAGAGGTGTTCCGCTTACGTCATAAACAGTGCTCCAGAGCGCTTAGCAACGGGCACAACGAAACGTGTCTGTGGGATAGTGACCATTCCCGCCTAGTGCTGGCAATGCACGAGCACTGCCAAAAGGCAAAGGAAGGCGCTTAGCATGCGGCTTGTGCGCAGAGCTTTCAGACTGCCAGAGGACCGCAGCTGTGGTAAGCCCGCTTGCTCATTTGATGTTAGATGTCGCCTGCAAGAACTTCACCCGCATCTGGTTTATGCTGCTACCTGTTGTTAGGCGACAACAAGGGCACGAGTCGCAAATGCTTTTTCCTGCCTCATTTTGCTAGACCACGCTCTTCTGTGGCTCTTTAGTTCTTGCCAAACTCCTATGTGCGTGCTGCTGCTTCCATCTGACAAGGAGCACAGCCTTCTGACAGCAGCTTTCAACTTGCCTAAGAAAGAGCTTGGCCATTTAGGTGTGATGCAAATCTGAGTGTGTAAAGTGCAGGTGCAAGCTCCTGACAAAGGTTTTCTCCAGGTTCAGTTTCTCCCTGTCAGACACATTGGAAATGTTTTCCTCTATCATTCGCACCAAGAGTCGCAGATTGCTTAACCCAGGAGCTCTGAGAATGGAACGGCTAGAGGTGTTCCGCTTACGTCATAAACAGTGCTCCAGAGCGCTTAGCAACAGGCACAACGAAACGTGTGTGCGGGATAGTGACCATTCCCGCCTAGTGCTGGCAATGCACGGGCACTGACCAAAAGGCAAAGGAAGGCACTTAGCATGCGGCTTGTGCGCAAAGCTTTCAGACTGCCAGAGGACCGCAGCTGTGGTAAGCCCGCTTGCTCAATTGACGTTAGATGTCGCCTGCAAGAACTTCACCCGCATCTGGTTTATGCTGCTACCTGTTGTTAGGCGACAACAAGGGCACGAGTCGCAAATGCTTTTTCCTGCCTCATTTTGCTAGACCACGCTCTTCTGTGGCTCTTTAGTTCTTGCCAAACTTTTATGTGCGTGCTGCTGCTTCCATCTGACAAGGAGCACAGCCTTCTGACAGCAGCTTTCAACTTGCCTAAGAAAGAGCTTGGCCATTTAGGTGTGATGCAAATCTGAGTGTGTAAAGTGCAGGTGCAAGCTCCTGACAAAGGTTTTCTCCAGGTTCAGTTTCTCCCTGTCAGACACATTGGAAATGTTTTCCTCTGGCATTCACGCCAAGAGTCGCAGATTGCTTAACCCAGGAGCTCTGAGAATGGAACGGCTAGAGGTGTTCCGCTTACGTCATAAACAGTGCTCCAGAGCGCTTAGCAACGGGCACAACGAAACGTGTGTGCGGGATAGTGACCATTCCCGCCTAGTGCTGGCAATGCACGAGCACTGCCAAAAGGCAAAGGAAGGCGCTTAGCATGCGGCTTGTGCGCAAAGCTTTCAGACTGCCAGAGGACCGCAGCTGTGGTAAGCCCGCTTGCTCATTTGACGTTAGATGTCGCCTGCAAGAACTTCACCCGCATCTGGTTTATGCTGCTACCTGTTGTTAGGCGACAACAAGGGCACGAGCCGCAAATGCTTTTTCCTGCCTCATTTTGCTAGACCACGCTCTCCTGTGGCTCTTTAGTGCTTGCCAAACTCCTATGTGCGTGCTGCTGCTTCCATCTGACAAGAAGCACAGCCTTCTGACAGCAGCTTTCAACTTGTCTAAGAAAGAGCTTGGCCATTTAGGTGTGATGCAAATCTGTGTGTGTCTAAGGTGCAGGTGCAAGCTCCTGACAAAGGTGTTCTCCAGGTTCAGTTTCTCCCTGTCAGACACATTGGAAATGTTTTCCTCTGGCATTCGCACCAAGAGTCGCAGATTGCTTAACCCAGGAGCTCTGAGAATGGAACGGCAAGAGGTGTTCCGCTTACGTCATAAACAGTGCTCCAGAGCGCTTAGCAACGGGCACAACGAAACGTGTCTGTGGGATAGTGACCATTCCCGCCTAGTGCTGGCAATGCACGAGCACTGCCAAAAGGCAAAGGAAGGCGCTTAGCATGCGGCTTGTGCGCAGAGCTTTCAGACTGCCAGAGGACCGCAGCTGTGGTAAGCCCGCTTGCTCATTTGATGTTAGATGTCGCCTGCAAGAACTTCACCCGCATCTGGTTTATGCTGCTACCTGTTGTTAGGCGACAACAAGGGCACGAGTCGCAAATGCTTTTTCCTGCCTCATTTTGCTAGACCACGCTCTTCTGTGGCTCTTTAGTTCTTGCCAAACTCCTATGTGCGTGCTGCTGCTTCCATCTGACAAGGAGCACAGCCTTCTGACAGCAGCTTTCAACTTGCCTAAGAAAGAGCTTGGCCATTTAGGTGTGATGCAAATCTGAGTGTGTAAAGTGCAGGTGCAAGCTCCTGACAAAGGTTTTCTCCAGGTTCAGTTTCTCCCTGTCAGACACATTGGAAATGTTTTCCTCTATCATTCGCACCAAGAGTCGCAGATTGCTTAACCCAGGAGCTCTGAGAATGGAACGGCTAGAGGTGTTCCGCTTACGTCATAAACAGTGCTCCAGAGCGCTTAGCAACAGGCACAACGAAACGTGTGTGCGGGATAGTGACCATTCCCGCCTAGTGCTGGCAATGCACGGGCACTGACCAAAAGGCAAAGGAAGGCACTTAGCATGCGGCTTGTGCGCAAAGCTTTCAGACTGCCAGAGGACCGCAGCTGTGGTAAGCCCGCTTGCTCAATTGACGTTAGATGTCGCCTGCAAGAACTTCACCCGCATCTGGTTTATGCTGCTACCTGTTGTTAGGCGACAACAAGGGCACGAGTCGCAAATGCTTTTTCCTGCCTCATTTTGCTAGACCACGCTCTTCTGTGGCTCTTTAGTTCTTGCCAAACTTTTATGTGCGTGCTGCTGCTTCCATCTGACAAGGAGCACAGCCTTCTGACAGCAGCTTTCAACTTGCCTAAGAAAGAGCTTGGCCATTTAGGTGTGATGCAAATCTGAGTGTGTAAAGTGCAGGTGCAAGCTCCTGACAAAGGTTTTCTCCAGGTTCAGTTTCTCCCTGTCAGACACATTGGAAATGTTTTCCTCTGGCATTCACGCCAAGAGTCGCAGATTGCTTAACCCAGGAGCTCTGAGAATGGAACGGCTAGAGGTGTTCCGCTTACGTCATAAACAGTGCTCCAGAGCGCTTAGCAACGGGCACAACGAAACGTGTGTGCGGGATAGTGACCATTCCCGCCTAGTGCTGGCAATGCACGAGCACTGCCAAAAGGCAAAGGAAGGCGCTTAGCATGCGGCTTGTGCGCAAAGCTTTCAGACTGCCAGAGGACCGCAGCTGTGGTAAGCCCGCTTGCTCATTTGACGTTAGATGTCGCCTGCAAGAACTTCACCCGCATCTGGTTTATGCTGCTACCTGTTGTTAGGCGACAACAAGGGCACGAGCCGCAAATGCTTTTTCCTGCCTCATTTTGCTAGACCACGCTCTCCTGTGGCTCTTTAGTGCTTGCCAAACTCCTATGTGCGTGCTGCTGCTTCCATCTGACAAGAAGCACAGCCTTCTGACAGCAGCTTTCAACTTGTCTAAGAAAGAGCTTGGCCATTTAGGTGTGATGCAAATCTGTGTGTGTCTAAGGTGCAGGTGCAAGCTCCTGACAAAGGTGTTCTCCAGGTTCAGTTTCTATCTGCCAGACACATTGGAAATGTTTTCCTCTGGCATTCGCACCAAGAGTCGCAGATTACTTAACTCAGGAGCTCTGAGAATGGAACGGCAAGAGGTGTTCCGCTTACGTCATAAACAGTGCTCCAGAGCGCTTAGCAACGGGCACAACGAAACGTGTCTGTGGGATAGTGACCATTCCCGCCTAGTGCTGGCAATGCACGAGCACTGCCAAAAGGCAAAGGAAGGCGCTTAGCATCCGGCTTGTGCGCAGAGCTTTCAGACTGCCAGAGGACCGCAGCTGTGGTAAGCCCGCTTGCTCAATTGACGTTAGATGTCGCCTGCAAGAACTTCACCCGCATCTGGTTTATGCTGCTACCTGTTGTTAGGCGACAACAAGGGCACGAGTCGCAAATGCTTTTTCCTGCCTCATTTTGCTAGACCACGCTCTTCTGTGGCTCTTTAGTTCTTGCCAAACTCCTATGTGCGTGCTGCTGCTTCCATCTGACAAGGAGCACAGCCTTCTGACAGCAGCTTTCAACTTGCCTAAGAAAGAGCTTGGCCATTTAGGTGTGATGCAAATCTGAGTGTGTAAAGTGCAGGTGCAAGCTCCTGACAAAGGTTTTCTCCAGGTTCAGTTTCTCCCTGTCAGACACATTGGAAATGTTTTCCTCTGGCATTCACGCCAAGAGTCGCAGATTGCTTAACCCAGGAGCTCTGAGAATGGAACGGCTAGAGGTGTTCCGCTTACGTCATAAACAGTGCTCCAGAGCGCTTAGCAACGGGCACAACGAAACGTGTGTGCGGGATAGTGACCATTCCCGCCTAGTGCTGGCAATGCACGAGCACTGCCAAAAGGCAAAGGAAGGCGCTTAGCATGCGGCTTGTGCGCAAAGCTTTCAGACTGCCAGAGGACCGCAGCTGTGGTAAGCCCGCTTGCTCATTTGACGTTAGATGTCGCCTGCAAGAACTTCACCCGCATCTGGTTTATGCTGCTACCTGTTGTTAGGCGACAACAAGGGCACGAGCCGCAAATGCTTTTTCCTGCCTCATTTTGCTAGACCACGCTCTCCTGTGGCTCTTTAGTTCTTGCCAAACTCCTATGTGCGTGCTGCTGCTTCCATCTGACAAGAAGCACAGCCTTCTGACAGCAGCTTTCAACTTGTCTAAGAAAGAGCTTGGCCATTTAGGTGTGATGCAAATCTGAGTGTGTCTAAGGTGCAGGTGCAAGCTCCTGACAAAGGTGTTCTCCAGGTTCAGTTTCTATCTGCCAGACACATTGGAAATGTTTTCCTCTGGCATTCGCACCAAGAGTCGCAGATTACTTAACTGAGGATCTCTGAGAATGGAACGGCAAGAGGTGTTCCGCTTACGTCATAAACAGTGCTCCAGAGCGCTTAGCAACGGGCACAACGAAACGTGTCTGTGGGATAGTGACCATTCCCGCCTAGTGCTGGCAATGCACGAGCACTGCCAAAAGGCAAAGGAAGGCGCTTAGCATCCGGCTTGTGCGCAGAGCTTTCAGACTGCCAGAGGACCGCAGCTGTGGTAAGCCCGCTTGCTCATTTGATGTTAGATGTCGCCTGCAAGAACTTCACCCGCATCTGGTTTATGCTGCTTCCTGTTGTTAGGCGACAACAAGGGCACGAGTCGCAAATGCTTTTTCCTGCCTCATTTTGCTAGACCACACTCTTCTGTGGCTCTTTAGTGCTTGCCAAACTCCTATGTGCGTGCTGCTGCTTCCATCTGACAAGGAGCACAGCCTTCTGACAGCAGCTGTCAACTTGTCTAAGAAAGAGCTTGGCCATTTAGGTGTGATGCAAATCTGTGTGTGTCTAAGGTGCAGGTGCAAGCTCCTGACAAAGGTGTTCTCCAGGTTCAGTTTCTCCCTGTCAGACACATTGGAAATGTTTTCCTCTATCATTCGCACCAAGAGTCGCAGATTGCTTAACCCAGGAGCTCTGAGAATGGAACGGCAAGAGGTGTTCCGCTTACGTCATAAACAGTGCTCCAGAGCGCTTAGCAACGGGCACAACGAAACGTGTCTGTGGGATAGTGACCATTCCCGCCTAGTGCTGGCAATGCACGAGCACTGCCAAAAGGCAAAGGAAGGCGCTTAGCATGCGGCTTGTGCGCAGAGCTTTCAGACTGCCAGAGGACCGCAGCTGTGGTAAGCCCGCTTGCTCATTTGATGTTAGATGTCGCCTGCAAGAACTTCACCCGCATCTGGTTTATGCTGCTACCTGTTGTTAGGCGACAACAAGGGCACGAGTCGCAAATGCTTTTTCCTGCCTCATTTTGCTAGACCACGCTCTTCTGTGGCTCTTTAGTTCTTGCCAAACTCCTATGTGCGTGCTGCTGCTTCCATCTGACAAGGAGCACAGCCTTCTGACAGCAGCTTTCAACTTGCCTAAGAAAGAGCTTGGCCATTTAGGTGTGATGCAAATCTGAGTGTGTAAAGTGCAGGTGCAAGCTCCTGACAAAGGTTTTCTCCAGGTTCAGTTTCTCCCTGTCAGACACATTGGAAATGTTTTCCTCTATCATTCGCACCAAGAGTCGCAGATTGCTTAACCCAGGAGCTCTGAGAATGGAACGGCTAGAGGTGTTCCGCTTACGTCATAAACAGTGCTCCAGAGCGCTTAGCAACAGGCACAACGAAACGTGTGTGCGGGATAGTGACCATTCCCGCCTAGTGCTGGCAATGCACGGGCACTGACCAAAAGGCAAAGGAAGGCACTTAGCATGCGGCTTGTGCGCAAAGCTTTCAGACTGCCAGAGGACCGCAGCTGTGGTAAGCCCGCTTGCTCAATTGACGTTAGATGTCGCCTGCAAGAACTTCACCCGCATCTGGTTTATGCTGCTACCTGTTGTTAGGCGACAACAAGGGCACGAGTCGCAAATGCTTTTTCCTGCCTCATTTTGCTAGACCACGCTCTTCTGTGGCTCTTTAGTTCTTGCCAAACTTTTATGTGCGTGCTGCTGCTTCCATCTGACAAGGAGCACAGCCTTCTGACAGCAGCTTTCAACTTGCCTAAGAAAGAGCTTGGCCATTTAGGTGTGATGCAAATCTGAGTGTGTAAAGTGCAGGTGCAAGCTCCTGACAAAGGTTTTCTCCAGGTTCAGTTTCTCCCTGTCAGACACATTGGAAATGTTTTCCTCTGGCATTCACGCCAAGAGTCGCAGATTGCTTAACCCAGGAGCTCTGAGAATGGAACGGCTAGAGGTGTTCCGCTTACGTCATAAACAGTGCTCCAGAGCGCTTAGCAACGGGCACAACGAAACGTGTGTGCGGGATAGTGACCATTCCCGCCTAGTGCTGGCAATGCACGAGCACTGCCAAAAGGCAAAGGAAGGCGCTTAGCATGCGGCTTGTGCGCAAAGCTTTCAGACTGCCAGAGGACCGCAGCTGTGGTAAGCCCGCTTGCTCATTTGACGTTAGATGTCGCCTGCAAGAACTTCACCCGCATCTGGTTTATGCTGCTACCTGTTGTTAGGCGACAACAAGGGCACGAGCCGCAAATGCTTTTTCCTGCCTCATTTTGCTAGACCACGCTCTCCTGTGGCTCTTTAGTGCTTGCCAAACTCCTATGTGCGTGCTGCTGCTTCCATCTGACAAGAAGCACAGCCTTCTGACAGCAGCTTTCAACTTGTCTAAGAAAGAGCTTGGCCATTTAGGTGTGATGCAAATCTGTGTGTGTCTAAGGTGCAGGTGCAAGCTCCTGACAAAGGTGTTCTCCAGGTTCAGTTTCTCCCTGTCAGACACATTGGAAATGTTTTCCTCTGGCATTCGCACCAAGAGTCGCAGATTGCTTAACCCAGGAGCTCTGAGAATGGAACGGCAAGAGGTGTTCCGCTTACGTCATAAACAGTGCTCCAGAGCGCTTAGCAACGGGCACAACGAAACGTGTCTGTGGGATAGTGACCATTCCCGCCTAGTGCTGGCAATGCACGAGCACTGCCAAAAGGCAAAGGAAGGCGCTTAGCATGCGGCTTGTGCGCAGAGCTTTCAGACTGCCAGAGGACCGCAGCTGTGGTAAGCCCGCTTGCTCATTTGATGTTAGATGTCGCCTGCAAGAACTTCACCCGCATCTGGTTTATGCTGCTACCTGTTGTTAGGCGACAACAAGGGCACGAGTCGCAAATGCTTTTTCCTGCCTCATTTTGCTAGACCACGCTCTTCTGTGGCTCTTTAGTTCTTGCCAAACTCCTATGTGCGTGCTGCTGCTTCCATCTGACAAGGAGCACAGCCTTCTGACAGCAGCTTTCAACTTGCCTAAGAAAGAGCTTGGCCATTTAGGTGTGATGCAAATCTGAGTGTGTAAAGTGCAGGTGCAAGCTCCTGACAAAGGTTTTCTCCAGGTTCAGTTTCTCCCTGTCAGACACATTGGAAATGTTTTCCTCTATCATTCGCACCAAGAGTCGCAGATTGCTTAACCCAGGAGCTCTGAGAATGGAACGGCTAGAGGTGTTCCGCTTACGTCATAAACAGTGCTCCAGAGCGCTTAGCAACAGGCACAACGAAACGTGTGTGCGGGATAGTGACCATTCCCGCCTAGTGCTGGCAATGCACGGGCACTGACCAAAAGGCAAAGGAAGGCACTTAGCATGCGGCTTGTGCGCAAAGCTTTCAGACTGCCAGAGGACCGCAGCTGTGGTAAGCCCGCTTGCTCAATTGACGTTAGATGTCGCCTGCAAGAACTTCACCCGCATCTGGTTTATGCTGCTACCTGTTGTTAGGCGACAACAAGGGCACGAGTCGCAAATGCTTTTTCCTGCCTCATTTTGCTAGACCACGCTCTTCTGTGGCTCTTTAGTTCTTGCCAAACTTTTATGTGCGTGCTGCTGCTTCCATCTGACAAGGAGCACAGCCTTCTGACAGCAGCTTTCAACTTGCCTAAGAAAGAGCTTGGCCATTTAGGTGTGATGCAAATCTGAGTGTGTAAAGTGCAGGTGCAAGCTCCTGACAAAGGTTTTCTCCAGGTTCAGTTTCTCCCTGTCAGACACATTGGAAATGTTTTCCTCTGGCATTCACGCCAAGAGTCGCAGATTGCTTAACCCAGGAGCTCTGAGAATGGAACGGCTAGAGGTGTTCCGCTTACGTCATAAACAGTGCTCCAGAGCGCTTAGCAACGGGCACAACGAAACGTGTGTGCGGGATAGTGACCATTCCCGCCTAGTGCTGGCAATGCACGAGCACTGCCAAAAGGCAAAGGAAGGCGCTTAGCATGCGGCTTGTGCGCAAAGCTTTCAGACTGCCAGAGGACCGCAGCTGTGGTAAGCCCGCTTGCTCATTTGACGTTAGATGTCGCCTGCAAGAACTTCACCCGCATCTGGTTTATGCTGCTACCTGTTGTTAGGCGACAACAAGGGCACGAGCCGCAAATGCTTTTTCCTGCCTCATTTTGCTAGACCACGCTCTCCTGTGGCTCTTTAGTGCTTGCCAAACTCCTATGTGCGTGCTGCTGCTTCCATCTGACAAGAAGCACAGCCTTCTGACAGCAGCTTTCAACTTGTCTAAGAAAGAGCTTGGCCATTTAGGTGTGATGCAAATCTGTGTGTGTCTAAGGTGCAGGTGCAAGCTCCTGACAAAGGTGTTCTCCAGGTTCAGTTTCTATCTGCCAGACACATTGGAAATGTTTTCCTCTGGCATTCGCACCAAGAGTCGCAGATTACTTAACTCAGGAGCTCTGAGAATGGAACGGCAAGAGGTGTTCCGCTTACGTCATAAACAGTGCTCCAGAGCGCTTAGCAACGGGCACAACGAAACGTGTCTGTGGGATAGTGACCATTCCCGCCTAGTGCTGGCAATGCACGAGCACTGCCAAAAGGCAAAGGAAGGCGCTTAGCATCCGGCTTGTGCGCAGAGCTTTCAGACTGCCAGAGGACCGCAGCTGTGGTAAGCCCGCTTGCTCAATTGACGTTAGATGTCGCCTGCAAGAACTTCACCCGCATCTGGTTTATGCTGCTACCTGTTGTTAGGCGACAACAAGGGCACGAGTCGCAAATGCTTTTTCCTGCCTCATTTTGCTAGACCACGCTCTTCTGTGGCTCTTTAGTTCTTGCCAAACTCCTATGTGCGTGCTGCTGCTTCCATCTGACAAGGAGCACAGCCTTCTGACAGCAGCTTTCAACTTGCCTAAGAAAGAGCTTGGCCATTTAGGTGTGATGCAAATCTGAGTGTGTAAAGTGCAGGTGCAAGCTCCTGACAAAGGTTTTCTCCAGGTTCAGTTTCTCCCTGTCAGACACATTGGAAATGTTTTCCTCTGGCATTCACGCCAAGAGTCGCAGATTGCTTAACCCAGGAGCTCTGAGAATGGAACGGCTAGAGGTGTTCCGCTTACGTCATAAACAGTGCTCCAGAGCGCTTAGCAACGGGCACAACGAAACGTGTGTGCGGGATAGTGACCATTCCCGCCTAGTGCTGGCAATGCACGAGCACTGCCAAAAGGCAAAGGAAGGCGCTTAGCATGCGGCTTGTGCGCAAAGCTTTCAGACTGCCAGAGGACCGCAGCTGTGGTAAGCCCGCTTGCTCATTTGACGTTAGATGTCGCCTGCAAGAACTTCACCCGCATCTGGTTTATGCTGCTACCTGTTGTTAGGCGACAACAAGGGCACGAGCCGCAAATGCTTTTTCCTGCCTCATTTTGCTAGACCACGCTCTCCTGTGGCTCTTTAGTTCTTGCCAAACTCCTATGTGCGTGCTGCTGCTTCCATCTGACAAGAAGCACAGCCTTCTGACAGCAGCTTTCAACTTGTCTAAGAAAGAGCTTGGCCATTTAGGTGTGATGCAAATCTGAGTGTGTCTAAGGTGCAGGTGCAAGCTCCTGACAAAGGTGTTCTCCAGGTTCAGTTTCTATCTGCCAGACACATTGGAAATGTTTTCCTCTGGCATTCGCACCAAGAGTCGCAGATTACTTAACTGAGGATCTCTGAGAATGGAACGGCAAGAGGTGTTCCGCTTACGTCATAAACAGTGCTCCAGAGCGCTTAGCAACGGGCACAACGAAACGTGTCTGTGGGATAGTGACCATTCCCGCCTAGTGCTGGCAATGCACGAGCACTGCCAAAAGGCAAAGGAAGGCGCTTAGCATCCGGCTTGTGCGCAGAGCTTTCAGACTGCCAGAGGACCGCAGCTGTGGTAAGCCCGCTTGCTCATTTGATGTTAGATGTCGCCTGCAAGAACTTCACCCGCATCTGGTTTATGCTGCTTCCTGTTGTTAGGCGACAACAAGGGCACGAGTCGCAAATGCTTTTTCCTGCCTCATTTTGCTAGACCACACTCTTCTGTGGCTCTTTAGTGCTTGCCAAACTCCTATGTGCGTGCTGCTGCTTCCATCTGACAAGGAGCACAGCCTTCTGACAGCAGCTGTCAACTTGTCTAAGAAAGAGCTTGGCCATTTAGGTGTGATGCAAATCTGTGTGTGTCTAAGGTGCAGGTGCAAGCTCCTGACAAAGGTGTTCTCCAGGTTCAGTTTCTCCCTGTCAGACACATTGGAAATGTTTTCCTCTATCATTCGCACCAAGAGTCGCAGATTGCTTAACCCAGGAGCTCTGAGAATGGAACGGCAAGAGGTGTTCCGCTTACGTCATAAACAGTGCTCCAGAGCGCTTAGCAACGGGCACAACGAAACGTGTCTGTGGGATAGTGACCATTCCCGCCTAGTGCTGGCAATGCACGAGCACTGCCAAAAGGCAAAGGAAGGCGCTTAGCATGCGGCTTGTGCGCAGAGCTTTCAGACTGCCAGAGGACCGCAGCTGTGGTAAGCCCGCTTGCTCATTTGATGTTAGATGTCGCCTGCAAGAACTTCACCCGCATCTGGTTTATGCTGCTACCTGTTGTTAGGCGACAACAAGGGCACGAGTCGCAAATGCTTTTTCCTGCCTCATTTTGCTAGACCACGCTCTTCTGTGGCTCTTTAGTTCTTGCCAAACTCCTATGTGCGTGCTGCTGCTTCCATCTGACAAGGAGCACAGCCTTCTGACAGCAGCTTTCAACTTGCCTAAGAAAGAGCTTGGCCATTTAGGTGTGATGCAAATCTGAGTGTGTAAAGTGCAGGTGCAAGCTCCTGACAAAGGTTTTCTCCAGGTTCAGTTTCTCCCTGTCAGACACATTGGAAATGTTTTCCTCTATCATTCGCACCAAGAGTCGCAGATTGCTTAACCCAGGAGCTCTGAGAATGGAACGGCTAGAGGTGTTCCGCTTACGTCATAAACAGTGCTCCAGAGCGCTTAGCAACAGGCACAACGAAACGTGTGTGCGGGATAGTGACCATTCCCGCCTAGTGCTGGCAATGCACGGGCACTGACCAAAAGGCAAAGGAAGGCACTTAGCATGCGGCTTGTGCGCAAAGCTTTCAGACTGCCAGAGGACCGCAGCTGTGGTAAGCCCGCTTGCTCAATTGACGTTAGATGTCGCCTGCAAGAACTTCACCCGCATCTGGTTTATGCTGCTACCTGTTGTTAGGCGACAACAAGGGCACGAGTCGCAAATGCTTTTTCCTGCCTCATTTTGCTAGACCACGCTCTTCTGTGGCTCTTTAGTTCTTGCCAAACTTTTATGTGCGTGCTGCTGCTTCCATCTGACAAGGAGCACAGCCTTCTGACAGCAGCTTTCAACTTGCCTAAGAAAGAGCTTGGCCATTTAGGTGTGATGCAAATCTGAGTGTGTAAAGTGCAGGTGCAAGCTCCTGACAAAGGTTTTCTCCAGGTTCAGTTTCTCCCTGTCAGACACATTGGAAATGTTTTCCTCTGGCATTCACGCCAAGAGTCGCAGATTGCTTAACCCAGGAGCTCTGAGAATGGAACGGCTAGAGGTGTTCCGCTTACGTCATAAACAGTGCTCCAGAGCGCTTAGCAACGGGCACAACGAAACGTGTGTGCGGGATAGTGACCATTCCCGCCTAGTGCTGGCAATGCACGAGCACTGCCAAAAGGCAAAGGAAGGCGCTTAGCATGCGGCTTGTGCGCAAAGCTTTCAGACTGCCAGAGGACCGCAGCTGTGGTAAGCCCGCTTGCTCATTTGACGTTAGATGTCGCCTGCAAGAACTTCACCCGCATCTGGTTTATGCTGCTACCTGTTGTTAGGCGACAACAAGGGCACGAGCCGCAAATGCTTTTTCCTGCCTCATTTTGCTAGACCACGCTCTCCTGTGGCTCTTTAGTGCTTGCCAAACTCCTATGTGCGTGCTGCTGCTTCCATCTGACAAGAAGCACAGCCTTCTGACAGCAGCTTTCAACTTGTCTAAGAAAGAGCTTGGCCATTTAGGTGTGATGCAAATCTGTGTGTGTCTAAGGTGCAGGTGCAAGCTCCTGACAAAGGTGTTCTCCAGGTTCAGTTTCTCCCTGTCAGACACATTGGAAATGTTTTCCTCTGGCATTCGCACCAAGAGTCGCAGATTGCTTAACCCAGGAGCTCTGAGAATGGAACGGCAAGAGGTGTTCCGCTTACGTCATAAACAGTGCTCCAGAGCGCTTAGCAACGGGCACAACGAAACGTGTCTGTGGGATAGTGACCATTCCCGCCTAGTGCTGGCAATGCACGAGCACTGCCAAAAGGCAAAGGAAGGCGCTTAGCATGCGGCTTGTGCGCAGAGCTTTCAGACTGCCAGAGGACCGCAGCTGTGGTAAGCCCGCTTGCTCATTTGATGTTAGATGTCGCCTGCAAGAACTTCACCCGCATCTGGTTTATGCTGCTACCTGTTGTTAGGCGACAACAAGGGCACGAGTCGCAAATGCTTTTTCCTGCCTCATTTTGCTAGACCACGCTCTTCTGTGGCTCTTTAGTTCTTGCCAAACTCCTATGTGCGTGCTGCTGCTTCCATCTGACAAGGAGCACAGCCTTCTGACAGCAGCTTTCAACTTGCCTAAGAAAGAGCTTGGCCATTTAGGTGTGATGCAAATCTGAGTGTGTAAAGTGCAGGTGCAAGCTCCTGACAAAGGTTTTCTCCAGGTTCAGTTTCTCCCTGTCAGACACATTGGAAATGTTTTCCTCTATCATTCGCACCAAGAGTCGCAGATTGCTTAACCCAGGAGCTCTGAGAATGGAACGGCTAGAGGTGTTCCGCTTACGTCATAAACAGTGCTCCAGAGCGCTTAGCAACAGGCACAACGAAACGTGTGTGCGGGATAGTGACCATTCCCGCCTAGTGCTGGCAATGCACGGGCACTGACCAAAAGGCAAAGGAAGGCACTTAGCATGCGGCTTGTGCGCAAAGCTTTCAGACTGCCAGAGGACCGCAGCTGTGGTAAGCCCGCTTGCTCAATTGACGTTAGATGTCGCCTGCAAGAACTTCACCCGCATCTGGTTTATGCTGCTACCTGTTGTTAGGCGACAACAAGGGCACGAGTCGCAAATGCTTTTTCCTGCCTCATTTTGCTAGACCACGCTCTTCTGTGGCTCTTTAGTTCTTGCCAAACTTTTATGTGCGTGCTGCTGCTTCCATCTGACAAGGAGCACAGCCTTCTGACAGCAGCTTTCAACTTGCCTAAGAAAGAGCTTGGCCATTTAGGTGTGATGCAAATCTGAGTGTGTAAAGTGCAGGTGCAAGCTCCTGACAAAGGTTTTCTCCAGGTTCAGTTTCTCCCTGTCAGACACATTGGAAATGTTTTCCTCTGGCATTCACGCCAAGAGTCGCAGATTGCTTAACCCAGGAGCTCTGAGAATGGAACGGCTAGAGGTGTTCCGCTTACGTCATAAACAGTGCTCCAGAGCGCTTAGCAACGGGCACAACGAAACGTGTGTGCGGGATAGTGACCATTCCCGCCTAGTGCTGGCAATGCACGAGCACTGCCAAAAGGCAAAGGAAGGCGCTTAGCATGCGGCTTGTGCGCAAAGCTTTCAGACTGCCAGAGGACCGCAGCTGTGGTAAGCCCGCTTGCTCATTTGACGTTAGATGTCGCCTGCAAGAACTTCACCCGCATCTGGTTTATGCTGCTACCTGTTGTTAGGCGACAACAAGGGCACGAGCCGCAAATGCTTTTTCCTGCCTCATTTTGCTAGACCACGCTCTCCTGTGGCTCTTTAGTGCTTGCCAAACTCCTATGTGCGTGCTGCTGCTTCCATCTGACAAGAAGCACAGCCTTCTGACAGCAGCTTTCAACTTGTCTAAGAAAGAGCTTGGCCATTTAGGTGTGATGCAAATCTGTGTGTGTCTAAGGTGCAGGTGCAAGCTCCTGACAAAGGTGTTCTCCAGGTTCAGTTTCTATCTGCCAGACACATTGGAAATGTTTTCCTCTGGCATTCGCACCAAGAGTCGCAGATTACTTAACTCAGGAGCTCTGAGAATGGAACGGCAAGAGGTGTTCCGCTTACGTCATAAACAGTGCTCCAGAGCGCTTAGCAACGGGCACAACGAAACGTGTCTGTGGGATAGTGACCATTCCCGCCTAGTGCTGGCAATGCACGAGCACTGCCAAAAGGCAAAGGAAGGCGCTTAGCATCCGGCTTGTGCGCAGAGCTTTCAGACTGCCAGAGGACCGCAGCTGTGGTAAGCCCGCTTGCTCATTTGATGTTAGATGTCGCCTGCAAGAACTTCACCCGCATCTGGTTTATGCTGCTACCTGTTGTTAGGCGACAACAAGGGCACGAGTCGCAAATGCTTTGTCCTGCCTCATTTTGCTAGACCACGCTCTTCTGTGGCTCTTTAGTGCTTGCCAAACTCCTATGTGCGTGCTGCTGCTTCCATCTGACAAGGAGCACAGCCTTCTGACAGCAGCTGTCAACTTGCCTAAGAAAGAGCTTGGCCATTTAGGTGTGATGCAAATCTGTGTGTGTTTAAGGTGCAGGTGCAAGCTCCTGACAAAGGTTTTCTCCAGGTTCAGTTTCTCCCTGTCAGACACATTGGAAATGTTTTCCTCTGGCATTCGCACCAAGAGTCGCAGATTGCTTAACCCAGGAGCTCTGAGAATGGAACGGCTAGAGGTGTTCCGCTTACGTCATAAACAGTGCTCCAGAGCGCTTAGCAACGGGCACAACGAAACGTGTGTGCGGGATAGTGACCATTCCCGCCTAGTGCTGGCAATGCACGGGCACTGACCAAAAGGCAAAGGAAGGCACTTAGCATGCGGCTTGTGCGCAAAGCTTTCAGACTGCCAGAGGACCGCAGCTGTGGTAAGCCCGCTTGCTCAATTGACGTTAGATGTCGCCTGCAAGAACTTCACCCGCATCTGGTTTATGCTGCTACCTGTTGTTAGGCGACAACAAGGGCACGAGCCGCAAATGCTTTTTCCTGCCTCATTTTGCTAGACCACGCTCTTCTGTGGCTCTTTAGTTCTTGCCAAACTCCTATGTGCGTGCTGCTGCTTCCATCTGACAAGGAGCACAGCCTTCTGACAGCAGCTTTCAACTTGCCTAAGAAAGAGCTTGGCCATTTAGGTGTGATGCAAATCTGAGTGTGTAAAGTGCAGGTGCAAGCTCCTGACAAAGGTTTTCTCCAGGTTCAGTTTCTCCCTGTCAGACACATTGGAAATGTTTTCCTCTGGCATTCACGCCAAGAGTCGCAGATTGCTTAACCCAGGAGCTCTGAGAATGGAACGGCTAGAGGTGTTCCGCTTACGTCATAAACAGTGCTCCAGAGCGCTTAGCAACGGGCACAACGAAACGTGTGTGCGGGATAGTGACCATTCCCGCCTAGTGCTGGCAATGCACGAGCACTGCCAAAAGGCAAAGGAAGGCGCTTAGCATGCGGCTTGTGCGCAAAGCTTTCAGACTGCCAGAGGACCGCAGCTGTGGTAAGCCCGCTTGCTCATTTGACGTTAGATGTCGCCTGCAAGAACTTCACCCGCATCTGGTTTATGCTGCTACCTGTTGTTAGGCGACAACAAGGGCACGAGCCGCAAATGCTTTTTCCTGCCTCATTTTGCTAGACCACGCTCTCCTGTGGCTCTTTAGTGCTTGCCAAACTCCTATGTGCGTGCTGCTGCTTCCATCTGACAAGAAGCACAGCCTTCTGACAGCAGCTTTCAACTTGTCTAAGAAAGAGCTTGGCCATTTAGGTGTGATGCAAATCTGTGTGTGTCTAAGGTGCAGGTGCAAGCTCCTGACAAAGGTGTTCTCCAGGTTCAGTTTCTATCTGCCAGACACATTGGAAATGTTTTCCTCTGGCATTCGCACCAAGAGTCGCAGATTACTTAACTCAGGAGCTCTGAGAATGGAACGGCAAGAGGTGTTCCGCTTACGTCATAAACAGTGCTCCAGAGCGCTTAGCAACGGGCACAACGAAACGTGTCTGTGGGATAGTGACCATTCCCGCCTAGTGCTGGCAATGCACGAGCACTGCCAAAAGGCAAAGGAAGGCGCTTAGCATCCGGCTTGTGCGCAGAGCTTTCAGACTGCCAGAGGACCGCAGCTGTGGTAAGCCCGCTTGCTCATTTGATGTTAGATGTCGCCTGCAAGAACTTCACCCGCATCTGGTTTATGCTGCTACCTGTTGTTAGGCGACAACAAGGGCACGAGTCGCAAATGCTTTGTCCTGCCTCATTTTGCTAGACCACGCTCTTCTGTGGCTCTTTAGTGTTTGCCAAACTCCTATGTGCGTGCTGCTGCTTCCATCTGACAAGGAGCACAGCCTTCTGACAGCAGCTGTCAACTTGTCTAAGAAAGAGCTTGGCCATTTAGGTGTGATGCAAATCTGTGTGTGTGTAAGGTGCAGGTGCAAGCTCCTGACAAAGGTTTTCTCCAGGTTCAGTTTCTCCCTGTCAGACACATTGGAAATGTTTTCCTCTATCATTCGCACCAGGAGTCGCAGATTGCTTAACCCAGGAGCTCTGAGAATGGAACGGCAAGAGGTGTTCCGCTTACGTCATAAACAGTGCTCCAGAGCGCTTAGCAACAGGCACAACGAAACGTGTGTGCGGGATAGTGACCATTCCCGCCTAGTGCTGGCAATGCACGGGCACTGACCAAAAGGCAAAGGAAGGCACTTAGCATGCGGCTTGTGCGCAAAGCTTTCAGACTGCCAGAGGACCGCAGCTGTGGTAAGCCCGCTTGCTCAATTGACGTTAGATGTCGCCTGCAAGAACTTCACCCGCATCTGGTTTATGCTGCTACCTGTTGTTAGGCGACAACAAGGGCACGAGCCGCAAATGCTTTTTCCTGCCTCATTTTGCTAGACCACGCTCTTCTGTGGCTCTTTAGTTCTTGCCAAACTTTTATGTGCGTGCTGCTGCTTCCATCTGACAAGGAGCACAGCCTTCTGACAGCAGCTTTCAACTTGCCTAAGAAAGAGCTTGGCCATTTAGGTGTGATGCAAATCTGAGTGTGTAAAGTGCAGGTGCAAGCTCCTGACAAAGGTTTTCTCCAGGTTCAGTTTCTCCCTGTCAGACACATTGGAAATGTTTTCCTCTGGCATTCACGCCAAGAGTCGCAGATTGCTTAACCCAGGAGCTCTGAGAATGGAACGGCTAGAGGTGTTCCGCTTACATCATAAACAGTGCTCCATAGCGCTTAGCAACGGGCACAACGAAACGTGTGTGCGGGATAGTGACCATTCCCGCCTAGTGCTGGCAATGCACGAGCACTGCCAAAAGGCAAAGGAAGGCGCTTAGCATGCGGCTTGTGCGCAAAGCTTTCAGACTGCCAGAGGACCGCAGCTGTGGTAAGCCCGCTTGCTCATTTGACGTTAGATGTCGCCTGCAAGAACTTCACCCGCATCTGGTTTATGCTGCTACCTGTTGTTAGGCGACAACAAGGGCACGAGCCGCAAATGCTTTTTCCTGCCTCATTTTGCTAGACCACGCTCTCCTGTGGCTCTTTAGTGCTTGCCAAACTCCTATGTGCGTGCTGCTGCTTCCATCTGACAAGAAGCACAGCCTTCTGACAGCAGCTTTCAACTTGTCTAAGAAAGAGCTTGGCCATTTAGGTGTGATGCAAATCTGTGTGTGTCTAAGGTGCAGGTGCAAGCTCCTGACAAAGGTGTTCTCCAGGTTCAGTTTCTATCTGCCAGACACATTGGAAATGTTTTCCTCTGGCATTCGCACCAAGAGTCGCAGATTACTTAACTCAGGAGCTCTGAGAATGGAACGGCAAGAGGTGTTCCGCTTACGTCATAAACAGTGCTCCAGAGCGCTTAGCAACGGGCACAACGAAACGTGTCTGTGGGATAGTGACCATTCCCGCCTAGTGCTGGCAATGCACGAGCACTGCCAAAAGGCAAAGGAAGGCGCTTAGCATCCGGCTTGTGCGCAGAGCTTTCAGACTGCCAGAGGACCGCAGCTGTGGTAAGCCCGCTTGCTCATTTGATGTTAGATGTCGCCTGCAAGAACTTCACCCGCATCTGGTTTATGCTGCTACCTGTTGTTAGGCGACAACAAGGGCACGAGTCGCAAATGCTTTTTCCTGCCTCATTTTGCTAGACCACGCTCTTCTGTGGCTCTTTAGTGCTTGCCAAACTCCTATGTGCGTGCTGCTGTATCCATCTGACAAGGAGCACAGCCTTCTGACAGCAGCTGTCAACATGTCTAAGAAAGAGCTTGGCCATTAAGGTGTGATGCAAATCTGTGTGTGTGTAAGGTGCAGGTGCAAGCTCCTGACAAAGGTGTTCTCCAGGTTCAGTTTCTATCTGCCAGACACATTGGAAATGTTTTCCTCTGGCATTCGCACCAAGAGTCGCAGATTACTTAACTGAGGATCTCTGAGAATGGAACGGCAAGAGGTGTTCCGCTTACGTCATAAACAGTGCTCCAGAGCGCTTAGCAACGGGCACAACGAAACGTGTCTGTGGGATAGTGACCATTCCCGCCTAGTGCTGGCAATGCACGAGCACTGCCAAAAGGCAAAGGAAGGCGCTTAGCATGCGGCTTGTGCGCAGAGCTTTCAGACTGCCAGAGGACCGCAGCTGTGGTAAGCCCGCTTGCTCATTTGATGTTAGATGTCGCCTGCAAGAACTTCACCCGCATCTGGTTTATGCTGCTACCTGTTGTTAGGCGACAACAAGGGCACGAGTCGCAAATGCTTTTTCCTGCCTCATTTTGCTAGACCACGCTCTTCTGTGGCTCTTTAGTGCTTGCCAAACTCCTATGTGCGTGCTGCTGCTTCCATCTGACAAGGAGCACAGCCTTCTGACAGCAGCTGTCAACTTGTCTAAGAAAGAGCTTGGCCATTTAGGTGTGATGCAAATCTGTGTGTGTGTAAGGTGCAGGTGCAAGCTCCTGACAAAGGTGTTCTCCAGTTTCAGTTTCTATCTGCCAGACACATTGGAAATGTTTTCCTCTGGCATTCGCACCAAGAGTCGCAGATTGCTTAACCCAGGAGCTCTGAGAATGGAACGGCTAGAGGTGTTCCGCTTACGTCATAAACAGTGCTCCAGAGCGCTTAGCAACGGGCACAACGAAACGTGTGTGCGGGATAGTGACCATTCCCGCCTAGTGCTGGCAATGCACGGGCACTGACCAAAAGGCAAAGGAAGGCACTTAGCATGCGGCTTGTGCGCAAAGCTTTCAGACTGCCAGAGGACCGCAGCTGTGGTAAGCCCGCTTGCTCATTTGACGTTAGATGTCGCCTGCGAGAACTTCACCCGCATCTGGTTTATGCTGCTACCTGTTGTTAGGCGACAACAAGGGCACGAGCCGCAAATGCTTTTTCCTGCCTCATTTTGCTAGACCACGCTCTTCTGTGGCTCTTTAGTTCTTGCCAAACTCCTATGTGCGTGCTGCTGCTTCCATCTGACAAGGAGCACAGCCTTCTGACAGCAGCTTTCAACTTGCCTAAGAAAGAGCTTGGCCATTTAGGTGTGATGCAAATCTGAGTGTGTAAAGTGCAGGTGCAAGCTCCTGACAAAGGTTTTCTCCAGGTTCAGTTTCTCCCTGTCAGACACATTGGAAATGTTTTCCTCTGGCATTCACGCCAAGAGTCGCAGATTGCTTAACCCAGGAGCTCTGAGAATGGAACGGCTAGAGGTGTTCCGCTTACGTCATAAACAGTGCTCCAGAGCGCTTAGCAACGGGCACAACGAAACGTGAGTGCGGGATAGAGACCATTCCCGCCTTGTGCTGGCAATGCACGAGCACTGCCAAAAGGCAAAGGAAGGCGCTTAGCATGCGGCTTGTGCACAAAGCTTTCAGACTGCCAGAGGACCGCAGCTGTGGTAAGCCCGCTTGCTCATTTGACGTTAGATGTCGCCTGCAAGAACTTCACCCGCATCTGGTTTATGCTGCTACCTGTTGTTAGGCGACAACAAGGGCACGAGCCGCAAATGCTTTTTCCTGCCTCATTTTGCTAGACCATACTCTCCTGTGGCTCTTTAGTGTTTGCCAAACTCCTATGTGCGTGCTGCTGCTTCCATCTGACAAGAAGCACAGCCTTCTGACAGCAGCTTTCAACTTGTCTAAGAAAGAGCTTGGCCATTTAGATGTGATGCAAATCTGTGTGTGTGTAAGGTGCAGGTGCAAGCTCCTGACAAAGGTGTTCTCCAGGTTCAGTTTCTATCTGCCAGACACATTGGAAATGTTTTCCTCTGGCATTCGCACCAAGAGTCGCAGATTACTTAACTGAGGATCTCTGAGAATGGAACGGCAAGAGGTGTTCCGCTTACGTCATAAACAGTGCTCCAGAGCGCTTAGCAACGGGCACAACGAAACGTGTCTGTGGGATAGTGACCATTCCCGCCTAGTGCTGGCAATGCACGAGCACTGCCAAAAGGCAAAGGAAGGCGCTTAGCATGCGGCTTGTGCGCAGAGCTTTCAGACTGCCAGAGGACCGCAGCTGTGGTAAGCCCGCTTGCTCATTTGATGTTAGATGTCGCCTGCAAGAACTTCACCCGCATCTGGTTTATGCTGCTACCTGTTGTTAGGCGACAACAAGGGCACGAGTCGCAAATGCTTTTTCCTGCCTCATTTTGCTAGACCACGCTCTTCTGTGGCTCTTTACTTCTTGCCAAACTCCTATGTGCGTGCTGCTGCTTCCATCTGACAAGGAGCACAGCCTTCTGACAGCAGCTTTCAACTTGCCTAAGAAAGAGCTTGGCCATTTAGGTGTGATGCAAATCTGAGTGTGTAAAGTGCAGGTGCAAGCTCCTGACAAAGGTTTTCTCCAGGTTCAGTTTCTCCCTGTCAGACACATTGGAAATGTTTTCCTCTGGCATTCACGCCAAGAGTCGCAGATTGCTTAACTGAGGATCTCTGAGAATGGAACGGCTAGAGGTGTTCCGCTTACGTCATAAACAGTGCTCCAGAGCGCTTAGCAACGGGCACAACGAAACGTGTGTGCGGGATAGTGACCATTCCCGCCTAGTGCTGGCAATGCACGAGCACTGCCAAAAGGCAAAGGAAGGCGCTTAGCATGCGGCTTGTGCGCAAAGCTTTCAGACTGCCAGAGGACCGCAGCTGTGGTAAGCCCGCTTGCTCATTTGACGTTAGATGTCGCCTGCAAGAACTTCACCCGCATCTGGTTTATGCTGCTACCTGTTGTTAGGCGACAACAAGGGCACGAGCCGCAAATGCTTTTTCCTGCCTCATTTTGCTAGACCACGCTCTCCTGTGGCTCTTTAGTGCTTGCCAAACTCCTATGTGCGTGCTGCTGCTTCCATCTGACAAGAAGCACAGCCTTCTGACAGCAGCTTTCAACTTGTCTAAGAAAGAGCTTGGCCATTTAGGTGTGATGCAAATCTGTGTGTGTCTAAGGTGCAGGTGCAAGCTCCTGACAAAGGTGTTCTCCAGTTTCAGTTTCTATCTGCCAGACACATTGGAAATGTTTTCCTCTGGCATTCGCACCAAGAGTCGCAGATTACTTAACTGAGGATCTCTGAGAATGGAACGGCAAGAGGTGTTCCGCTTACGTCATAAACAGTGCTCCAGAGCGCTTAGCAACGGGCACAACGAAACGTGTCTGTGGGATAGTGACCATTCCCGCCTAGTGCTGGCAATGCACGAGCACTGCCAAAAGGCAAAGGAAGGCGCTTAGCATGCGGCTTGTGCGCAGAGCTTTCAGACTGCCAGAGGACCGCAGCTGTGGTAAGCCCGCTTGCTCATTTGATGTTAGATGTCGCCTGCAAGAACTTCACCCGCATCTGGTTTATGCTGCTACCTGTTGTTAGGCGACAACAAGGGCACGAGTCGCAAATGCTTTTTCCTGCCTCATTTTGCTAGACCACGCTCTTCTGTGGCTCTTTAGTTCTTGCCAAACTCCTATGTGCGTGCTGCTGCTTCCATCTGACAAGGAGCACAGCCTTCTGACAGCAGCTTTCAACTTGCCTAAGAAAGAGCTTGGCCATTTAGGTGTGATGCAAATCTGAGTGTGTAAAGTGCAGGTGCAAGCTCCTGACAAAGGTTTTCTCCAGGTTCAGTTTCTCCCTGTCAGACACATTGGAAATGTTTTCCTCTGGCATTCACGCCAAGAGTCGCAGATTGCTTAACCCAGGAGCTCTGAGAATGGAACGGCTAGAGGTGTTCCGCTTACGTCATAAACAGTGCTCCAGAGCGCTTAGCAACGGGCACAACGAAACGTGAGTGCGGGATAGAGACCATTCCCGCCTAGTGCTGGCAATGCACGAGCACTGCCAAAAGGCAAAGGAAGGCGCTTAGCATGCGGCTTGTGCACAAAGCTTTCAGACTGCCAGAGGACCGCAGCTGTGGTAAGCCCGCTTGCTCATTTGACGTTAGATGTCGCCTGCAAGAACTTCACCCGCATCTGGTTTATGCTGCTACCTGTTGTTAGGCGACAACAAGGGCACGAGCCGCAAATGCTTTTTCCTGCCTCATTTTGCTAGACCATACTCTCCTGTGGCTCTTTAGTGTTTGCCAAACTCCTATGTGCGTGCTGCTGCTTCCATCTGACAAGAAGCACAGCCTTCTGACAGCAGCTTTCAACTTGTCTAAGAAAGAGCTTGGCCATTTAGATGTGATGCAAATCTGTGTGTGTGTAAGGTGCAGGTGCAAGCTCCTGACAAAGGTGTTCTCCAGGTTCAGTTTCTATCTGCCAGACACATTGGAAATGTTTTCCTCTGGCATTCGCACCAAGAGTCGCAGATTACTTAACTGAGGATCTCTGAGAATGGAACGGCAAGAGGTGTTCCGCTTACGTCATAAACAGTGCTCCAGAGCGCTTAGCAACGGGCACAACGAAACGTGTCTGTGGGATAGTGACCATTCCCGCCTAGTGCTGGCAATGCACGAGCACTGCCAAAAGGCAAAGGAAGGCGCTTAGCATGCGGCTTGTGCGCAGAGCTTTCAGACTGCCAGAGGACCGCAGCTGTGGTAAGCCCGCTTGCTCATTTGATGTTAGATGTCGCCTGCAAGAACTTCACCCGCATCTGGTTTATGCTGCTACCTGTTGTTAGGCGACAACAAGGGCACGAGCCGCAAATGCTTTTTCCTGCCTCATTTTGCTAGACCACGCTCTTCTGTGGCTCTTTACTTCTTGCCAAACTCCTATGTGCGTGCTGCTGCTTCCATCTGACAAGGAGCACAGCCTTCTGACAGCAGCTTTCAACTTGCCTAAGAAAGAGCTTGGCCATTTAGGTGTGATGCAAATCTGTGTGTGTGTAAGGTGCAGGTGCAAGCTCCTGACAAAGGTTTTCTCCAGGTTCAGTTTCTCCCTGTCAGACACATTGGAAATGTTTTCCTCTGGCATTCACGCCAAGAGTCGCAGATTGCTTAACTGAGGATCTCTGAGAATGGAACGGCTAGAGGTGTTCCGCTTACGTCATAAACAGTGCTCCAGAGCGCTTAGCAACGGGCACAACGAAACGTGTGTGCGGGATAGTGACCATTCCCGCCTAGTGCTGGCAATGCACGAGCACTGCCAAAAGGCAAAGGAAGGCGCTTAGCATGCGGCTTGTGCGCAAAGCTTTCAGACTGCCAGAGGACCGCAGCTGTGGTAAGCCCGCTTGCTCATTTGACGTTAGATGTCGCCTGCAAGAACTTCACCCGCATCTGGTTTATGCTGCTACCTGTTGTTAGGCGACAACAAGGGCACGAGCCGCAAATGCTTTTTCCTGCCTCATTTTGCTAGACCACGCTCTCCTGTGGCTCTTTAGTGCTTGCCAAACTCCTATGTGCGTGCTGCTGCTTCCATCTGACAAGAAGCACAGCCTTCTGACAGCAGCTTTCAACTTGTCTAAGAAAGAGCTTGGCCATTTAGGTGTGATGCAAATCTGTGTGTGTCTAAGGTGCAGGTGCAAGCTCCTGACAAAGGTGTTCTCCAGTTTCAGTTTCTATCTGCCAGACACATTGGAAATGTTTTCCTCTGGCATTCGCACCAAGAGTCGCAGATTACTTAACTGAGGATCTCTGAGAATGGAACGGCAAGAGGTGTTCCGCTTACGTCATAAACAGTGCTCCAGAGCGCTTAGCAACGGGCACAACGAAACGTGTCTGTGGGATAGTGACCATTCCCGCCTAGTGCTGGCAATGCACGAGCACTGCCAAAAGGCAAAGGAAGGCGCTTAGCATGCGGCTTGTGCGCAGAGCTTTCAGACTGCCAGAGGACCGCAGCTGTGGTAAGCCCGCTTGCTCATTTGATGTTAGATGTCGCCTGCAAGAACTTCACCCGCATCTGGTTTATGCTGCTACCTGTTGTTAGGCGACAACAAGGGCACGAGTCGCAAATGCTTTTTCCTGCCTCATTTTGCTAGACCACGCTCTTCTGTGGCTCTTTAGTTCTTGCCAAACTCCTATGTGCGTGCTGCTGCTTCCATCTGACAAGGAGCACAGCCTTCTGACAGCAGCTTTCAACTTGCCTAAGAAAGAGCTTGGCCATTTAGGTGTGATGCAAATCTGAGTGTGTAAAGTGCAGGTGCAAGCTCCTGACAAAGGTTTTCTCCAGGTTCAGTTTCTCCCTGCCAGACACATTGGAAATGTTTTCCTCTGGCATTCGCACAAGGAGTCGCAGATTGCAAAACTCCGGAGCTCTGAGAATGGAACGGCAAGACGTGTTCCGCTTTCGACTTAAATAGTGCTCCAGAACGCTTGGCAACGGGCACAACGAATCGTGTGTGCGGGATAGTGAGCATTCACGCCTAGTGCTGGCAATGCACGAGCACTGCCAAGAGGCAAAGGAAGGCGCTTAGCATGCGGCTTATGCGCAAAGCTTTCAGACTGCCAGAGGACCGCAGCTGTGGTAAGCCTGCTTGCTCATTTGACGTTAGATGTCACCTGCAAGAACTTCACCCGCATCTGGTTTATGCTGCTACCTGTTGTTAGGGGTCAACAAAGGCACATGTAGCAAATGCTTTTTCCTGTCCTGCATTGCTAGACCACGCTCTTCTGTGGCTCTTTAGTGCTCTCCAAACTGCTATGTGCGTGCTGCTGCTTCCATCTGACAAGGAGCACAGCTTTCTGACAGCAGATTTCTACTTGCCTAAGAAAGAGCTTGGCCATTTAGATGTGCTGCAAATCTGTGTGTGTGTAAGGTGCAGGTGCAAGCTCCTGACAAAGGTGTTCTCCAGGTTCAGTTTCTATTTGCCAGACGCCTTGGAAATATTTTCCTCTGGCATTGCCATCAAGAGTTGCAGATTGCTTAACTCCGGAGCTCTGAGAATGGAGCGGCAATATGTGTTCCGCTTTCGTCATAAACAGTGCTCCAGGGCGCTTGGTAACGGGCACAACGAATCGTGTGTGCGGGATAGTGAGCATTCACGCCTAGTGCTGGCAATGCACGAGCACTGCCAAAAGGCAAAGGAAGGCGCTTAGCGTCCGGCTTGTGCACAAAGCTTTCACACTGCCGGAGGACCGTAGCTGTGGTAAGCCACCGTGCTCATTTGACGTTAGCTGTCGCCGGCAAGAACTTCCCCCGCATCTGGTTTATGCTGCTACCTGTTGTTAGGCGACCACAAGGGCACATGTAGCAAATGCTTTTTCCTGTCCTGTTTTGCTAGACCACGCTCTTCTGTGCCTCTTTAGTGCTTGCCAAACTGTTATGTGCGTGCTGCTGCTTCTATCTGACAAGGAGCACAGCCTTCTGACAGCAGCTTTCAACTTGCCTAAGAAAGACCTTGGCCATTTAGATATGCTGCAAATCTGTGTGTGTGTAAAGTGCAGGTGCAAGCTCCTGACAAAGGCTTTCTCCAGGTTCAGTTTCTCCCTGCCAGACACATTGGAAATGTTTTCCTCTGGCATTCCCTCCAACAGTCGCAGATTGCTTAACTCCGGAGCTCTGAGAATGGAACGGCAAGATGTGTTCCGCTTTCGTCATAAAGAGTGTTCCAGAGCGCTTGGTAACGGGCACAACGAATCGTGTGTGCGGGATAGTGAGCATTCACGCCTAGTGCTGGCAATGCACGAGCACTGCCAAAAGGCAAAGGAAGGCGCTTAGCATGCGGCTTGTGCGCTTAGCTTTCAGACTGCCAGAGGACCGTAGCTGTGGTAAGCCGGCTTGCTCATATGACGTTAGCTGTCGCCTGCAAGAACTTCACCCGCATCCGGTTTATGCTGCTACCTGTTGTTAGGCGACAACAAAGGCACTTGTAGCAAATGTTTTTCCTGGCCCGTTTTGCTAGACCACGCTCTTCTGTGGCACTTTAGTGCTTGCCAAACTCCTATGTGCGTGTTGCTGCTTCCATCTGACAAGGAGCACAGCCTTCTGACAGCAGCTGTCAACTTGTCTAAGAAAGAGCTTAGCCATTTAGATGTGCTGCAAATCTGTGTGTGTCTAAGGTGCAGGTGCAAGGTCCTGACAAAGGTGTTCTCCAGGTTCAGTTTCTATTTGCCAGACGCCTTGGAAATATTTTCGTCTGGCATTGCCATCAAGAGTTGCAGATTGCTTAACTCCGGAGCTCTGAGAATGGAGCGGCAAGATGTGTTCCGCTTTCGTCATAAACAGTGCTCCAGAGCGCTTGGTAACGGGCACAACGAATCGTGTGTGCAGGATAGTGAGCATTCACGCCTAGTGCTGGCAATGCACGAGCACTGCCAAGAGGCAAAGGAAGGCGCTTAGCATGCGGCTTATGCGCAAAGCTTTCAGACTGCCAGAGGACCGCAGCTGTTGTAAGCCGCCTTGCTCATTTGACGTTAGATGTCACCTGCAAGAACTTCACCCGCATCTGGTTTATGCTGCTACCTGTTGTTAGGGGTCAACAAAGGCACATGTAGCAAATGCTTTTTCCTGTCCTGCATTGCTAGACCACGCTCTTCTGTGGCTCTTTAGTGCTCTCCAAACTGCTATGTGCGTGCTGCTGCTTCCATCTGACAAGGAGCACAGCCTTCTGACAGCAGCTTTCAACTTGTCTAAGAAAGAGCTTAGCCATTTAGATGTGCTGCAAATCTGTGTGTGTGTAAAGTGCAGGTGCAAGCTCCTGACAAAGGTTTTCTCCAGGTTCAGTTTCTCCCTGCCAGACAAATTGGAAATGTTTTCCTCTGGCATTCCCTCCAACAGTCGCAGATTGCTTAACTCCGGAGCTCTGAGAATGGAACGGCAAGATGTGTTCCGCTTTCGTCATAAAGAGTGTTCCAGAGCGCTTGGTAACGGGCACAACGAATCGTGTGTGCGGGATAGTGACCATTCACGCCTAGTGCTGGCAATGCACGAGCACTGCCAAAAGGCAAAGGAAGGCGCTTAGCATGCGGCTTGTGCGCTTAGCTTTCAGACTGCCAGAGGACCGTAGCTGTGGTAAGCCGGCTTGCTCATATGACGTTAGCTGTCGCCTGCAAGAACTTCACCCGCATCCGGTTTATGCTGCTACCTGTTGTTAGGCGACAACAAAGGCACTTGTAGCAAATGCTTTTTCCTGTCCTGTTTTGCTAGACCACGCTCTTCTGTGCCTCTTTAGTGCTTGCCAAACTGTTATGTGCGTGCTGCTGCTTCCATCTGACAAGGAGCACAGCCTTCTGACAGCAGCTTTCAACTTGCCTAAGAAAGAGCTTAGCCATTTAGATGTGCTGCAAATGTGTATGGTGCAGGTGCAAGCTCCTGACAAAGGTGTTCTCCAGGTTCAGTTTCTATTTGCCAGACGCCTTGGAAATATTTTCCTCTGGCATTGCCATCAAGAGTTGCAGATTGCTTAACTCCGGAGCTCTGAGAATGGAGCGGCAAGATGTGTTCCGCTTTCGTCATAAACAGTGCTCCAGAGCGCTTGGTAACGGGCACAACGAATCGTGTGTGCAGGATAGTGACCATTCACGCCTAGTGCTGGCAATGCACGAGCACTGCCAAAAGGCAAAGGAAGGCGCTTAGCATGCGGCTTGTGCACAAAGCTATCAGACTGCCGGAGGACCGTAGCTGTGGTAAACCGGCTTGCTCATTTGACGTTAGCTGTCGCCGGCAAGAACTCCCGCATCTGGTTTATGCTGCTACCTGTTGTTAGGCGACCACAAGGGCACATGTAGCAAATGCTTTTCCTGGCCCGTTTTGCTAGACCACGCTCTTCTGTGCCTCTTTAGTGCTTGCCAAACTGCTATGTGCGTGCTGCTGCTTCCATCTGACAAGGAGCACAGCTTTCTGACAGCAGATTTCTACTTGCCTAAGAAAGAGCTTGGCCATTTAGATGTGCTGCAAATCTGTGTGTGTGTAAGGTGCAGGTGCAAGCTCCTGACAAAGGTGTTCTCCAGGTTCAGTTTCTATTTGCCAGACGCCTTGGAAATATTTTCCTCTGGCATTGCCATCAAGAGTTGCAGATTGCTTAACTCCGGAGCTCTGAGAATGGAGCGGCAAGATGTGTTCCGCTTTCGTCATAAACAGTGCTCCAGAGCGCTTGGTAACGGGCACAACGAATCGTGTGTGCAGGATAGTGAGCATTCACGCCTAGTGCTGGCAATGCACGAGCACTGCCAAAAGGCAAAGGAAGGCGCTTAGCATGCGGCTTGTGCACAAAGCTTTCAGACTGCCGGAAGACCGTAGCTGTGGTAAGCCGCCTTGCTCATTTGACGTTAGCTGTCGCCGGCAAGAACTTCCCCCGCATCTGGTTTATGCTGCTACCTGTTGTTAGGCGACCACAAGGGCACATGTAGCAAATGCTTTTTCCTGTCCCGTTTTGATAGACCACGTTCTTCTGTGGCTCTTTAGTGCTCTCCAAACTGCTATGTGCGTGCTGCTGCTTCTATCTGACAAGGAGCACAGCCTTCTGACAGCAGCTTTCAACTTGCCTAAGAAAGACCTTGGCCATTTAGATATGCTGCAAATCTGTGTGTGTAAAGTGCAGGTGCAAGCTCCTGACAAAGGTTTTCTCCAGGTTCAGTTTCTCCCTGCCAGACACATTGGAAATGTTTTCCTCTGGCATTCGCACAAGGAGTCGCAGATTGCAAAACTCCGGAGCTCTGAGAATGGAACGGCAAGACGTGTTCCGCTTTCGACTTAAATAGTGCTCCAGAACGCTTGGCAACGGGCACAACGAATCGTGTGTGCGGGATAGTGAGCATTCACGCCTAGTGCTGGCAATGCACGAGCACTGCCAAGAGGCAAAGGAAGGCGCTTAGCATGCGGCTTATGCGCAAAGCTTTCAGACTGCCAGAGGACCGCAGCTGTGGTAAGCCTGCTTGCTCATTTGACGTTAGATGTCACCTGCAAGAACTTCACCCGCATCTGGTTTATGCTGCTACCTGTTGTTAGGGGTCAACAAAGGCACATGTAGCAAATGCTTTTTCCTGTCCTGCATTGCTAGACCACGCTCTTCTGTGGCTCTTTAGTGCTCTCCAAACTGCTATGTGCGTGCTGCTGCTTCCATCTGACAAGGAGCACAGCCTTCTGACAGCAGCTTTCAACTTGTCGAAGAAAGAGCTTAGCCATTTAGATGTGCTGCAAATCTGTGTGTGTGTAAAGTGCAGGTGCAAGCTCCTGACAAAGGTTTTCTCCAGGTTCAGTTTCTATTTGCCAGACGCCCTGGAAATATTTTCCTCTGGCATTGCCATCAAGAGTTGCAGATTGCTTAACTCCGGAGCTCTGAGAATGGAGCGGCAATATGTGTTCCGCTTTCGTCATAAACAGTGCTCCAGGGCGCTTGGTAACGGGCACAACGAATCGTGTGTGCGGGATAGTGAGCATTCACGCCTAGTGCTGGCAATGCACGAGCACTGCCAAAAGGCAAAGGAAGGCGCTTAGCGTCCGGCTTGTGCACAATGGTTCCAGACTGCCGGAGGACCGTAGCTGTGGTAAGCCGCCTTGCTCATTTGACGTTAGCTGTTACCTGCAAGAACTTCACCCGTACGTGCTTTATGCTGCTACCTGTTGTTAGGCGACAACAAGAGAACATGTAGCAAATGCTTTTTCCTGTCCCGTTTTGATAGACCACGTTCTTCTGTGGCTCTTTAGTGCTCTCCAAACTGCTATGTGCGTGCTGCTGCTTCTATCTGACAAGGAGCACAGCCTTCTGACAGCAGCTTTCAACTTGCCTAAGAAAGACCTTGGCCATTTAGATATGCTGCAAATCTGTGTGTGTGTAAAGTGCAGGTGCAAGCTCCTGACAAAGGTTTTCTCCAGGTTCAGTTTCTCCCTGCCAGACACATTGGAAATGTTTTCCTCTGGCATTCCCTCCAACAGTCGCAGATTGCTTAACTCCGGAGCCCTGAGAATGGAACGGCAAGATGTGTTCCGCTTTCGTCATAAAGAGTGTTCCAGAGCGCTTGGTAACGGGCACAACGAATCGTGTGTGCGGGATAGTGACCATTCACGCCTAGTGCTGGCAATGCACGAGCACTGCCAAAAGGCAAAGGAAGGCGCTTAGCATGCGGCTTGTGCGCTTAGCTTTCAGACTGCCAGAGGACCGTAGCTGTGGTAAGCCGGCTTGCTCATATGACGTTAGCTGTCGCCTGCAAGAACTTCACCCGCATCCGGTTTATGCTGCTACCTGTTGTTAGGCGACAACAAAGGCACTTGTAGCAAATGCTTTTTCCTGTCCTGTTTTGCTAGACCACGCTCTTCTGTGCCTCTTTAGTGCTTGCCAAACTGTTATGTGCGTGCTGCTGCTTCCATCTGACAAGGAGCACAGCCTTCTGACAGCAGCTTTCAACTTGCCTAAGAAAGAGCTTAGCCATTTAGATGTGCTGCAAATGTGTATGGTGCAGGTGCAAGCTCCTGACAAAGGTGTTCTCCAGGTTCAGTTTCTATTTGCCAGACGCCTTGGAAATATTTTCCTCTGGCATTGCCATCAAGAGTTGCAGATTGCTTAACTCCGGAGCTCTGAGAATGGAACGGCAAGATGTGTTCCGCTTTCGTCATAAAGAGTGTTCCAGAGCGCTTGGTAACGGGCACAACGAATCGTGTGTGCGGGATAGTGACCATTCACGCCTAGTGCTGGCAATGCACGAGCACTGCCAAAAGGCAAAGGAAGGCGCTTAGCATGCGGCTTGTGCGCTTAGCTTTCAGACTGCCAGAGGACCGTAGCTGTGGTAAGCCGGCTTGCTCATATGACGTTAGATGTCGCCTGCAAGAACTTCACCCGCATCCGGTTTATGCTGCTACCTGTTGTTAGGCGACAACAAAGGCACTTGTAGCAAATGTTTTTCCTGGCCCGTTTTGCTAGACCACGCTCTTCTGTGCCTCTTTAGTGCTTGCCAAACTGCTATGTGCGTGTTGCTGCTTCCATCTGACAAGGAGCACAGCCTTCTGACAGCAGCTGTCAACTTGTCTAAGAAAGAGCTTAGCCATTTAGATGTGCTGCAAATCTGTGTGTGTCTAAGGTGCAGGTGCAAGGTCCTGACAAAGGTGTTCTCCAGGTTCAGTTTCTATTTGCCAGACGCCTTGGAAATATTTTCGTCTGGCATTGCCATCAAGAGTTGCAGATTGCTTAACTCCGGAGCTCTGAGAATGGAGCGGCAAGATGTGTTCCGCTTTCGTCATAAACAGTGCTCCAGAGCGCTTGGTAACGGGCACAACGAATCGTGTGTGCAGGATAGTGAGCATTCACGCCTAGTGCTGGCAATGCACGAGCACTGCCAAGAGGCAAAGGAAGGCGCTTAGCATGCGGCTTATGCGCAAAGCTTTCAGACTGCCAGAGGACCGCAGCTGTTGTAAGCCGCCTTGCTCATTTGACGTTAGATGTCACCTGCAAGAACTTCACCCGCATCTGGTTTATGCTGCTACCTGTTGTTAGGGGTCAACAAAGGCACATGTAGCAAATGCTTTTTCCTGTCCTGCATTGCTAGACCACGCTCTTCTGTGGCTCTTTAGTGCTCTCCAAACTGCTATGTGCGTGCTGCTGCTTCCATCTGACAAGGAGCACAGCCTTCTGACAGCAGCTTTCAACTTGTCTAAGAAAGAGCTTAGCCATTTAGATGTGCTGCAAATCTGTGTGTGTGTAAAGTGCAGGTGCAAGCTCCTGACAAAGGTTTTCTCCAGGTTCAGTTTCTCCCTGCCAGACAAATTGGAAATGTTTTCCTCTGGCATTCCCTCCAACAGTCGCAGATTGCTTAACTCCGGAGCTCTGAGAATGGAACGGCAAGATGTGTTCCGCTTTCGTCATAAAGAGTGTTCCAGAGCGCTTGGTAACGGGCACAACGAATCGTGTGTGCGGGATAGTGACCATTCACGCCTAGTGCTGGCAATGCACGAGCACTGCCAAAAGGCAAAGGAAGGCGCTTAGCATGCGGCTTGTGCGCTTAGCTTTCAGACTGCCAGAGGACCGTAGCTGTGGTAAGCCGGCTTGCTCATATGACGTTAGCTGTCGCCTGCAAGAACTTCACCCGCATCCGGTTTATGCTGCTACCTGTTGTTAGGCGACAACAAAGGCACTTGTAGCAAATGCTTTTTCCTGTCCTGTTTTGCTAGACCACGCTCTTCTGTGCCTCTTTAGTGCTTGCCAAACTGTTATGTGCGTGCTGCTGCTTCCATCTGACAAGGAGCACAGCCTTCTGACAGCAGCTTTCAACTTGCCTAAGAAAGAGCTTAGCCATTTAGATGTGCTGCAAATGTGTATGGTGCAGGTGCAAGCTCCTGACAAAGGTGTTCTCCAGGTTCAGTTTCTATTTGCCAGACGCCTTGGAAATATTTTCCTCTGGCATTGCCATCAAGAGTTGCAGATTGCTTAACTCCGGAGCTCTGAGAATGGAGCGGCAAGATGTGTTCCGCTTTCGTCATAAACAGTGCTCCAGAGCGCTTGGTAACGGGCACAACGAATCGTGTGTGCAGGATAGTGACCATTCACGCCTAGTGCTGGCAATGCACGAGCACTGCCAAAAGGCAAAGGAAGGCGCTTAGCATGCGGCTTGTGCACAAAGCTATCAGACTGCCGGAGGACCGTAGCTGTGGTAAACCGGCTTGCTCATTTGACGTTAGCTGTCGCCGGCAAGAACTCCCGCATCTGGTTTATGCTGCTACCTGTTGTTAGGCGACCACAAGGGCACATGTAGCAAATGCTTTTCCTGGCCCGTTTTGCTAGACCACGCTCTTCTGTGCCTCTTTAGTGCTTGCCAAACTGCTATGTGCGTGCTGCTGCTTCCATCTGACAAGGAGCACAGCTTTCTGACAGCAGATTTCTACTTGCCTAAGAAAGAGCTTGGCCATTTAGATGTGCTGCAAATCTGTGTGTGTGTAAGGTGCAGGTGCAAGCTCCTGACAAAGGTGTTCTCCAGGTTCAGTTTCTATTTGCCAGACGCCTTGGAAATATTTTCCTCTGGCATTGCCATCAAGAGTTGCAGATTGCTTAACTCCGGAGCTCTGAGAATGGAGCGGCAAGATGTGTTCCGCTTTCGTCATAAACAGTGCTCCAGAGCGCTTGGTAACGGGCACAACGAATCGTGTGTGCAGGATAGTGAGCATTCACGCCTAGTGCTGGCAATGCACGAGCACTGCCAAAAGGCAAAGGAAGGCGCTTAGCATGCGGCTTGTGCACAAAGCTTTCAGACTGCCGGAAGACCGTAGCTGTGGTAAGCCGCCTTGCTCATTTGACGTTAGCTGTCGCCGGCAAGAACTTCCCCCGCATCTGGTTTATGCTGCTACCTGTTGTTAGGCGACCACAAGGGCACATGTAGCAAATGCTTTTTCCTGTCCCGTTTTGATAGACCACGTTCTTCTGTGGCTCTTTAGTGCTCTCCAAACTGCTATGTGCGTGCTGCTGCTTCTATCTGACAAGGAGCACAGCCTTCTGACAGCAGCTTTCAACTTGCCTAAGAAAGACCTTGGCCATTTAGATATGCTGCAAATCTGTGTGTGTAAAGTGCAGGTGCAAGCTCCTGACAAAGGTTTTCTCCAGGTTCAGTTTCTCCCTGCCAGACACATTGGAAATGTTTTCCTCTGGCATTCGCACAAGGAGTCGCAGATTGCAAAACTCCGGAGCTCTGAGAATGGAACGGCAAGACGTGTTCCGCTTTCGACTTAAATAGTGCTCCAGAACGCTTGGCAACGGGCACAACGAATCGTGTGTGCGGGATAGTGAGCATTCACGCCTAGTGCTGGCAATGCACGAGCACTGCCAAGAGGCAAAGGAAGGCGCTTAGCATGCGGCTTATGCGCAAAGCTTTCAGACTGCCAGAGGACCGCAGCTGTGGTAAGCCTGCTTGCTCATTTGACGTTAGATGTCACCTGCAAGAACTTCACCCGCATCTGGTTTATGCTGCTACCTGTTGTTAGGGGTCAACAAAGGCACATGTAGCAAATGCTTTTTCCTGTCCTGCATTGCTAGACCACGCTCTTCTGTGGCTCTTTAGTGCTCTCCAAACTGCTATGTGCGTGCTGCTGCTTCCATCTGACAAGGAGCACAGCCTTCTGACAGCAGCTTTCAACTTGTCGAAGAAAGAGCTTAGCCATTTAGATGTGCTGCAAATCTGTGTGTGTGTAAAGTGCAGGTGCAAGCTCCTGACAAAGGTTTTCTCCAGGTTCAGTTTCTATTTGCCAGACGCCCTGGAAATATTTTCCTCTGGCATTGCCATCAAGAGTTGCAGATTGCTTAACTCCGGAGCTCTGAGAATGGAGCGGCAATATGTGTTCCGCTTTCGTCATAAACAGTGCTCCAGGGCGCTTGGTAACGGGCACAACGAATCGTGTGTGCGGGATAGTGAGCATTCACGCCTAGTGCTGGCAATGCACGAGCACTGCCAAAAGGCAAAGGAAGGCGCTTAGCGTCCGGCTTGTGCACAATGGTTCCAGACTGCCGGAGGACCGTAGCTGTGGTAAGCCGCCTTGCTCATTTGACGTTAGCTGTTACCTGCAAGAACTTCACCCGTACGTGCTTTATGCTGCTACCTGTTGTTAGGCGACAACAAGAGAACATGTAGCAAATGCTTTTTCCTGTCCCGTTTTGATAGACCACGTTCTTCTGTGGCTCTTTAGTGCTCTCCAAACTGCTATGTGCGTGCTGCTGCTTCTATCTGACAAGGAGCACAGCCTTCTGACAGCAGCTTTCAACTTGCCTAAGAAAGACCTTGGCCATTTAGATATGCTGCAAATCTGTGTGTGTGTAAAGTGCAGGTGCAAGCTCCTGACAAAGGTTTTCTCCAGGTTCAGTTTCTCCCTGCCAGACACATTGGAAATGTTTTCCTCTGGCATTCCCTCCAACAGTCGCAGATTGCTTAACTCCGGAGCCCTGAGAATGGAACGGCAAGATGTGTTCCGCTTTCGTCATAAAGAGTGTTCCAGAGCGCTTGGTAACGGGCACAACGAATCGTGTGTGCGGGATAGTGACCATTCACGCCTAGTGCTGGCAATGCACGAGCACTGCCAAAAGGCAAAGGAAGGCGCTTAGCATGCGGCTTGTGCGCTTAGCTTTCAGACTGCCAGAGGACCGTAGCTGTGGTAAGCCGGCTTGCTCATATGACGTTAGCTGTCGCCTGCAAGAACTTCACCCGCATCCGGTTTATGCTGCTACCTGTTGTTAGGCGACAACAAAGGCACTTGTAGCAAATGCTTTTTCCTGTCCTGTTTTGCTAGACCACGCTCTTCTGTGCCTCTTTAGTGCTTGCCAAACTGTTATGTGCGTGCTGCTGCTTCCATCTGACAAGGAGCACAGCCTTCTGACAGCAGCTTTCAACTTGCCTAAGAAAGAGCTTAGCCATTTAGATGTGCTGCAAATGTGTATGGTGCAGGTGCAAGCTCCTGACAAAGGTGTTCTCCAGGTTCAGTTTCTATTTGCCAGACGCCTTGGAAATATTTTCCTCTGGCATTGCCATCAAGAGTTGCAGATTGCTTAACTCCGGAGCTCTGAGAATGGAACGGCAAGATGTGTTCCGCTTTCGTCATAAAGAGTGTTCCAGAGCGCTTGGTAACGGGCACAACGAATCGTGTGTGCGGGATAGTGACCATTCACGCCTAGTGCTGGCAATGCACGAGCACTGCCAAAAGGCAAAGGAAGGCGCTTAGCATGCGGCTTGTGCGCTTAGCTTTCAGACTGCCAGAGGACCGTAGCTGTGGTAAGCCGGCTTGCTCATATGACGTTAGATGTCGCCTGCAAGAACTTCACCCGCATCCGGTTTATGCTGCTACCTGTTGTTAGGCGACAACAAAGGCACTTGTAGCAAATGTTTTTCCTGGCCCGTTTTGCTAGACCACGCTCTTCTGTGCCTCTTTAGTGCTTGCCAAACTGCTATGTGCGTGTTGCTGCTTCCATCTGACAAGGAGCACAGCCTTCTGACAGCAGCTGTCAACTTGTCTAAGAAAGAGCTTAGCCATTTAGATGTGCTGCAAATCTGTGTGTGTAAGGTGCAGGTGCAAGGTCCTGACAAAGGTGTTCTCCAGGTTCAGTTTCTATTTGCCAGACGCCTTGGAAATATTTTCCTCTGGCATTGCCATCAAGAGTTGCAGATTGCTTAACTCCGGAGCTCTGAGAATGGAGCGGCAAGATGTGTTCCGCTTTCGTCATAAACAGTGCTCCAGGGCGCTTGGTAACGGGCACAACGAATCGTGTGTGCGGGATAGTGAGCATTCACGCCTAGTGCTGGCAATGCACGAGCACTGCCAAAAGGCAAAGGAAGGCGCTTAGCGTCCGGCTTGTGCACAAAGCTTTCACACTGCCGGAGGACCGTAGCTGTGGTAAGCCGCCGTGCTCATTTGACGTTAGCTGTCGCCGGCAAGAACTTCCCCCGCATCTGGTTTATGCTGCTACCTGTTTTTAGGCGACCACAAGGGCACATGTAGCAAATGCTTTTTCCTGTCCTGTTTTGCTAGACCACGCTCTTCTGTGCCTCTTTAGTGCTTGCCAAACTGTTATGTGCGTGCTGCTGCTTCCATCTGACAAGGAGCACAGCCTTCTGACAGCAGCTTTCAACTTGCCTAAGAAAGAGCTTAGCCATTTAGATGTGCTGCAAATGTGTATGGTGCAGGTGCAAGCTCCTGACAAAGGTGTTCTCCAGGTTCAGTTTCTATTTGCCAGACGCCTTGGAAATATTTTCCTCTGGCATTGCCATCAAGAGTTGCAGATTGCTTAACTCCGGAGCTCTGAGAATGGAACGGCAATATGTGTTCCGCTTTCGTCATAAACAGTGCTCCAGAGCGCTTGGTAACGGGCACAACGAATCGTGTGTGCGGGATAGTGACCATTCACGCCTAGTGCTGGCAATGCACGAGCACTGCCAAAAGGCAAAGGAAGGCGCTTAGCATGCGGCTTGTGCACAATGCTTCCAGACTGCCGGAGGACCGTAGCTGTGGTAAGCCGCCTTGCTCATTTGACGTTAGCTGTTACCTGCAAGAACTTCACCCGTATGTGCTTTATGCTGCTACCTGTTGTTAGGCGACAACAAGAGAACATGTAGCAAATGCTTTTTCCTGGCCCGTTTTGATAGACCACGTTCTTCTGTGGCTCTTTAGTGCTCTCCAAACTGCTATGTGCGTGCTGCTGCTTCTATCTGACAAGGAGCACAGCCTTCTGACAGCAGCTTTCAACTTGCCTAAGAAAGACCTTGGCCATTTAGATATGCTGCAAATCTGTGTGTGTAAAGTGCAGGTGCAAGCTCCTGACAAAGGTTTTCTCCAGGTTCAGTTTCTCCCTGCCAGACACATTGGAAATGTTTTCCTCTGGCATTCGCACAAGGAGTCGCAGATTGCAAAACTCCGGAGCTCTGAGAATGGAACGGCAAGACGTGTTCCGCTTTCGACTTAAATAGTGCTCCAGAACGCTTGGCAACGGGCACAACGAATCGTGTGTGCGGGATAGTGAGCATTCACGCCTAGTGCTGGCAATGCACGAGCACTGCCAAGAGGCAAAGGAAGGCGCTTAGCATGCGGCTTGTGCGCAAAGCTTTCAGACTGCCAGAGGACCGCAGCTGTGGTAAGCCCGCTTGCTCATTTGACGTTAGATGTCGCCTGCAAGAACTTCACCCGCATCTGGTTTATGCTGCTACCTGTTGTTAGGCGACAACAAGGGCACGAGCCGCAAATGCTTTTTCCTGCCTCATTTTGCTAGACCACGCTCTCCTGTGGCTCTTTAGTTCTTGCCAAACTCCTATGTGCGTGCTGCTGCTTCCATCTGACAAGAAGCACAGCCTTCTGACAGCAGCTTTCAACTTGTCTAAGAAAGAGCTTGGCCATTTAGGTGTGATGCAAATCTGAGTGTGTCTAAGGTGCAGGTGCAAGCTCCTGACAAAGGTGTTCTCCAGGTTCAGTTTCTATCTGCCAGACACATTGGAAATGTTTTCCTCTGGCATTCGCACCAAGAGTCGCAGATTACTTAACTGAGGATCTCTGAGAATGGAACGGCAAGAGGTGTTCCGCTTACGTCATAAACAGTGCTCCAGAGCGCTTAGCAACGGGCACAACGAAACGTGTCTGTGGGATAGTGACCATTCCCGCCTAGTGCTGGCAATGCACGAGCACTGCCAAAAGGCAAAGGAAGGCGCTTAGCATCCGGCTTGTGCGCAGAGCTTTCAGACTGCCAGAGGACCGCAGCTGTGGTAAGCCCGCTTGCTCATTTGATGTTAGATGTCGCCTGCAAGAACTTCACCCGCATCTGGTTTATGCTGCTTCCTGTTGTTAGGCGACAACAAGGGCACGAGTCGCAAATGCTTTTTCCTGCCTCATTTTGCTAGACCACACTCTTCTGTGGCTCTTTAGTGCTTGCCAAACTCCTATGTGCGTGCTGCTGCTTCCATCTGACAAGGAGCACAGCCTTCTGACAGCAGCTGTCAACTTGTCTAAGAAAGAGCTTGGCCATTTAGGTGTGATGCAAATCTGTGTGTGTCTAAGGTGCAGGTGCAAGCTCCTGACAAAGGTGTTCTCCAGGTTCAGTTTCTCCCTGTCAGACACATTGGAAATGTTTTCCTCTATCATTCGCACCAAGAGTCGCAGATTGCTTAACCCAGGAGCTCTGAGAATGGAACGGCAAGAGGTGTTCCGCTTACGTCATAAACAGTGCTCCAGAGCGCTTAGCAACGGGCACAACGAAACGTGTCTGTGGGATAGTGACCATTCCCGCCTAGTGCTGGCAATGCACGAGCACTGCCAAAAGGCAAAGGAAGGCGCTTAGCATGCGGCTTGTGCGCAGAGCTTTCAGACTGCCAGAGGACCGCAGCTGTGGTAAGCCCGCTTGCTCATTTGATGTTAGATGTCGCCTGCAAGAACTTCACCCGCATCTGGTTTATGCTGCTACCTGTTGTTAGGCGACAACAAGGGCACGAGTCGCAAATGCTTTTTCCTGCCTCATTTTGCTAGACCACGCTCTTCTGTGGCTCTTTAGTTCTTGCCAAACTCCTATGTGCGTGCTGCTGCTTCCATCTGACAAGGAGCACAGCCTTCTGACAGCAGCTTTCAACTTGTCGAAGAAAGAGCTTGGCCATTTAGGTGTGATGCAAATCTGAGTGTGTAAAGTGCAGGTGCAAGCTCCTGACAAAGGTTTTCTCCAGGTTCAGTTTCTCCCTGTCAGACACATTGGAAATGTTTTCCTCTATCATTCGCACCAAGAGTCGCAGATTGCTTAACCCAGGAGCTCTGAGAATGGAACGGCTAGAGGTGTTCCGCTTACGTCATAAACAGTGCTCCAGAGCGCTTAGCAACAGGCACAACGAAACGTGTGTGCGGGATAGTGACCATTCCCGCCTAGTGCTGGCAATGCACGGGCACTGACCAAAAGGCAAAGGAAGGCACTTAGCATGCGGCTTGTGCGCAAAGCTTTCAGACTGCCAGAGGACCGCAGCTGTGGTAAGCCCGCTTGCTCAATTGACGTTAGATGTCGCCTGCAAGAACTTCACCCGCATCTGGTTTATGCTGCTACCTGTTGTTAGGCGACAACAAGGGCACGAGTCGCAAATGCTTTTTCCTGCCTCATTTTGCTAGACCACGCTCTTCTGTGGCTCTTTAGTTCTTGCCAAACTCCTATGTGCGTGCTGCTGCTTCCATCTGACAAGGAGCACAGCCTTCTGACAGCAGCTTTCAACTTGCCTAAGAAAGAGCTTGGCCATTTAGGTGTGATGCAAATCTGAGTGTGTAAAGTGCAGGTGCAAGCTCCTGACAAAGGTTTTCTCCAGGTTCAGTTTCTCCCTGTCAGACACATTGGAAATGTTTTCCTCTGGCATTCACGCCAAGAGTCGCAGATTGCTTAACCCAGGAGCTCTGAGAATGGAACGGCTAGAGGTGTTCCGCTTACGTCATAAACAGTGCTCCAGAGCGCTTAGCAACGGGCACAACGAAACGTGTGTGCGGGATAGTGACCATTCCCGCCTAGTGCTGGCAATGCACGAGCACTGCCAAAAGGCAAAGGAAGGCGCTTAGCATGCGGCTTGTGCGCAAAGCTTTCAGACTGCCAGAGGACCGCAGCTGTGGTAAGCCCGCTTGCTCATTTGACGTTAGATGTCGCCTGCAAGAACTTCACCCGCATCTGGTTTATGCTGCTACCTGTTGTTAGGCGACAACAAGGGCACGAGCCGCAAATGCTTTTTCCTGCCTCATTTTGCTAGACCACGCTCTCCTGTGGCTCTTTAGTGCTTGCCAAACTCCTATGTGCGTGCTGCTGCTTCCATCTGACAAGAAGCACAGCCTTCTGACAGCAGCTTTCAACTTGTCTAAGAAAGAGCTTGGCCATTTAGGTGTGATGCAAATCTGTGTGTGTCTAAGGTGCAGGTGCAAGCTCCTGACAAAGGTGTTCTCCAGGTTCAGTTTCTCCCTGTCAGACACATTGGAAATGTTTTCCTCTGGCATTCGCACCAAGAGTCGCAGATTGCTTAACCCAGGAGCTCTGAGAATGGAACGGCAAGAGGTGTTCCGCTTACGTCATAAACAGTGCTCCAGAGCGCTTAGCAACGGGCACAACGAAACGTGTCTGTGGGATAGTGACCATTCCCGCCTAGTGCTGGCAATGCACGAGCACTGCCAAAAGGCAAAGGAAGGCGCTTAGCATGCGGCTTGTGCGCAGAGCTTTCAGACTGCCAGAGGACCGCAGCTGTGGTAAGCCCGCTTGCTCATTTGATGTTAGATGTCGCCTGCAAGAACTTCACCCGCATCTGGTTTATGCTGCTACCTGTTGTTAGGCGACAACAAGGGCACGAGTCGCAAATGCTTTTTCCTGCCTCATTTTGCTAGACCACGCTCTTCTGTGGCTCTTTAGTTCTTGCCAAACTCCTATGTGCGTGCTGCTGCTTCCATCTGACAAGGAGCACAGCCTTCTGACAGCAGCTTTCAACTTGCCTAAGAAAGAGCTTGGCCATTTAGGTGTGATGCAAATCTGAGTGTGTAAAGTGCAGGTGCAAGCTCCTGACAAAGGTTTTCTCCAGGTTCAGTTTCTCCCTGTCAGACACATTGGAAATGTTTTCCTCTATCATTCGCACCAAGAGTCGCAGATTGCTTAACCCAGGAGCTCTGAGAATGGAACGGCTAGAGGTGTTCCGCTTACGTCATAAACAGTGCTCCAGAGCGCTTAGCAACAGGCACAACGAAACGTGTGTGCGGGATAGTGACCATTCCCGCCTAGTGCTGGCAATGCACGGGCACTGACCAAAAGGCAAAGGAAGGCACTTAGCATGCGGCTTGTGCGCAAAGCTTTCAGACTGCCAGAGGACCGCAGCTGTGGTAAGCCCGCTTGCTCAATTGACGTTAGATGTCGCCTGCAAGAACTTCACCCGCATCTGGTTTATGCTGCTACCTGTTGTTAGGCGACAACAAGGGCACGAGTCGCAAATGCTTTTTCCTGCCTCATTTTGCTAGACCACGCTCTTCTGTGGCTCTTTAGTTCTTGCCAAACTTTTATGTGCGTGCTGCTGCTTCCATCTGACAAGGAGCACAGCCTTCTGACAGCAGCTTTCAACTTGCCTAAGAAAGAGCTTGGCCATTTAGGTGTGATGCAAATCTGAGTGTGTAAAGTGCAGGTGCAAGCTCCTGACAAAGGTTTTCTCCAGGTTCAGTTTCTCCCTGTCAGACACATTGGAAATGTTTTCCTCTGGCATTCACGCCAAGAGTCGCAGATTGCTTAACCCAGGAGCTCTGAGAATGGAACGGCTAGAGGTGTTCCGCTTACGTCATAAACAGTGCTCCAGAGCGCTTAGCAACGGGCACAACGAAACGTGTGTGCGGGATAGTGACCATTCCCGCCTAGTGCTGGCAATGCACGAGCACTGCCAAAAGGCAAAGGAAGGCGCTTAGCATGCGGCTTGTGCGCAAAGCTTTCAGACTGCCAGAGGACCGCAGCTGTGGTAAGCCCGCTTGCTCATTTGACGTTAGATGTCGCCTGCAAGAACTTCACCCGCATCTGGTTTATGCTGCTACCTGTTGTTAGGCGACAACAAGGGCACGAGCCGCAAATGCTTTTTCCTGCCTCATTTTGCTAGACCACGCTCTCCTGTGGCTCTTTAGTGCTTGCCAAACTCCTATGTGCGTGCTGCTGCTTCCATCTGACAAGAAGCACAGCCTTCTGACAGCAGCTTTCAACTTGTCTAAGAAAGAGCTTGGCCATTTAGGTGTGATGCAAATCTGTGTGTGTCTAAGGTGCAGGTGCAAGCTCCTGACAAAGGTGTTCTCCAGGTTCAGTTTCTATCTGCCAGACACATTGGAAATGTTTTCCTCTGGCATTCGCACCAAGAGTCGCAGATTACTTAACTCAGGAGCTCTGAGAATGGAACGGCAAGAGGTGTTCCGCTTACGTCATAAACAGTGCTCCAGAGCGCTTAGCAACGGGCACAACGAAACGTGTCTGTGGGATAGTGACCATTCCCGCCTAGTGCTGGCAATGCACGAGCACTGCCAAAAGGCAAAGGAAGGCGCTTAGCATCCGGCTTGTGCGCAGAGCTTTCAGACTGCCAGAGGACCGCAGCTGTGGTAAGCCCGCTTGCTCATTTGATGTTAGATGTCGCCTGCAAGAACTTCACCCGCATCTGGTTTATGCTGCTACCTGTTGTTAGGCGACAACAAGGGCACGAGTCGCAAATGCTTTGTCCTGCCTCATTTTGCTAGACCACGCTCTTCTGTGGCTCTTTAGTGCTTGCCAAACTCCTATGTGCGTGCTGCTGCTTCCATCTGACAAGGAGCACAGCCTTCTGACAGCAGCTGTCAACTTGCCTAAGAAAGAGCTTGGCCATTTAGGTGTGATGCAAATCTGTGTGTGTTTAAGGTGCAGGTGCAAGCTCCTGACAAAGGTTTTCTCCAGGTTCAGTTTCTCCCTGTCAGACACATTGGAAATGTTTTCCTCTGGCATTCGCACCAAGAGTCGCAGATTGCTTAACCCAGGAGCTCTGAGAATGGAACGGCTAGAGGTGTTCCGCTTACGTCATAAACAGTGCTCCAGAGCGCTTAGCAACGGGCACAACGAAACGTGTGTGCGGGATAGTGACCATTCCCGCCTAGTGCTGGCAATGCACGGGCACTGACCAAAAGGCAAAGGAAGGCACTTAGCATGCGGCTTGTGCGCAAAGCTTTCAGACTGCCAGAGGACCGCAGCTGTGGTAAGCCCGCTTGCTCAATTGACGTTAGATGTCGCCTGCAAGAACTTCACCCGCATCTGGTTTATGCTGCTACCTGTTGTTAGGCGACAACAAGGGCACGAGCCGCAAATGCTTTTTCCTGCCTCATTTTGCTAGACCACGCTCTTCTGTGGCTCTTTAGTTCTTGCCAAACTCCTATGTGCGTGCTGCTGCTTCCATCTGACAAGGAGCACAGCCTTCTGACAGCAGCTTTCAACTTGCCTAAGAAAGAGCTTGGCCATTTAGGTGTGATGCAAATCTGAGTGTGTAAAGTGCAGGTGCAAGCTCCTGACAAAGGTTTTCTCCAGGTTCAGTTTCTCCCTGTCAGACACATTGGAAATGTTTTCCTCTGGCATTCACGCCAAGAGTCGCAGATTGCTTAACCCAGGAGCTCTGAGAATGGAACGGCTAGAGGTGTTCCGCTTACGTCATAAACAGTGCTCCAGAGCGCTTAGCAACGGGCACAACGAAACGTGTGTGCGGGATAGTGACCATTCCCGCCTAGTGCTGGCAATGCACGAGCACTGCCAAAAGGCAAAGGAAGGCGCTTAGCATGCGGCTTGTGCGCAAAGCTTTCAGACTGCCAGAGGACCGCAGCTGTGGTAAGCCCGCTTGCTCATTTGACGTTAGATGTCGCCTGCAAGAACTTCACCCGCATCTGGTTTATGCTGCTACCTGTTGTTAGGCGACAACAAGGGCACGAGCCGCAAATGCTTTTTCCTGCCTCATTTTGCTAGACCACGCTCTCCTGTGGCTCTTTAGTGCTTGCCAAACTCCTATGTGCGTGCTGCTGCTTCCATCTGACAAGAAGCACAGCCTTCTGACAGCAGCTTTCAACTTGTCTAAGAAAGAGCTTGGCCATTTAGGTGTGATGCAAATCTGTGTGTGTCTAAGGTGCAGGTGCAAGCTCCTGACAAAGGTGTTCTCCAGGTTCAGTTTCTATCTGCCAGACACATTGGAAATGTTTTCCTCTGGCATTCGCACCAAGAGTCGCAGATTACTTAACTCAGGAGCTCTGAGAATGGAACGGCAAGAGGTGTTCCGCTTACGTCATAAACAGTGCTCCAGAGCGCTTAGCAACGGGCACAACGAAACGTGTCTGTGGGATAGTGACCATTCCCGCCTAGTGCTGGCAATGCACGAGCACTGCCAAAAGGCAAAGGAAGGCGCTTAGCATCCGGCTTGTGCGCAGAGCTTTCAGACTGCCAGAGGACCGCAGCTGTGGTAAGCCCGCTTGCTCATTTGATGTTAGATGTCGCCTGCAAGAACTTCACCCGCATCTGGTTTATGCTGCTACCTGTTGTTAGGCGACAACAAGGGCACGAGTCGCAAATGCTTTGTCCTGCCTCATTTTGCTAGACCACGCTCTTCTGTGGCTCTTTAGTGTTTGCCAAACTCCTATGTGCGTGCTGCTGCTTCCATCTGACAAGGAGCACAGCCTTCTGACAGCAGCTGTCAACTTGTCTAAGAAAGAGCTTGGCCATTTAGGTGTGATGCAAATCTGTGTGTGTGTAAGGTGCAGGTGCAAGCTCCTGACAAAGGTTTTCTCCAGGTTCAGTTTCTCCCTGTCAGACACATTGGAAATGTTTTCCTCTATCATTCGCACCAGGAGTCGCAGATTGCTTAACCCAGGAGCTCTGAGAATGGAACGGCAAGAGGTGTTCCGCTTACGTCATAAACAGTGCTCCAGAGCGCTTAGCAACAGGCACAACGAAACGTGTGTGCGGGATAGTGACCATTCCCGCCTAGTGCTGGCAATGCACGGGCACTGACCAAAAGGCAAAGGAAGGCACTTAGCATGCGGCTTGTGCGCAAAGCTTTCAGACTGCCAGAGGACCGCAGCTGTGGTAAGCCCGCTTGCTCAATTGACGTTAGATGTCGCCTGCAAGAACTTCACCCGCATCTGGTTTATGCTGCTACCTGTTGTTAGGCGACAACAAGGGCACGAGCCGCAAATGCTTTTTCCTGCCTCATTTTGCTAGACCACGCTCTTCTGTGGCTCTTTAGTTCTTGCCAAACTTTTATGTGCGTGCTGCTGCTTCCATCTGACAAGGAGCACAGCCTTCTGACAGCAGCTTTCAACTTGCCTAAGAAAGAGCTTGGCCATTTAGGTGTGATGCAAATCTGAGTGTGTAAAGTGCAGGTGCAAGCTCCTGACAAAGGTTTTCTCCAGGTTCAGTTTCTCCCTGTCAGACACATTGGAAATGTTTTCCTCTGGCATTCACGCCAAGAGTCGCAGATTGCTTAACCCAGGAGCTCTGAGAATGGAACGGCTAGAGGTGTTCCGCTTACATCATAAACAGTGCTCCATAGCGCTTAGCAACGGGCACAACGAAACGTGTGTGCGGGATAGTGACCATTCCCGCCTAGTGCTGGCAATGCACGAGCACTGCCAAAAGGCAAAGGAAGGCGCTTAGCATGCGGCTTGTGCGCAAAGCTTTCAGACTGCCAGAGGACCGCAGCTGTGGTAAGCCCGCTTGCTCATTTGACGTTAGATGTCGCCTGCAAGAACTTCACCCGCATCTGGTTTATGCTGCTACCTGTTGTTAGGCGACAACAAGGGCACGAGCCGCAAATGCTTTTTCCTGCCTCATTTTGCTAGACCACGCTCTCCTGTGGCTCTTTAGTGCTTGCCAAACTCCTATGTGCGTGCTGCTGCTTCCATCTGACAAGAAGCACAGCCTTCTGACAGCAGCTTTCAACTTGTCTAAGAAAGAGCTTGGCCATTTAGGTGTGATGCAAATCTGTGTGTGTCTAAGGTGCAGGTGCAAGCTCCTGACAAAGGTGTTCTCCAGGTTCAGTTTCTATCTGCCAGACACATTGGAAATGTTTTCCTCTGGCATTCGCACCAAGAGTCGCAGATTACTTAACTCAGGAGCTCTGAGAATGGAACGGCAAGAGGTGTTCCGCTTACGTCATAAACAGTGCTCCAGAGCGCTTAGCAACGGGCACAACGAAACGTGTCTGTGGGATAGTGACCATTCCCGCCTAGTGCTGGCAATGCACGAGCACTGCCAAAAGGCAAAGGAAGGCGCTTAGCATCCGGCTTGTGCGCAGAGCTTTCAGACTGCCAGAGGACCGCAGCTGTGGTAAGCCCGCTTGCTCATTTGATGTTAGATGTCGCCTGCAAGAACTTCACCCGCATCTGGTTTATGCTGCTACCTGTTGTTAGGCGACAACAAGGGCACGAGTCGCAAATGCTTTTTCCTGCCTCATTTTGCTAGACCACGCTCTTCTGTGGCTCTTTAGTGCTTGCCAAACTCCTATGTGCGTGCTGCTGTATCCATCTGACAAGGAGCACAGCCTTCTGACAGCAGCTGTCAACTTGTCTAAGAAAGAGCTTGGCCATTAAGGTGTGATGCAAATCTGTGTGTGTGTAAGGTGCAGGTGCAAGCTCCTGACAAAGGTGTTCTCCAGGTTCAGTTTCTATCTGCCAGACACATTGGAAATGTTTTCCTCTGGCATTCGCACCAAGAGTCGCAGATTACTTAACTGAGGATCTCTGAGAATGGAACGGCAAGAGGTGTTCCGCTTACGTCATAAACAGTGCTCCAGAGCGCTTAGCAACGGGCACAACGAAACGTGTCTGTGGGATAGTGACCATTCCCGCCTAGTGCTGGCAATGCACGAGCACTGCCAAAAGGCAAAGGAAGGCGCTTAGCATGCGGCTTGTGCGCAGAGCTTTCAGACTGCCAGAGGACCGCAGCTGTGGTAAGCCCGCTTGCTCATTTGATGTTAGATGTCGCCTGCAAGAACTTCACCCGCATCTGGTTTATGCTGCTACCTGTTGTTAGGCGACAACAAGGGCACGAGTCGCAAATGCTTTTTCCTGCCTCATTTTGCTAGACCACGCTCTTCTGTGGCTCTTTAGTGCTTGCCAAACTCCTATGTGCGTGCTGCTGCTTCCATCTGACAAGGAGCACAGCCTTCTGACAGCAGCTGTCAACTTGTCTAAGAAAGAGCTTGGCCATTTAGGTGTGATGCAAATCTGTGTGTGTGTAAGGTGCAGGTGCAAGCTCCTGACAAAGGTGTTCTCCAGTTTCAGTTTCTATCTGCCAGACACATTGGAAATGTTTTCCTCTGGCATTCGCACCAAGAGTCGCAGATTGCTTAACCCAGGAGCTCTGAGAATGGAACGGCTAGAGGTGTTCCGCTTACGTCATAAACAGTGCTCCAGAGCGCTTAGCAACGGGCACAACGAAACGTGTGTGCGGGATAGTGACCATTCCCGCCTAGTGCTGGCAATGCACGGGCACTGACCAAAAGGCAAAGGAAGGCACTTAGCATGCGGCTTGTGCGCAAAGCTTTCAGACTGCCAGAGGACCGCAGCTGTGGTAAGCCCGCTTGCTCATTTGACGTTAGATGTCGCCTGCGAGAACTTCACCCGCATCTGGTTTATGCTGCTACCTGTTGTTAGGCGACAACAAGGGCACGAGCCGCAAATGCTTTTTCCTGCCTCATTTTGCTAGACCACGCTCTTCTGTGGCTCTTTAGTTCTTGCCAAACTCCTATGTGCGTGCTGCTGCTTCCATCTGACAAGGAGCACAGCCTTCTGACAGCAGCTTTCAACTTGCCTAAGAAAGAGCTTGGCCATTTAGGTGTGATGCAAATCTGAGTGTGTAAAGTGCAGGTGCAAGCTCCTGACAAAGGTTTTCTCCAGGTTCAGTTTCTCCCTGTCAGACACATTGGAAATGTTTTCCTCTGGCATTCACGCCAAGAGTCGCAGATTGCTTAACCCAGGAGCTCTGAGAATGGAACGGCTAGAGGTGTTCCGCTTACGTCATAAACAGTGCTCCAGAGCGCTTAGCAACGGGCACAACGAAACGTGAGTGCGGGATAGAGACCATTCCCGCCTTGTGCTGGCAATGCACGAGCACTGCCAAAAGGCAAAGGAAGGCGCTTAGCATGCGGCTTGTGCGCAAAGCTTTCAGACTGCCAGAGGACCGCAGCTGTGGTAAGCCCGCTTGCTCATTTGACGTTAGATGTCGCCTGCAAGAACTTCACCCGCATCTGGTTTATGCTGCTACCTGTTGTTAGGCGACAACAAGGGCACGAGCCGCAAATGCTTTTTCCTGCCTCATTTTGCTAGACCACGCTCTCCTGTGGCTCTTTAGTGCTTGCCAAACTCCTATGTGCGTGCTGCTGCTTCCATCTGACAAGAAGCACAGCCTTCTGACAGCAGCTTTCAACTTGTCTAAGAAAGAGCTTGGCCATTTAGGTGTGATGCAAATCTGTGTGTGTCTAAGGTGCAGGTGCAAGCTCCTGACAAAGGTGTTCTCCAGGTTCAGTTTCTATCTGCCAGACACATTGGAAATGTTTTCCTCTGGCATTCGCACCAAGAGTCGCAGATTACTTAACTCAGGAGCTCTGAGAATGGAACGGCAAGAGGTGTTCCGCTTACGTCATAAACAGTGCTCCAGAGCGCTTAGCAACGGGCACAACGAAACGTGTCTGTGGGATAGTGACCATTCCCGCCTAGTGCTGGCAATGCACGAGCACTGCCAAAAGGCAAAGGAAGGCGCTTAGCATCCGGCTTGTGCGCAGAGCTTTCAGACTGCCAGAGGACCGCAGCTGTGGTAAGCCCGCTTGCTCATTTGATGTTAGATGTCGCCTGCAAGAACTTCACCCGCATCTGGTTTATGCTGCTACCTGTTGTTAGGCGACAACAAGGGCACGAGTCGCAAATGCTTTGTCCTGCCTCATTTTGCTAGACCACGCTCTTCTGTGGCTCTTTAGTGTTTGCCAAACTCCTATGTGCGTGCTGCTGCTTCCATCTGACAAGGAGCACAGCCTTCTGACAGCAGCTGTCAACTTGTCTAAGAAAGAGCTTGGCCATTTAGGTGTGATGCAAATCTGTGTGTGTGTAAGGTGCAGGTGCAAGCTCCTGACAAAGGTTTTCTCCAGGTTCAGTTTCTCCCTGTCAGACACATTGGAAATGTTTTCCTCTATCATTCGCACCAGGAGTCGCAGATTGCTTAACCCAGGAGCTCTGAGAATGGAACGGCAAGAGGTGTTCCGCTTACGTCATAAACAGTGCTCCAGAGCGCTTAGCAACAGGCACAACGAAACGTGTGTGCGGGATAGTGACCATTCCCGCCTAGTGCTGGCAATGCACGGGCACTGACCAAAAGGCAAAGGAAGGCACTTAGCATGCGGCTTGTGCGCAAAGCTTTCAGACTGCCAGAGGACCGCAGCTGTGGTAAGCCCGCTTGCTCAATTGACGTTAGATGTCGCCTGCAAGAACTTCACCCGCATCTGGTTTATGCTGCTACCTGTTGTTAGGCGACAACAAGGGCACGAGCCGCAAATGCTTTTTCCTGCCTCATTTTGCTAGACCACGCTCTTCTGTGGCTCTTTAGTTCTTGCCAAACTTTTATGTGCGTGCTGCTGCTTCCATCTGACAAGGAGCACAGCCTTCTGACAGCAGCTTTCAACTTGCCTAAGAAAGAGCTTGGCCATTTAGGTGTGATGCAAATCTGAGTGTGTAAAGTGCAGGTGCAAGCTCCTGACAAAGGTTTTCTCCAGGTTCAGTTTCTCCCTGTCAGACACATTGGAAATGTTTTCCTCTGGCATTCACGCCAAGAGTCGCAGATTGCTTAACCCAGGAGCTCTGAGAATGGAACGGCTAGAGGTGTTCCGCTTACATCATAAACAGTGCTCCATAGCGCTTAGCAACGGGCACAACGAAACGTGTGTGCGGGATAGTGACCATTCCCGCCTAGTGCTGGCAATGCACGAGCACTGCCAAAAGGCAAAGGAAGGCGCTTAGCATGCGGCTTGTGCGCAAAGCTTTCAGACTGCCAGAGGACCGCAGCTGTGGTAAGCCCGCTTGCTCATTTGACGTTAGATGTCGCCTGCAAGAACTTCACCCGCATCTGGTTTATGCTGCTACCTGTTGTTAGGCGACAACAAGGGCACGAGCCGCAAATGCTTTTTCCTGCCTCATTTTGCTAGACCACGCTCTCCTGTGGCTCTTTAGTGCTTGCCAAACTCCTATGTGCGTGCTGCTGCTTCCATCTGACAAGAAGCACAGCCTTCTGACAGCAGCTTTCAACTTGTCTAAGAAAGAGCTTGGCCATTTAGGTGTGATGCAAATCTGTGTGTGTCTAAGGTGCAGGTGCAAGCTCCTGACAAAGGTGTTCTCCAGGTTCAGTTTCTATCTGCCAGACACATTGGAAATGTTTTCCTCTGGCATTCGCACCAAGAGTCGCAGATTACTTAACTCAGGAGCTCTGAGAATGGAACGGCAAGAGGTGTTCCGCTTACGTCATAAACAGTGCTCCAGAGCGCTTAGCAACGGGCACAACGAAACGTGTCTGTGGGATAGTGACCATTCCCGCCTAGTGCTGGCAATGCACGAGCACTGCCAAAAGGCAAAGGAAGGCGCTTAGCATCCGGCTTGTGCGCAGAGCTTTCAGACTGCCAGAGGACCGCAGCTGTGGTAAGCCCGCTTGCTCATTTGATGTTAGATGTCGCCTGCAAGAACTTCACCCGCATCTGGTTTATGCTGCTACCTGTTGTTAGGCGACAACAAGGGCACGAGTCGCAAATGCTTTTTCCTGCCTCATTTTGCTAGACCACGCTCTTCTGTGGCTCTTTAGTGCTTGCCAAACTCCTATGTGCGTGCTGCTGTATCCATCTGACAAGGAGCACAGCCTTCTGACAGCAGCTGTCAACTTGTCTAAGAAAGAGCTTGGCCATTAAGGTGTGATGCAAATCTGTGTGTGTGTAAGGTGCAGGTGCAAGCTCCTGACAAAGGTGTTCTCCAGGTTCAGTTTCTATCTGCCAGACACATTGGAAATGTTTTCCTCTGGCATTCGCACCAAGAGTCGCAGATTACTTAACTGAGGATCTCTGAGAATGGAACGGCAAGAGGTGTTCCGCTTACGTCATAAACAGTGCTCCAGAGCGCTTAGCAACGGGCACAACGAAACGTGTCTGTGGGATAGTGACCATTCCCGCCTAGTGCTGGCAATGCACGAGCACTGCCAAAAGGCAAAGGAAGGCGCTTAGCATGCGGCTTGTGCGCAGAGCTTTCAGACTGCCAGAGGACCGCAGCTGTGGTAAGCCCGCTTGCTCATTTGATGTTAGATGTCGCCTGCAAGAACTTCACCCGCATCTGGTTTATGCTGCTACCTGTTGTTAGGCGACAACAAGGGCACGAGTCGCAAATGCTTTTTCCTGCCTCATTTTGCTAGACCACGCTCTTCTGTGGCTCTTTAGTGCTTGCCAAACTCCTATGTGCGTGCTGCTGCTTCCATCTGACAAGGAGCACAGCCTTCTGACAGCAGCTGTCAACTTGTCTAAGAAAGAGCTTGGCCATTTAGGTGTGATGCAAATCTGTGTGTGTGTAAGGTGCAGGTGCAAGCTCCTGACAAAGGTGTTCTCCAGTTTCAGTTTCTATCTGCCAGACACATTGGAAATGTTTTCCTCTGGCATTCGCACCAAGAGTCGCAGATTGCTTAACCCAGGAGCTCTGAGAATGGAACGGCTAGAGGTGTTCCGCTTACGTCATAAACAGTGCTCCAGAGCGCTTAGCAACGGGCACAACGAAACGTGTGTGCGGGATAGTGACCATTCCCGCCTAGTGCTGGCAATGCACGGGCACTGACCAAAAGGCAAAGGAAGGCACTTAGCATGCGGCTTGTGCGCAAAGCTTTCAGACTGCCAGAGGACCGCAGCTGTGGTAAGCCCGCTTGCTCATTTGACGTTAGATGTCGCCTGCGAGAACTTCACCCGCATCTGGTTTATGCTGCTACCTGTTGTTAGGCGACAACAAGGGCACGAGCCGCAAATGCTTTTTCCTGCCTCATTTTGCTAGACCACGCTCTTCTGTGGCTCTTTAGTTCTTGCCAAACTCCTATGTGCGTGCTGCTGCTTCCATCTGACAAGGAGCACAGCCTTCTGACAGCAGCTTTCAACTTGCCTAAGAAAGAGCTTGGCCATTTAGGTGTGATGCAAATCTGAGTGTGTAAAGTGCAGGTGCAAGCTCCTGACAAAGGTTTTCTCCAGGTTCAGTTTCTCCCTGTCAGACACATTGGAAATGTTTTCCTCTGGCATTCACGCCAAGAGTCGCAGATTGCTTAACCCAGGAGCTCTGAGAATGGAACGGCTAGAGGTGTTCCGCTTACGTCATAAACAGTGCTCCAGAGCGCTTAGCAACGGGCACAACGAAACGTGAGTGCGGGATAGAGACCATTCCCGCCTTGTGCTGGCAATGCACGAGCACTGCCAAAAGGCAAAGGAAGGCGCTTAGCATGCGGCTTGTGCACAAAGCTTTCAGACTGCCAGAGGACCGCAGCTGTGGTAAGCCCGCTTGCTCATTTGACGTTAGATGTCGCCTGCAAGAACTTCACCCGCATCTGGTTTATGCTGCTACCTGTTGTTAGGCGACAACAAGGGCACGAGCCGCAAATGCTTTTTCCTGCCTCATTTTGCTAGACCATACTCTCCTGTGGCTCTTTAGTGTTTGCCAAACTCCTATGTGCGTGCTGCTGCTTCCATCTGACAAGAAGCACAGCCTTCTGACAGCAGCTTTCAACTTGTCTAAGAAAGAGCTTGGCCATTTAGATGTGATGCAAATCTGTGTGTGTGTAAGGTGCAGGTGCAAGCTCCTGACAAAGGTGTTCTCCAGGTTCAGTTTCTATCTGCCAGACACATTGGAAATGTTTTCCTCTGGCATTCGCACCAAGAGTCGCAGATTACTTAACTGAGGATCTCTGAGAATGGAACGGCAAGAGGTGTTCCGCTTACGTCATAAACAGTGCTCCAGAGCGCTTAGCAACGGGCACAACGAAACGTGTCTGTGGGATAGTGACCATTCCCGCCTAGTGCTGGCAATGCACGAGCACTGCCAAAAGGCAAAGGAAGGCGCTTAGCATGCGGCTTGTGCGCAGAGCTTTCAGACTGCCAGAGGACCGCAGCTGTGGTAAGCCCGCTTGCTCATTTGATGTTAGATGTCGCCTGCAAGAACTTCACCCGCATCTGGTTTATGCTGCTACCTGTTGTTAGGCGACAACAAGGGCACGAGTCGCAAATGCTTTTTCCTGCCTCATTTTGCTAGACCACGCTCTTCTGTGGCTCTTTACTTCTTGCCAAACTCCTATGTGCGTGCTGCTGCTTCCATCTGACAAGGAGCACAGCCTTCTGACAGCAGCTTTCAACTTGCCTAAGAAAGAGCTTGGCCATTTAGGTGTGATGCAAATCTGAGTGTGTAAAGTGCAGGTGCAAGCTCCTGACAAAGGTTTTCTCCAGGTTCAGTTTCTCCCTGTCAGACACATTGGAAATGTTTTCCTCTGGCATTCACGCCAAGAGTCGCAGATTGCTTAACTGAGGATCTCTGAGAATGGAACGGCTAGAGGTGTTCCGCTTACGTCATAAACAGTGCTCCAGAGCGCTTAGCAACGGGCACAACGAAACGTGTGTGCGGGATAGTGACCATTCCCGCCTAGTGCTGGCAATGCACGAGCACTGCCAAAAGGCAAAGGAAGGCGCTTAGCATGCGGCTTGTGCGCAAAGCTTTCAGACTGCCAGAGGACCGCAGCTGTGGTAAGCCCGCTTGCTCATTTGACGTTAGATGTCGCCTGCAAGAACTTCACCCGCATCTGGTTTATGCTGCTACCTGTTGTTAGGCGACAACAAGGGCACGAGCCGCAAATGCTTTTTCCTGCCTCATTTTGCTAGACCACGCTCTCCTGTGGCTCTTTAGTGCTTGCCAAACTCCTATGTGCGTGCTGCTGCTTCCATCTGACAAGAAGCACAGCCTTCTGACAGCAGCTTTCAACTTGTCTAAGAAAGAGCTTGGCCATTTAGGTGTGATGCAAATCTGTGTGTGTCTAAGGTGCAGGTGCAAGCTCCTGACAAAGGTGTTCTCCAGTTTCAGTTTCTATCTGCCAGACACATTGGAAATGTTTTCCTCTGGCATTCGCACCAAGAGTCGCAGATTACTTAACTGAGGATCTCTGAGAATGGAACGGCAAGAGGTGTTCCGCTTACGTCATAAACAGTGCTCCAGAGCGCTTAGCAACGGGCACAACGAAACGTGTCTGTGGGATAGTGACCATTCCCGCCTAGTGCTGGCAATGCACGAGCACTGCCAAAAGGCAAAGGAAGGCGCTTAGCATGCGGCTTGTGCGCAGAGCTTTCAGACTGCCAGAGGACCGCAGCTGTGGTAAGCCCGCTTGCTCATTTGATGTTAGATGTCGCCTGCAAGAACTTCACCCGCATCTGGTTTATGCTGCTACCTGTTGTTAGGCGACAACAAGGGCACGAGTCGCAAATGCTTTTTCCTGCCTCATTTTGCTAGACCACGCTCTTCTGTGGCTCTTTAGTTCTTGCCAAACTCCTATGTGCGTGCTGCTGCTTCCATCTGACAAGGAGCACAGCCTTCTGACAGCAGCTTTCAACTTGCCTAAGAAAGAGCTTGGCCATTTAGGTGTGATGCAAATCTGAGTGTGTAAAGTGCAGGTGCAAGCTCCTGACAAAGGTTTTCTCCAGGTTCAGTTTCTCCCTGTCAGACACATTGGAAATGTTTTCCTCTGGCATTCACGCCAAGAGTCGCAGATTGCTTAACCCAGGAGCTCTGAGAATGGAACGGCTAGAGGTGTTCCGCTTACGTCATAAACAGTGCTCCAGAGCGCTTAGCAACGGGCACAACGAAACGTGAGTGCGGGATAGAGACCATTCCCGCCTAGTGCTGGCAATGCACGAGCACTGCCAAAAGGCAAAGGAAGGCGCTTAGCATGCGGCTTGTGCACAAAGCTTTCAGACTGCCAGAGGACCGCAGCTGTGGTAAGCCCGCTTGCTCATTTGACGTTAGATGTCGCCTGCAAGAACTTCACCCGCATCTGGTTTATGCTGCTACCTGTTGTTAGGCGACAACAAGGGCACGAGCCGCAAATGCTTTTTCCTGCCTCATTTTGCTAGACCATACTCTCCTGTGGCTCTTTAGTGTTTGCCAAACTCCTATGTGCGTGCTGCTGCTTCCATCTGACAAGAAGCACAGCCTTCTGACAGCAGCTTTCAACTTGTCTAAGAAAGAGCTTGGCCATTTAGATGTGATGCAAATCTGTGTGTGTGTAAGGTGCAGGTGCAAGCTCCTGACAAAGGTGTTCTCCAGGTTCAGTTTCTATCTGCCAGACACATTGGAAATGTTTTCCTCTGGCATTCGCACCAAGAGTCGCAGATTACTTAACTGAGGATCTCTGAGAATGGAACGGCAAGAGGTGTTCCGCTTACGTCATAAACAGTGCTCCAGAGCGCTTAGCAACGGGCACAACGAAACGTGTCTGTGGGATAGTGACCATTCCCGCCTAGTGCTGGCAATGCACGAGCACTGCCAAAAGGCAAAGGAAGGCGCTTAGCATGCGGCTTGTGCGCAGAGCTTTCAGACTGCCAGAGGACCGCAGCTGTGGTAAGCCCGCTTGCTCATTTGATGTTAGATGTCGCCTGCAAGAACTTCACCCGCATCTGGTTTATGCTGCTACCTGTTGTTAGGCGACAACAAGGGCACGAGCCGCAAATGCTTTTTCCTGCCTCATTTTGCTAGACCACGCTCTTCTGTGGCTCTTTACTTCTTGCCAAACTCCTATGTGCGTGCTGCTGCTTCCATCTGACAAGGAGCACAGCCTTCTGACAGCAGCTTTCAACTTGCCTAAGAAAGAGCTTGGCCATTTAGGTGTGATGCAAATCTGAGTGTGTAAAGTGCAGGTGCAAGCTCCTGACAAAGGTTTTCTCCAGGTTCAGTTTCTCCCTGTCAGACACATTGGAAATGTTTTCCTCTGGCATTCACGCCAAGAGTCGCAGATTGCTTAACTGAGGATCTCTGAGAATGGAACGGCTAGAGGTGTTCCGCTTACGTCATAAACAGTGCTCCAGAGCGCTTAGCAACGGGCACAACGAAACGTGTGTGCGGGATAGTGACCATTCCCGCCTAGTGCTGGCAATGCACGAGCACTGCCAAAAGGCAAAGGAAGGCGCTTAGCATGCGGCTTGTGCGCAAAGCTTTCAGACTGCCAGAGGACCGCAGCTGTGGTAAGCCCGCTTGCTCATTTGACGTTAGATGTCGCCTGCAAGAACTTCACCCGCATCTGGTTTATGCTGCTACCTGTTGTTAGGCGACAACAAGGGCACGAGCCGCAAATGCTTTTTCCTGCCTCATTTTGCTAGACCACGCTCTCCTGTGGCTCTTTAGTGCTTGCCAAACTCCTATGTGCGTGCTGCTGCTTCCATCTGACAAGAAGCACAGCCTTCTGACAGCAGCTTTCAACTTGTCTAAGAAAGAGCTTGGCCATTTAGGTGTGATGCAAATCTGTGTGTGTCTAAGGTGCAGGTGCAAGCTCCTGACAAAGGTGTTCTCCAGTTTCAGTTTCTATCTGCCAGACACATTGGAAATGTTTTCCTCTGGCATTCGCACCAAGAGTCGCAGATTACTTAACTGAGGATCTCTGAGAATGGAACGGCAAGAGGTGTTCCGCTTACGTCATAAACAGTGCTCCAGAGCGCTTAGCAACGGGCACAACGAAACGTGTCTGTGGGATAGTGACCATTCCCGCCTAGTGCTGGCAATGCACGAGCACTGCCAAAAGGCAAAGGAAGGCGCTTAGCATGCGGCTTGTGCGCAGAGCTTTCAGACTGCCAGAGGACCGCAGCTGTGGTAAGCCCGCTTGCTCATTTGATGTTAGATGTCGCCTGCAAGAACTTCACCCGCATCTGGTTTATGCTGCTACCTGTTGTTAGGCGACAACAAGGGCACGAGTCGCAAATGCTTTTTCCTGCCTCATTTTGCTAGACCACGCTCTTCTGTGGCTCTTTAGTTCTTGCCAAACTCCTATGTGCGTGCTGCTGCTTCCATCTGACAAGGAGCACAGCCTTCTGACAGCAGCTTTCAACTTGCCTAAGAAAGAGCTTGGCCATTTAGGTGTGATGCAAATCTGAGTGTGTAAAGTGCAGGTGCAAGCTCCTGACAAAGGTTTTCTCCAGGTTCAGTTTCTCCCTGCCAGACACATTGGAAATGTTTTCCTCTGGCATTCGCACAAGGAGTCGCAGATTGCAAAACTCCGGAGCTCTGAGAATGGAACGGCAAGACGTGTTCCGCTTTCGACTTAAATAGTGCTCCAGAACGCTTGGCAACGGGCACAACGAATCGTGTGTGCGGGATAGTGAGCATTCACGCCTAGTGCTGGCAATGCACGAGCACTGCCAAGAGGCAAAGGAAGGCGCTTAGCATGCGGCTTATGCGCAAAGCTTTCAGACTGCCAGAGGACCGCAGCTGTGGTAAGCCTGCTTGCTCATTTGACGTTAGATGTCACCTGCAAGAACTTCACCCGCATCTGGTTTATGCTGCTACCTGTTGTTAGGGGTCAACAAAGGCACATGTAGCAAATGCTTTTTCCTGTCCTGCATTGCTAGACCACGCTCTTCTGTGGCTCTTTAGTGCTCTCCAAACTGCTATGTGCGTGCTGCTGCTTCCATCTGACAAGGAGCACAGCTTTCTGACAGCAGATTTCTACTTGCCTAAGAAAGAGCTTGGCCATTTAGATGTGCTGCAAATCTGTGTGTGTGTAAGGTGCAGGTGCAAGCTCCTGACAAAGGTGTTCTCCAGGTTCAGTTTCTATTTGCCAGACGCCTTGGAAATATTTTCCTCTGGCATTGCCATCAAGAGTTGCAGATTGCTTAACTCCGGAGCTCTGAGAATGGAGCGGCAATATGTGTTCCGCTTTCGTCATAAACAGTGCTCCAGGGCGCTTGGTAACGGGCACAACGAATCGTGTGTGCGGGATAGTGAGCATTCACGCCTAGTGCTGGCAATGCACGAGCACTGCCAAAAGGCAAAGGAAGGCGCTTAGCGTCCGGCTTGTGCACAAAGCTTTCACACTGCCGGAGGACCGTAGCTGTGGTAAGCCGCCGTGCTCATTTGACGTTAGCTGTCGCCGGCAAGAACTTCCCCCGCATCTGGTTTATGCTGCTACCTGTTGTTAGGCGACCACAAGGGCACATGTAGCAAATGCTTTTTCCTGTCCTGTTTTGCTAGACCACGCTCTTCTGTGCCTCTTTAGTGCTTGCCAAACTGTTATGTGCGTGCTGCTGCTTCTATCTGACAAGGAGCACAGCCTTCTGACAGCAGCTTTCAACTTGCCTAAGAAAGACCTTGGCCATTTAGATATGCTGCAAATCTGTGTGTGTGTAAAGTGCAGGTGCAAGCTCCTGACAAAGGCTTTCTCCAGGTTCAGTTTCTCCCTGCCAGACACATTGGAAATGTTTTCCTCTGGCATTCCCTCCAACAGTCGCAGATTGCTTAACTCCGGAGCTCTGAGAATGGAACGGCAAGATGTGTTCCGCTTTCGTCATAAAGAGTGTTCCAGAGCGCTTGGTAACGGGCACAACGAATCGTGTGTGCGGGATAGTGAGCATTCACGCCTAGTGCTGGCAATGCACGAGCACTGCCAAAAGGCAAAGGAAGGCGCTTAGCATGCGGCTTGTGCGCTTAGCTTTCAGACTGCCAGAGGACCGTAGCTGTGGTAAGCCGGCTTGCTCATATGACGTTAGCTGTCGCCTGCAAGAACTTCACCCGCATCCGGTTTATGCTGCTACCTGTTGTTAGGCGACAACAAAGGCACTTGTAGCAAATGTTTTTCCTGGCCCGTTTTGCTAGACCACGCTCTTCTGTGGCACTTTAGTGCTTGCCAAACTCCTATGTGCGTGTTGCTGCTTCCATCTGACAAGGAGCACAGCCTTCTGACAGCAGCTGTCAACTTGTCTAAGAAAGAGCTTAGCCATTTAGATGTGCTGCAAATCTGTGTGTGTCTAAGGTGCAGGTGCAAGGTCCTGACAAAGGTGTTCTCCAGGTTCAGTTTCTATTTGCCAGACGCCTTGGAAATATTTTCGTCTGGCATTGCCATCAAGAGTTGCAGATTGCTTAACTCCGGAGCTCTGAGAATGGAGCGGCAAGATGTGTTCCGCTTTCGTCATAAACAGTGCTCCAGAGCGCTTGGTAACGGGCACAACGAATCGTGTGTGCAGGATAGTGAGCATTCACGCCTAGTGCTGGCAATGCACGAGCACTGCCAAGAGGCAAAGGAAGGCGCTTAGCATGCGGCTTATGCGCAAAGCTTTCAGACTGCCAGAGGACCGCAGCTGTTGTAAGCCGCCTTGCTCATTTGACGTTAGATGTCACCTGCAAGAACTTCACCCGCATCTGGTTTATGCTGCTACCTGTTGTTAGGGGTCAACAAAGGCACATGTAGCAAATGCTTTTTCCTGTCCTGCATTGCTAGACCACGCTCTTCTGTGGCTCTTTAGTGCTCTCCAAACTGCTATGTGCGTGCTGCTGCTTCCATCTGACAAGGAGCACAGCCTTCTGACAGCAGCTTTCAACTTGTCTAAGAAAGAGCTTAGCCATTTAGATGTGCTGCAAATCTGTGTGTGTGTAAAGTGCAGGTGCAAGCTCCTGACAAAGGTTTTCTCCAGGTTCAGTTTCTATTTGCCAGACGCCTTGGAAATATTTTCCTCTGGCATTGCCATCAAGAGTTGCAGATTGCTTAACTCCGGAGCTCTGAGAATGGAGCGGCAATATGTGTTCCGCTTTCGTCATAAACAGTGCTCCAGGGCGCTTGGTAACGGGCACAACGAATCGTGTGTGCGGGATAGTGAGCATTCACGCCTAGTGCTGGCAATGCACGAGCACTGCCAAAAGGCAAAGGAAGGCGCTTAGCGTCCGGCTTGTGCACAAAGCTTTCACACTGCCGGAGGACCGTAGCTGTGGTAAGCCGCCGTGCTCATTTGACGTTAGCTGTCGCCGGCAAGAACTTCCCCCGCATTTGGTTTATGCTGCTACCTGTTTTTAGGCGACCACAAGGGCACATGTAGCAAATGCTTTTTCCTGTCCTGTTTTGCTAGACCACGCTCTTCTGTGCCTCTTTAGTGCTTGCCAAACTGTTATGTGCGTGCTGCTGCTTCTATCTGACAAGGAGCACAGCCTTCTGACAGCAGCTTTCAACTTGCCTAAGAAAGACCTTGGCCATTTAGATATGCTGCAAATCTGTGTGTGTGTAAAGTGCAGGTGCAAGCTCCTGACAAAGGTTTTCTCCAGGTTCAGTTTCTCCCTGCCAGACAAATTGGAAATGTTTTCCTCTGGCATTCCCTCCAACAGTCGCAGATTGCTTAACTCCGGAGCTCTGAGAATGGAACGGCAAGATGTGTTCCGCTTTCGTCATAAAGAGTGTTCCAGAGCGCTTGGTAACGGGCACAACGAATCGTGTGTGCGGGATAGTGAGCATTCACGCCTAGTGCTGGCAATGCACGAGCACTGCCAAAAGGCAAAGGAAGGCGCTTAGCATGCGGCTTGTGCGCTTAGCTTTCAGACTGCCAGAGGACCGTAGCTGTGGTAAGCCGGCTTGCTCATATGACGTTAGCTGTCGCCTGCAAGAACTTCACCCGCATCCGGTTTATGCTGCTACCTGTTGTTAGGCGACAACAAAGGCACTTGTAGCAAATGCTTTTTCCTGTCCTGTTTTGCTAGACCACGCTCTTCTGTGCCTCTTTAGTGCTTGCCAAACTGTTATGTGCGTGCTGCTGCTTCCATCTGACAAGGAGCACAGCCTTCTGACAGCAGCTTTCAACTTGCCTAAGAAAGAGCTTAGCCATTTAGATGTGCTGCAAATGTGTATGGTGCAGGTGCAAGCTCCTGACAAAGGTGTTCTCCAGGTTCAGTTTCTATTTGCCAGACGCCTTGGAAATATTTTCCTCTGGCATTGCCATCAAGAGTTGCAGATTGCTTAACTCCGGAGCTCTGAGAATGGAGCGGCAAGATGTGTTCCGCTTTCGTCATAAACAGTGCTCCAGAGCGCTTGGTAACGGGCACAACGAATCGTGTGTGCAGGATAGTGACCATTCACGCCTAGTGCTGGCAATGCACGAGCACTGCCAAAAGGCAAAGGAAGGCGCTTAGCATGCGGCTTGTGCACAAAGCTATCAGACTGCCGGAGGACCGTAGCTGTGGTAAACCGGCTTGCTCATTTGACGTTAGCTGTCGCCGGCAAGAACTCCCGCATCTGGTTTATGCTGCTACCTGTTGTTAGGCGACCACAAGGGCACATGTAGCAAATGCTTTTCCTGGCCCGTTTTGCTAGACCACGCTCTTCTGTGCCTCTTTAGTGCTTGCCAAACTGCTATGTGCGTGCTGCTGCTTCCATCTGACAAGGAGCACAGCTTTCTGACAGCAGATTTCTACTTGCCTAAGAAAGAGCTTGGCCATTTAGATGTGCTGCAAATCTGTGTGTGTGTAAGGTGCAGGTGCAAGCTCCTGACAAAGGTGTTCTCCAGGTTCAGTTTCTATTTGCCAGACGCCTTGGAAATATTTTCCTCTGGCATTGCCATCAAGAGTTGCAGATTGCTTAACTCCGGAGCTCTGAGAATGGAGCGGCAAGATGTGTTCCGCTTTCGTCATAAACAGTGCTCCAGAGCGCTTGGTAACGGGCACAACGAATCGTGTGTGCAGGATAGTGAGCATTCACGCCTAGTGCTGGCAATGCACGAGCACTGCCAAAAGGCAAAGGAAGGCGCTTAGCATGCGGCTTGTGCACAAAGCTTTCAGACTGCCGGAAGACCGTAGCTGTGGTAAGCCGCCTTGCTCATTTGACGTTAGCTGTCGCCGGCAAGAACTTCCCCCGCATCTGGTTTATGCTGCTACCTGTTGTTAGGCGACCACAAGGGCACATGTAGCAAATGCTTTTTCCTGTCCCGTTTTGATAGACCACGTTCTTCTGTGGCTCTTTAGTGCTCTCCAAACTGCTATGTGCGTGCTGCTGCTTCTATCTGACAAGGAGCACAGCCTTCTGACAGCAGCTTTCAACTTGCCTAAGAAAGACCTTGGCCATTTAGATATGCTGCAAATCTGTGTGTGTAAAGTGCAGGTGCAAGCTCCTGACAAAGGTTTTCTCCAGGTTCAGTTTCTCCCTGCCAGACACATTGGAAATGTTTTCCTCTGGCATTCGCACAAGGAGTCGCAGATTGCAAAACTCCGGAGCTCTGAGAATGGAACGGCAAGACGTGTTCCGCTTTCGACTTAAATAGTGCTCCAGAACGCTTGGCAACGGGCACAACGAATCGTGTGTGCGGGATAGTGAGCATTCACGCCTAGTGCTGGCAATGCACGAGCACTGCCAAGAGGCAAAGGAAGGCGCTTAGCATGCGGCTTATGCGCAAAGCTTTCAGACTGCCAGAGGACCGCAGCTGTGGTAAGCCTGCTTGCTCATTTGACGTTAGATGTCACCTGCAAGAACTTCACCCGCATCTGGTTTATGCTGCTACCTGTTGTTAGGGGTCAACAAAGGCACATGTAGCAAATGCTTTTTCCTGTCCTGCATTGCTAGACCACGCTCTTCTGTGGCTCTTTAGTGCTCTCCAAACTGCTATGTGCGTGCTGCTGCTTCCATCTGACAAGGAGCACAGCCTTCTGACAGCAGCTTTCAACTTGTCGAAGAAAGAGCTTAGCCATTTAGATGTGCTGCAAATCTGTGTGTGTGTAAAGTGCAGGTGCAAGCTCCTGACAAAGGTTTTCTCCAGGTTCAGTTTCTATTTGCCAGACGCCCTGGAAATATTTTCCTCTGGCATTGCCATCAAGAGTTGCAGATTGCTTAACTCCGGAGCTCTGAGAATGGAGCGGCAATATGTGTTCCGCTTTCGTCATAAACAGTGCTCCAGGGCGCTTGGTAACGGGCACAACGAATCGTGTGTGCGGGATAGTGAGCATTCACGCCTAGTGCTGGCAATGCACGAGCACTGCCAAAAGGCAAAGGAAGGCGCTTAGCGTCCGGCTTGTGCACAATGGTTCCAGACTGCCGGAGGACCGTAGCTGTGGTAAGCCGCCTTGCTCATTTGACGTTAGCTGTTACCTGCAAGAACTTCACCCGTACGTGCTTTATGCTGCTACCTGTTGTTAGGCGACAACAAGAGAACATGTAGCAAATGCTTTTTCCTGTCCCGTTTTGATAGACCACGTTCTTCTGTGGCTCTTTAGTGCTCTCCAAACTGCTATGTGCGTGCTGCTGCTTCTATCTGACAAGGAGCACAGCCTTCTGACAGCAGCTTTCAACTTGCCTAAGAAAGACCTTGGCCATTTAGATATGCTGCAAATCTGTGTGTGTGTAAAGTGCAGGTGCAAGCTCCTGACAAAGGTTTTCTCCAGGTTCAGTTTCTCCCTGCCAGACACATTGGAAATGTTTTCCTCTGGCATTCCCTCCAACAGTCGCAGATTGCTTAACTCCGGAGCCCTGAGAATGGAACGGCAAGATGTGTTCCGCTTTCGTCATAAAGAGTGTTCCAGAGCGCTTGGTAACGGGCACAACGAATCGTGTGTGCGGGATAGTGACCATTCACGCCTAGTGCTGGCAATGCACGAGCACTGCCAAAAGGCAAAGGAAGGCGCTTAGCATGCGGCTTGTGCGCTTAGCTTTCAGACTGCCAGAGGACCGTAGCTGTGGTAAGCCGGCTTGCTCATATGACGTTAGCTGTCGCCTGCAAGAACTTCACCCGCATCCGGTTTATGCTGCTACCTGTTGTTAGGCGACAACAAAGGCACTTGTAGCAAATGTTTTTCCTGGCCCGTTTTGCTAGACCACGCTCTTCTGTGCCTCTTTAGTGCTTGCCAAACTGCTATGTGCGTGTTGCTGCTTCCATCTGACAAGGAGCACAGCCTTCTGACAGCAGCTGTCAACTTGTCTAAGAAAGAGCTTAGCCATTTAGATGTGCTGCAAATCTGTGTGTGTAAGGTGCAGGTGCAAGGTCCTGACAAAGGTGTTCTCCAGGTTCAGTTTCTATTTGCCAGACGCCTTGGAAATATTTTCCTCTGGCATTGCCATCAAGAGTTGCAGATTGCTTAACTCCGGAGCTCTGAGAATGGAGCGGCAAGATGTGTTCCGCTTTCGTCATAAACAGTGCTCCAGGGCGCTTGGTAACGGGCACAACGAATCGTGTGTGCGGGATAGTGAGCATTCACGCCTAGTGCTGGCAATGCACGAGCACTGCCAAAAGGCAAAGGAAGGCGCTTAGCGTCCGGCTTGTGCACAAAGCTTTCACACTGCCGGAGGACCGTAGCTGTGGTAAGCCGCCGTGCTCATTTGACGTTAGCTGTCGCCGGCAAGAACTTCCCCCGCATCTGGTTTATGCTGCTACCTGTTTTTAGGCGACCACAAGGGCACATGTAGCAAATGCTTTTTCCTGTCCTGTTTTGCTAGACCACGCTCTTCTGTGCCTCTTTAGTGCTTGCCAAACTGTTATGTGCGTGCTGCTGCTTCCATCTGACAAGGAGCACAGCCTTCTGACAGCAGCTTTCAACTTGCCTAAGAAAGAGCTTAGCCATTTAGATGTGCTGCAAATGTGTATGGTGCAGGTGCAAGCTCCTGACAAAGGTGTTCTCCAGGTTCAGTTTCTATTTGCCAGACGCCTTGGAAATATTTTCCTCTGGCATTGCCATCAAGAGTTGCAGATTGCTTAACTCCGGAGCTCTGAGAATGGAACGGCAATATGTGTTCCGCTTTCGTCATAAACAGTGCTCCAGAGCGCTTGGTAACGGGCACAACGAATCGTGTGTGCGGGATAGTGACCATTCACGCCTAGTGCTGGCAATGCACGAGCACTGCCAAAAGGCAAAGGAAGGCGCTTAGCATGCGGCTTGTGCACAATGCTTCCAGACTGCCGGAGGACCGTAGCTGTGGTAAGCCGCCTTGCTCATTTGACGTTAGCTGTTACCTGCAAGAACTTCACCCGTATGTGCTTTATGCTGCTACCTGTTGTTAGGCGACAACAAGAGAACATGTAGCAAATGCTTTTTCCTGGCCCGTTTTGATAGACCACGTTCTTCTGTGGCTCTTTAGTGCTCTCCAAACTGCTATGTGCGTGCTGCTGCTTCTATCTGACAAGGAGCACAGCCTTCTGACAGCAGCTTTCAACTTGCCTAAGAAAGACCTTGGCCATTTAGATATGCTGCAAATCTGTGTGTGTAAAGTGCAGGTGCAAGCTCCTGACAAAGGTTTTCTCCAGGTTCAGTTTCTCCCTGCCAGACACATTGGAAATGTTTTCCTCTGGCATTCGCACAAGGAGTCGCAGATTGCAAAACTCCGGAGCTCTGAGAATGGAACGGCAAGACGTGTTCCGCTTTCGACTTAAATAGTGCTCCAGAACGCTTGGCAACGGGCACAACGAATCGTGTGTGCGGGATAGTGAGCATTCACGCCTAGTGCTGGCAATGCACGAGCACTGCCAAGAGGCAAAGGAAGGCGCTTAGCATGCGGCTTATGCGCAAAGCTTTCAGACTGCCAGAGGACCGCAGCTGTGGTAAGCCTGCTTGCTCATTTGACGTTAGATGTCACCTGCAAGAACTTCACCCGCATCTGGTTTATGCTGCTACCTGTTGTTAGGGGTCAACAAAGGCACATGTAGCAAATGCTTTTTCCTGTCCTGCATTGCTAGACCACGCTCTTCTGTGGCTCTTTAGTGCTCTCCAAACTGCTATGTGCGTGCTGCTGCTTCCATCTGACAAGGAGCACAGCCTTCTGACAGCAGCTTTCAACTTGTCGAAGAAAGAGCTTAGCCATTTAGATGTGCTGCAAATCTGTGTGTGTGTAAAGTGCAGGTGCAAGCTCCTGACAAAGGTTTTCTCCAGGTTCAGTTTCTATTTGCCAGACGCCCTGGAAATATTTTCCTCTGGCATTGCCATCAAGAGTTGCAGATTGCTTAACTCCGGAGCTCTGAGAATGGAGCGGCAATATGTGTTCCGCTTTCGTCATAAACAGTGCTCCAGGGCGCTTGGTAACGGGCACAACGAATCGTGTGTGCGGGATAGTGAGCATTCACGCCTAGTGCTGGCAATGCACGAGCACTGCCAAAAGGCAAAGGAAGGCGCTTAGCGTCCGGCTTGTGCACAATGGTTCCAGACTGCCGGAGGACCGTAGCTGTGGTAAGCCGCCTTGCTCATTTGACGTTAGCTGTTACCTGCAAGAACTTCACCCGTACGTGCTTTATGCTGCTACCTGTTGTTAGGCGACAACAAGAGAACATGTAGCAAATGCTTTTTCCTGTCCCGTTTTGATAGACCACGCTCTTCTGTGGCTCTTTAGTGCTCTCCAAACTGCTATGTGCGTGCTGCTGCTTCTATCTGACAAGGAGCACAGCCTTCTGACAGCAGCTTTCAACTTGCCTAAGAAAGACCTTGGCCATTTAGATATGCTGCAAATCTGTGTGTGTGTAAAGTGCAGGTGCAAGCTCCTGACAAAGGTTTTCTCCAGGTTCAGTTTCTCCCTGCCAGACACATTGGAAATGTTTTCCTCTGGCATTCCCTCCAACAGTCGCAGATTGCTTAACTCCGGAGCCCTGAGAATGGAACGGCAAGATGTGTTCCGCTTTCGTCATAAAGAGTGTTCCAGAGCGCTTGGTAACGGGCACAACGAATCGTGTGTGCGGGATAGTGACCATTCACGCCTAGTGCTGGCAATGCACGAGCACTGCCAAAAGGCAAAGGAAGGCGCTTAGCATGCGGCTTGTGCGCTTAGCTTTCAGACTGCCAGAGGACCGTAGCTGTGGTAAGCCGCCTTGCTCATATGACGTTAGCTGTCGCCTGCAAGAACTTCACCCGCATCCGGTTTATGCTGCTACCTGTTGTTAGGCGACAACAAAGGCACTTGTAGCAAATGCTTTTTCCTGTCCTGTTTTGCTAGACCACGCTCTTCTGTGCCTCTTTAGTGCTTGCCAAACTGTTATGTGCGTGCTGCTGCTTCCATCTGACAAGGAGCACAGCCTTCTGACAGCAGCTTTCAACTTGCCTAAGAAAGAGCTTAGCCATTTAGATGTGCTGCAAATGTGTATGGTGCAGGTGCAAGGTCCTGACAAAGGTGTTCTCCAGGTTCAGTTTCTATTTGCCAGACGCCTTGGAAATATTTTCCTCTGGCATTGCCATCAAGAGTTGCAGATTGCTTAACTCCGGAGCTCTGAGAATGGAGCGGCAAGATGTGTTCCGCTTTCGTCATAAACAGTGCTCCAGAGCGCTTGGTAACGGGCACAACGAATCGTGTGTGCAGGATAGTGACCATTCACGCCTAGTGCTGGCAATGCACGAGCACTGCCAAAAGGCAAAGGAAGGCGCTTAGCATGCGGCTTGTGCACAAAGCTATCAGACTGCCGGAAGACCGTAGCTGTGGTAAGCCGCCTTGCTCATTTGACGTTAGCTGTCGCCGGCAAGAACTTCCCCCGCATCTGGTTTATGCTGCTACCTGTTGTTAGGCGACCACAAGGGCACATGTAGCAAATGCTTTTTCCTGTCCTGTTTTGCTAGACCACGCTCTTCTGTGCCTCTTTAGTGCTTGCCAAACTGTTATGTGCGTGCTGCTGCTTCCATCTGACAAGGAGCACAGCCTTCTGACAGCAGCTTTCAACTTGCCTAAGAAAGAGCTTGGCCATTTAGATGTGCTGCAAATGTGTGTATGGTGCAGGTGCAAGCTCCTGACAAAGGTGTTCTCCAGGTTCAGTTTCTATTTGCCAGACGCCTTGGAAATATTTTCCTCTGGCATTGGCATCAAGAGTTGCAGATTGCTTAACTCCGGAACTCTGAGCATGGAGCGGCGAGATGTGTTCCGCTTTCGTCATAAACAGTGCTCCAGAGTGCTTGGTAACGGGCACAACGAATCGTGTGTGCAGGATAGTGAGCATTCACGCCTAGTGCTGGCAATGCACGAGCACTGCCAAAAGGCAAAGGAAGGCGCTTAGCATGCGGCTTGTGCACAATGCTTCCAGACTGCCGGAGGACCGTAGCTGTGGTAAGCCGCCTTGCTCATTTGACGTTAGCTGTTACCTGCAAGAACTTCACCCGTATGTGCTTTATGCTGCTACCTGTTGTTAGGCGACAACAAGAGAACATGTAGCAAATGCTTTTTCCTGGCCCGTTTTGATAGACCACGTTCTTCTGTGGCTCTTTAGTGCTCTCCAAACTGCTATGTGCGTGCTGCTGCTTCTATCTGACAAGGAGCACAGCCTTCTGACAGCAGCTTTCAACTTGCCTAAGAAAGACCTTGGCCATTTAGATATGCTGCAAATCTGTGTGTGTAAAGTGCAGGTGCAAGCTCCTGACAAAGGTTTTCTCCAGGTTCAGTTTCTATTTGCCAGACGCCCTGGAAATATTTTCCTCTGGCATTGCCATCAAGAGTTGCAGATTGCTTAACTCCGGAGCTCTGAGAATGGAGCGGCAATATGTGTTCCGCTTTCGTCATAAACAGTGCTCCAGGGCGCTTGGTAACGGGCACAACGAATCGTGTGTGCGGGATAGTGAGCATTCACGCCTAGTGCTGGCAATGCACGAGCACTGCCAAAAGGCAAAGGAAGGCGCTTAGCGTCCGGCTTGTGCACAATGGTTCCAGACTGCCGGAGGACCGTAGCTGTGGTAAGCCGCCTTGCTCATTTGACGTTAGCTGTTACCTGCAAGAACTTCACCCGTACGTGCTTTATGCTGCTACCTGTTGTTAGGCGACAACAAGAGAACATGTAGCAAATGCTTTTTCCTGTCCCGTTTTGCTAGACCACGTTCTTCTGTGGCTCTTTAGTGCTCTCCAAACTGCTATGTGCGTGCTGCTGCTTCTATCTGACAAGGAGCACAGCCTTCTGACAGCAGCTTTCAACTTGCCTAAGAAAGACTTTGGCCATTTAGATATGCTGCAAATCTGTGTGTGTGTAAAGTGCAGGTGCAAGCTCCTGACAAAGGTTTTCTCCAGGTTCAGTTTCTATTTGCCAGACGCCTTGGAAATATTTTCCTCTGGCATTGGCATCAAGAGTTGCAGATTGCTTAACTCCGGAGCTCTGAGAATGGAGCGGCAATATGTGTTCCGCTTTCGTCATAAACAGTGCTCCAGGGCGCTTGGTAACGGGCACAACGAATCGTGTGTGCGGGATAGTGAGCATTCACGCCTAGTGCTGGCAATGCACGAGCACTGCCAAAAGGCAAAGGAAGGCGCTTAGCGTCCGGCTTGTGCACAAAGCTTTCACACTGCCGGAGGACCGTAGCTGTGGTAAGCCGCCGTGCTCATTTGACGTTAGCTGTCGCCGGCAAGAACTTCCCCCGCATCTGGTTTATGCTGCTACCTGTTTTTAGGCGACCACAAGGGCACATGTAGCAAATGCTTTTTCCTGTCCTGTTTTGCTAGACCACGCTCTTCTGTGCCTCTTTAGTGCTTGCCAAACTGTTATGTGCGTGCTGCTGCTTCTATCTGACCAGGAGCACAGCCTTCTGACAGCAGCTTTCAACTTGCCTAAGAAAGACCTTGGCCATTTAGATATGCTGCAAATCTGTGTGTGTGTAAAGTGCAGGTGCAAGCTCCTGACAAAGGTTTTCTCCAGGTTCAGTTTCTCCCTGCCAGACACATTGGAAATGTTTTCCTCTGGCATTCCCTCCAACAGTCGCAGATTGCTTAACTCCGGAGCCCTGAGAATGGAACGGCAAGATGTGTTCCGCTTTCGTCATAAAGAGTGTTCCAAAGCGCTTGGTAACGGGCACAAAGAATCGTGTGTGCGGGATAGTGACCATTCACGCCTAGTGCTGGCAATGCACGAGCACTGCCAAAAGGCAAAGGAAGGCGCTTAGCATGCGGCTTGTGCGCTTAGCTTTCAGACTGCCAGAGGACCGTAGCTGTGGTAAGCCGGCTTGCTCATATGACGTTAGCTGTCGCCTGCAAGAACTTCACCCGCATCCGGTTTATGCTGCTACCTGTTGTTAGGCGACAACAAAGGCACTTGTAGCAAATGCTTTTTCCTGTCCTGTTTTGCTAGACCACGCTCTTCTGTGCCTCTTTAGTGCTTGCCAAACTGTTATGTGCGTGCTGCTGCTTCCATCTGACAAGGAGCACAGCCTTCTGACAGCAGCTTTCAACTTGCCTAAGAAAGAGCTTAGCCATTTAGATGTGCTGCAAATGTGTATGGTGCAGGTGCAAGCTCCTGACAAAGGTGTTCTCCAGGTTCAGTTTCTATTTGCCAGACGCCTTGGAAATATTTTCCTCTGGCATTGCCATCAAGAGTTGCAGATTGCTTAACTCCGGAGCTCTGAGAATGGAGCGGCAAGATGTGTTCCGCTTTCGTCATAAACAGTGCTCCAGAGCGCTTGGTAACGGGCACAACGAATCGTGTGTGCAGGATAGTGAGCATTCACGCCTAGTGCTGGCAATGCACGAGCACTGCCAAAAGGCAAAGGAAGGCGCTTAGCATGCGGCTTGTGCACAAAGCTATCAGACTGCCGGAGGACCGTAGCTGTGGTAAACCGGCTTGCTCATTTGACGTTAGCTGTCGCCGGCAAGAACTCCCGCATCTGGTTTATGCTGCTACCTGTTGTTAGGCGACCACAAGGGCACATGTAGCAAATGCTTTTCCTGGCCCGTTTTGCTAGACCACGCTCTTCTGTGCCTCTTTAGTGCTTGCCAAACTTCTATGTGCGTGCTGCTGCTTCCATCTGACAAGGAGCACAGCTTTCTGACAGCAGATTTCTACTTGCCTAAGAAAGAGCTTGGCCATTTAGATGTGCTGCAAATCTGTGTGTGTGTAAGGTGCAGGTGCAAGCTCCTGACAAAGGTGTTCTCCAAGTTCAGTTTCTATTTGCCAGACGCCTTGGAAATATTTTCCTCTGGCATTGGCATCAAGAGTTGCAGATTGCTTAACTCCGGAGCTCTGAGAATGGAGCGGCAAGATGTGTTCCGCTTTCGTCATAAACAGTGCTCCAGAGCGCTTGGTAACGGGCACAACGAATCGTGTGTGCAGGATAGTGAGCATTCACGCCTAGTGCTGGCAATGCACGAGCACTGCCAAAAGGCAAAGGAAGGCGCTTAGCATGCGGCTTGTGCACAATGCTTCCAGACTGCCGGAGGACCGTAGCTGTGGTAAGCCGCCTTGCTCATTTGACGTTAGCTGTTACCTGCAAGAACTTCACCCGTATGTGCTTTATGCTGCTACCTGTTGTTAGGCGACAACAAGAGAACATGTAGCAAATGCTTTTTCCTGGCCCGTTTTGATAGACCACGTTCTTCTGTGGCTCTTTAGTGCTCTCCAAACTGCTATGTGCGTGCTGCTGCTTCTATCTGACAAGGAGCACAGCCTTCTGACAGCAGCTTTCAACTTGCCTAAGAAAGACCTTGGCCATTTAGATATGCTGCAAATCTGTGTGTGTAAAGTGCAGGTGCAAGCTCCTGACAAAGGTTTTCTCCAGGTTCAGTTTCTATTTGCCAGACGCCCTGGAAATATTTTCCTCTGGCATTGCCATCAAGAGTTGCAGATTGCTTAACTCCGGAGCTCTGAGAATGGAGCGGCAATATGTGTTCCGCTTTCGTCATAAACAGTGCTCCAGGGCGCTTGGTAACGGGCACAACGAATCGTGTGTGCGGGATAGTGAGCATTCACGCCTAGTGCTGGCAATGCACGAGCACTGCCAAAAGGCAAAGGAAGGCGCTTAGCGTCCGGCTTGTGCACAATGGTTCCAGACTGCCGGAGGACCGTAGCTGTGGTAAGCCGCCTTGCTCATTTGACGTTAGCTGTTACCTGCAAGAACTTCACCCGTACGTGCTTTATGCTGCTACCTGTTGTTAGGCGACAACAAGAGAACATGTAGCAAATGCTTTTTCCTGTCCCGTTTTGCTAGACCACGTTCTTCTGTGGCTCTTTAGTGCTCTCCAAACTGCTATGTGCGTGCTGCTGCTTCTATCTGACAAGGAGCACAGCCTTCTGACAGCAGCTTTCAACTTGCCTAAGAAAGACTTTGGCCATTTAGATATGCTGCAAATCTGTGTGTGTGTAAAGTGCAGGTGCAAGCTCCTGACAAAGGTTTTCTCCAGGTTCAGTTTCTATTTGCCAGACGCCTTGGAAATATTTTCCTCTGGCATTGGCATCAAGAGTTGCAGATTGCTTAACTCCGGAGCTCTGAGAATGGAGCGGCAATATGTGTTCCGCTTTCGTCATAAACAGTGCTCCAGGGCGCTTGGTAACGGGCACAACGAATCGTGTGTGCGGGATAGTGAGCATTCACGCCTAGTGCTGGCAATGCACGAGCACTGCCAAAAGGCAAAGGAAGGCGCTTAGCGTCCGGCTTGTGCACAAAGCTTTCACACTGCCGGAGGACCGTAGCTGTGGTAAGCCGGCTTGCTCATATGACGTTAGCTGTCGCCTGCAAGAACTTCACCCGCATCCGGTTTATGCTGCTACCTGTTGTTAGGCGACAACAAAGGCACTTGTAGCAAATGTTTTTCCTGGCCCGTTTTGCTAGACCACGCTCTTCTGTGCCTCTTTAGTGCTTGCCAAACTGCTATGTGCGTGTTGCTGCTTCCATCTGACAAGGAGCACAGCCTTCTGACAGCAGCTGTCAACTTGTCTAAGAAAGAGCTTAGCCATTTAGATGTGCTGCAAATCTGTGTGTGTAAGGTGCAGGTGCAAGGTCCTGACAAAGGTGTTCTCCAGGTTCAGTTTCTATTTGCCAGACGCCTTGGAAATATTTTCCTCTGGCATTGCCATCAAGAGTTGCAGATTGCTTAACTCCGGAGCTCTGAGAATGGAGCGGCAAGATGTGTTCCGCTTTCGTCATAAACAGTGCTCCAGGGCGCTTGGTAACGGGCACAACGAATCGTGTGTGCGGGATAGTGAGCATTCACGCCTAGTGCTGGCAATGCACGAGCACTGCCAAAAGGCAAAGGAAGGCGCTTAGCGTCCGGCTTGTGCACAAAGCTTTCACACTGCCGGAGGACCGTAGCTGTGGTAAGCCGCCGTGCTCATTTGACGTTAGCTGTCGCCGGCAAGAACTTCCCCCGCATCTGGTTTATGCTGCTACCTGTTTTTAGGCGACCACAAGGGCACATGTAGCAAATGCTTTTTCCTGTCCTGTTTTGCTAGACCACGCTCTTCTGTGCCTCTTTAGTGCTTGCCAAACTGTTATGTGCGTGCTGCTGCTTCCATCTGACAAGGAGCACAGCCTTCTGACAGCAGCTTTCAACTTGCCTAAGAAAGAGCTTAGCCATTTAGATGTGCTGCAAATGTGTATGGTGCAGGTGCAAGCTCCTGACAAAGGTGTTCTCCAGGTTCAGTTTCTATTTGCCAGACGCCTTGGAAATATTTTCCTCTGGCATTGCCATCAAGAGTTGCAGATTGCTTAACTCCGGAGCTCTGAGAATGGAACGGCAATATGTGTTCCGCTTTCGTCATAAACAGTGCTCCAGAGCGCTTGGTAACGGGCACAACGAATCGTGTGTGCGGGATAGTGACCATTCACGCCTAGTGCTGGCAATGCACGAGCACTGCCAAAAGGCAAAGGAAGGCGCTTAGCATGCGGCTTGTGCACAATGCTTCCAGACTGCCGGAGGACCGTAGCTGTGGTAAGCCGCCTTGCTCATTTGACGTTAGCTGTTACCTGCAAGAACTTCACCCGTATGTGCTTTATGCTGCTACCTGTTGTTAGGCGACAACAAGAGAACATGTAGCAAATGCTTTTTCCTGGCCCGTTTTGATAGACCACGTTCTTCTGTGGCTCTTTAGTGCTCTCCAAACTGCTATGTGCGTGCTGCTGCTTCTATCTGACAAGGAGCACAGCCTTCTGACAGCAGCTTTCAACTTGCCTAAGAAAGACCTTGGCCATTTAGATATGCTGCAAATCTGTGTGTGTAAAGTGCAGGTGCAAGCTCCTGACAAAGGTTTTCTCCAGGTTCAGTTTCTATCTGCCAGACACATTGGAAATGTTTTCCTCTGGCATTCGCACAAGGAGTCGCAGATTGCAAAACTCCGGAGCTCTGAGAATGGAACGGCAAGACGTGTTCCGCTTTCGACTTAAATAGTGCTCCAGAACGCTTGGCAACGGGCACAACGAATCGTGTGTGCGGGATAGTGAGCATTCACGCCTAGTGCTGGCAATGCACGAGCACTGCCAAGAGGCAAAGGAAGGCGCTTAGCATGCGGCTTATGCGCAAAGCTTTCAGACTGCCAGAGGACCGCAGCTGTGGTAAGCCTGCTTGCTCATTTGACGTTAGATGTCACCTGCAAGAACTTCACCCGCATCTGGTTTATGCTGCTACCTGTTGTTAGGGGTCAACAAAGGCACATGTAGCAAATGCTTTTTCCTGTCCTGCATTGCTAGACCACGCTCTTCTGTGGCTCTTTAGTGCTCTCCAAACTGCTATGTGCGTGCTGCTGCTTCCATCTGACAAGGAGCACAGCCTTCTGACAGCAGCTTTCAACTTGTCGAAGAAAGAGCTTAGCCATTTAGATGTGCTGCAAATCTGTGTGTGTGTAAAGTGCAGGTGCAAGCTCCTGACAAAGGTTTTCTCCAGGTTCAGTTTCTATTTGCCAGACGCCCTGGAAATATTTTCCTCTGGCATTGCCATCAAGAGTTGCAGATTGCTTAACTCCGGAGCTCTGAGAATGGAGCGGCAATATGTGTTCCGCTTTCGTCATAAACAGTGCTCCAGGGCGCTTGGTAACGGGCACAACGAATCGTGTGTGCGGGATAGTGAGCATTCACGCCTAGTGCTGGCAATGCACGAGCACTGCCAAAAGGCAAAGGAAGGCGCTTAGCGTCCGGCTTGTGCACAATGGTTCCAGACTGCCGGAGGACCGTAGCTGTGGTAAGCCGCCTTGCTCATTTGACGTTAGCTGTTACCTGCAAGAACTTCACCCGTACGTGCTTTATGCTGCTACCTGTTGTTAGGCGACAACAAGAGAACATGTAGCAAATGCTTTTTCCTGTCCCGTTTTGATAGACCACGCTCTTCTGTGGCTCTTTAGTGCTCTCCAAACTGCTATGTGCGTGCTGCTGCTTCTATCTGACAAGGAGCACAGCCTTCTGACAGCAGCTTTCAACTTGCCTAAGAAAGACCTTGGCCATTTAGATATGCTGCAAATCTGTGTGTGTGTAAAGTGCAGGTGCAAGCTCCTGACAAAGGTTTTCTCCAGGTTCAGTTTCTCCCTGCCAGACACATTGGAAATGTTTTCCTCTGGCATTCCCTCCAACAGTCGCAAATTGCTTAACTCCGGAGCCCTGAGAATGGAACGGCAAGATGTGTTCCGCTTTCGTCATAAAGAGTGTTCCAGAGCGCTTGGTAACGGGCACAACGAATCGTGTGTGCGGGATAGTGACCATTCACGCCTAGTGCTGGCAATGCACGAGCACTGCCAAAAGGCAAAGGAAGGCGCTTAGCATGCGGCTTGTGCGCTTAGCTTTCAGACTGCCAGAGGACCGTAGCTGTGGTAAGCCGCCTTGCTCATATGACGTTAGCTGTCGCCTGCAAGAACTTCACCCGCATCCGGTTTATGCTGCTACCTGTTGTTAGGCGACAACAAAGGCACTTGTAGCAAATGCTTTTTCCTGTCCTGTTTTGCTAGACCACGCTCTTCTGTGCCTCTTTAGTGCTTGCCAAACTGTTATGTGCGTGCTGCTGCTTCCATCTGACAAGGAGCACAGCCTTCTGACAGCAGCTTTCAACTTGCCTAAGAAAGAGCTTAGCCATTTAGATGTGCTGCAAATGTGTATGGTGCAGGTGCAAGGTCCTGACAAAGGTGTTCTCCAGGTTCAGTTTCTATTTGCCAGACGCCTTGGAAATATTTTCCTCTGGCATTGCCATCAAGAGTTGCAGATTGCTTAACTCCGGAGCTCTGAGAATGGAGCGGCAAGATGTGTTCCGCTTTCGTCATAAACAGTGCTCCAGAGCGCTTGGTAACGGGCACAACGAATCGTGTGTGCAGGATAGTGACCATTCACGCCTAGTGCTGGCAATGCACGAGCACTGCCAAAAGGCAAAGGAAGGCGCTTAGCATGCGGCTTGTGCACAAAGCTATCAGACTGCCGGAAGACCGTAGCTGTGGTAAGCCGCCTTGCTCATTTGACGTTAGCTGTCGCCGGCAAGAACTTCCCCCGCATCTGGTTTATGCTGCTACCTGTTGTTAGGCGACCACAAGGGCACATGTAGCAAATGCTTTTTCCTGTCCTGTTTTGCTAGACCACGCTCTTCTGTGCCTCTTTAGTGCTTGCCAAACTGTTATGTGCGTGCTGCTGCTTCCATCTGACAAGGAGCACAGCCTTCTGACAGCAGCTTTCAACTTGCCTAAGAAAGAGCTTGGCCATTTAGATGTGCTGCAAATGTGTGTATGGTGCAGGTGCAAGCTCCTGACAAAGGTGTTCTCCAGGTTCAGTTTCTATTTGCCAGACGCCTTGGAAATATTTTCCTCTGGCATTGGCATCAAGAGTTGCAGATTGCTTAACTCCGGAACTCTGAGCATGGAGCGGCGAGATGTGTTCCGCTTTCGTCATAAACAGTGCTCCAGAGTGCTTGGTAACGGGCACAACGAATCGTGTGTGCAGGATAGTGAGCATTCACGCCTAGTGCTGGCAATGCACGAGCACTGCCAAAAGGCAAAGGAAGGCGCTTAGCATGCGGCTTGTGCACAATGCTTCCAGACTGCCGGAGGACCGTAGCTGTGGTAAGCCGCCTTGCTCATTTGACGTTAGCTGTTACCTGCAAGAACTTCACCCGTATGTGCTTTATGCTGCTACCTGTTGTTAGGCGACAACAAGAGAACATGTAGCAAATGCTTTTTCCTGGCCCGTTTTGATAGACCACGTTCTTCTGTGGCTCTTTAGTGCTCTCCAAACTGCTATGTGCGTGCTGCTGCTTCTATCTGACAAGGAGCACAGCCTTCTGACAGCAGCTTTCAACTTGCCTAAGAAAGACCTTGGCCATTTAGATATGCTGCAAATCTGTGTGTGTAAAGTGCAGGTGCAAGCTCCTGACAAAGGTTTTCTCCAGGTTCAGTTTCTATTTGCCAGACGCCCTGGAAATATTTTCCTCTGGCATTGCCATCAAGAGTTGCAGATTGCTTAACTCCGGAGCTCTGAGAATGGAGCGGCAATATGTGTTCCGCTTTCGTCATAAACAGTGCTCCAGGGCGCTTGGTAACGGGCACAACGAATCGTGTGTGCGGGATAGTGAGCATTCACGCCTAGTGCTGGCAATGCACGAGCACTGCCAAAAGGCAAAGGAAGGCGCTTAGCGTCCGGCTTGTGCACAATGGTTCCAGACTGCCGGAGGACCGTAGCTGTGGTAAGCCGCCTTGCTCATTTGACGTTAGCTGTTACCTGCAAGAACTTCACCCGTACGTGCTTTATGCTGCTACCTGTTGTTAGGCGACAACAAGAGAACATGTAGCAAATGCTTTTTCCTGTCCCGTTTTGCTAGACCACGTTCTTCTGTGGCTCTTTAGTGCTCTCCAAACTGCTATGTGCGTGCTGCTGCTTCTATCTGACAAGGAGCACAGCCTTCTGACAGCAGCTTTCAACTTGCCTAAGAAAGACTTTGGCCATTTAGATATGCTGCAAATCTGTGTGTGTGTAAAGTGCAGGTGCAAGCTCCTGACAAAGGTTTTCTCCAGGTTCAGTTTCTATTTGCCAGACGCCTTGGAAATATTTTCCTCTGGCATTGGCATCAAGAGTTGCAGATTGCTTAACTCCGGAGCTCTGAGAATGGAGCGGCAATATGTGTTCCGCTTTCGTCATAAACAGTGCTCCAGGGCGCTTGGTAACGGGCACAACGAATCGTGTGTGCGGGATAGTGAGCATTCACGCCTAGTGCTGGCAATGCACGAGCACTGCCAAAAGGCAAAGGAAGGCGCTTAGCGTCCGGCTTGTGCACAAAGCTTTCACACTGCCGGAGGACCGTAGCTGTGGTAAGCCGCCGTGCTCATTTGACGTTAGCTGTCGCCGGCAAGAACTTCCCCCGCATCTGGTTTATGCTGCTACCTGTTTTTAGGCGACCACAAGGGCACATGTAGCAAATGCTTTTTCCTGTCCTGTTTTGCTAGACCACGCTCTTCTGTGCCTCTTTAGTGCTTGCCAAACTGTTATGTGCGTGCTGCTGCTTCTATCTGACCAGGAGCACAGCCTTCTGACAGCAGCTTTCAACTTGCCTAAGAAAGACCTTGGCCATTTAGATATGCTGCAAATCTGTGTGTGTGTAAAGTGCAGGTGCAAGCTCCTGACAAAGGTTTTCTCCAGGTTCAGTTTCTCCCTGCCAGACACATTGGAAATGTTTTCCTCTGGCATTCCCTCCAACAGTCGCAGATTGCTTAACTCCGGAGCCCTGAGAATGGAACGGCAAGATGTGTTCCGCTTTCGTCATAAAGAGTGTTCCAAAGCGCTTGGTAACGGGCACAAAGAATCGTGTGTGCGGGATAGTGACCATTCACGCCTAGTGCTGGCAATGCACGAGCACTGCCAAAAGGCAAAGGAAGGCGCTTAGCATGCGGCTTGTGCGCTTAGCTTTCAGACTGCCAGAGGACCGTAGCTGTGGTAAGCCGGCTTGCTCATATGACGTTAGCTGTCGCCTGCAAGAACTTCACCCGCATCCGGTTTATGCTGCTACCTGTTGTTAGGCGACAACAAAGGCACTTGTAGCAAATGCTTTTTCCTGTCCTGTTTTGCTAGACCACGCTCTTCTGTGCCTCTTTAGTGCTTGCCAAACTGTTATGTGCGTGCTGCTGCTTCCATCTGACAAGGAGCACAGCCTTCTGACAGCAGCTTTCAACTTGCCTAAGAAAGAGCTTAGCCATTTAGATGTGCTGCAAATGTGTATGGTGCAGGTGCAAGGTCCTGACAAAGGTGTTCTCCAGGTTCAGTTTCTATTTGCCAGACGCCTTGGAAATATTTTCCTCTGGCATTGCCATCAAGAGTTGCAGATTGCTTAACTCCGGAGCTCTGAGAATGGAGCGGCAAGATGTGTTCCGCTTTCGTCATAAACAGTGCTCCAGAGCGCTTGGTAACGGGCACAACGAATCGTGTGTGCAGGATAGTGACCATTCACGCCTAGTGCTGGCAATGCACGAGCACTGCCAAAAGGCAAAGGAAGGCGCTTAGCATGCGGCTTGTGCACAAAGCTATCAGACTGCCGGAAGACCGTAGCTGTGGTAAGCCGCCTTGCTCATTTGACGTTAGCTGTCGCCGGCAAGAACTTCCCCCGCATCTGGTTTATGCTGCTACCTGTTGTTAGGCGACCACAAGGGCACATGTAGCAAATGCTTTTTCCTGTCCTGTTTTGCTAGACCACGCTCTTCTGTGCCTCTTTAGTGCTTGCCAAACTGTTATGTGCGTGCTGCTGCTTCCATCTGACAAGGAGCACAGCCTTCTGACAGCAGCTTTCAACTTGCCTAAGAAAGAGCTTGGCCATTTAGATGTGCTGCAAATGTGTGTATGGTGCAGGTGCAAGCTCCTGACAAAGGTGTTCTCCAGGTTCAGTTTCTATTTGCCAGACGCCTTGGAAATATTTTCCTCTGGCATTGGCATCAAGAGTTGCAGATTGCTTAACTCCGGAACTCTGAGCATGGAGCGGCGAGATGTGTTCCGCTTTCGTCATAAACAGTGCTCCAGAGTGCTTGGTAACGGGCACAACGAATCGTGTGTGCAGGATAGTGAGCATTCACGCCTAGTGCTGGCAATGCACGAGCACTGCCAAAAGGCAAAGGAAGGCGCTTAGCATGCGGCTTGTGCACAATGCTTCCAGACTGCCGGAGGACCGTAGCTGTGGTAAGCCGCCTTGCTCATTTGACGTTAGCTGTTACCTGCAAGAACTTCACCCGTATGTGCTTTATGCTGCTACCTGTTGTTAGGCGACAACAAGAGAACATGTAGCAAATGCTTTTTCCTGGCCCGTTTTGATAGACCACGTTCTTCTGTGGCTCTTTAGTGCTCTCCAAACTGCTATGTGCGTGCTGCTGCTTCTATCTGACAAGGAGCACAGCCTTCTGACAGCAGCTTTCAACTTGCCTAAGAAAGACCTTGGCCATTTAGATATGCTGCAAATCTGTGTGTGTAAAGTGCAGGTGCAAGCTCCTGACAAAGGTTTTCTCCAGGTTCAGTTTCTATTTGCCAGACGCCCTGGAAATATTTTCCTCTGGCATTGCCATCAAGAGTTGCAGATTGCTTAACTCCGGAGCTCTGAGAATGGAGCGGCAATATGTGTTCCGCTTTCGTCATAAACAGTGCTCCAGGGCGCTTGGTAACGGGCACAACGAATCGTGTGTGCGGGATAGTGAGCATTCACGCCTAGTGCTGGCAATGCACGAGCACTGCCAAAAGGCAAAGGAAGGCGCTTAGCGTCCGGCTTGTGCACAATGGTTCCAGACTGCCGGAGGACCGTAGCTGTGGTAAGCCGCCTTGCTCATTTGACGTTAGCTGTTACCTGCAAGAACTTCACCCGTACGTGCTTTATGCTGCTACCTGTTGTTAGGCGACAACAAGAGAACATGTAGCAAATGCTTTTTCCTGTCCCGTTTTGCTAGACCACGTTCTTCTGTGGCTCTTTAGTGCTCTCCAAACTGCTATGTGCGTGCTGCTGCTTCTATCTGACAAGGAGCACAGCCTTCTGACAGCAGCTTTCAACTTGCCTAAGAAAGACTTTGGCCATTTAGATATGCTGCAAATCTGTGTGTGTGTAAAGTGCAGGTGCAAGCTCCTGACAAAGGTTTTCTCCAGGTTCAGTTTCTATTTGCCAGACGCCTTGGAAATATTTTCCTCTGGCATTGGCATCAAGAGTTGCAGATTGCTTAACTCCGGAGCTCTGAGAATGGAGCGGCAATATGTGTTCCGCTTTCGTCATAAACAGTGCTCCAGGGCGCTTGGTAACGGGCACAACGAATCGTGTGTGCGGGATAGTGAGCATTCACGCCTAGTGCTGGCAATGCACGAGCACTGCCAAAAGGCAAAGGAAGGCGCTTAGCGTCCGGCTTGTGCACAAAGCTTTCACACTGCCGGAGGACCGTAGCTGTGGTAAGCCGCCGTGCTCATTTGACGTTAGCTGTCGCCGGCAAGAACTTCCCCCGCATCTGGTTTATGCTGCTACCTGTTTTTAGGCGACCACAAGGGCACATGTAGCAAATGCTTTTTCCTGTCCTGTTTTGCTAGACCACGCTCTTCTGTGCCTCTTTAGTGCTTGCCAAACTGTTATGTGCGTGCTGCTGCTTCTATCTGACCAGGAGCACAGCCTTCTGACAGCAGCTTTCAACTTGCCTAAGAAAGACCTTGGCCATTTAGATATGCTGCAAATCTGTGTGTGTGTAAAGTGCAGGTGCAAGCTCCTGACAAAGGTTTTCTCCAGGTTCAGTTTCTCCCTGCCAGACACATTGGAAATGTTTTCCTCTGGCATTCCCTCCAACAGTCGCAGATTGCTTAACTCCGGAGCCCTGAGAATGGAACGGCAAGATGTGTTCCGCTTTCGTCATAAAGAGTGTTCCAAAGCGCTTGGTAACGGGCACAAAGAATCGTGTGTGCGGGATAGTGACCATTCACGCCTAGTGCTGGCAATGCACGAGCACTGCCAAAAGGCAAAGGAAGGCGCTTAGCATGCGGCTTGTGCGCTTAGCTTTCAGACTGCCAGAGGACCGTAGCTGTGGTAAGCCGGCTTGCTCATATGACGTTAGCTGTCGCCTGCAAGAACTTCACCCGCATCCGGTTTATGCTGCTACCTGTTGTTAGGCGACAACAAAGGCACTTGTAGCAAATGCTTTTTCCTGTCCTGTTTTGCTAGACCACGCTCTTCTGTGCCTCTTTAGTGCTTGCCAAACTGTTATGTGCGTGCTGCTGCTTCCATCTGACAAGGAGCACAGCCTTCTGACAGCAGCTTTCAACTTGCCTAAGAAAGAGCTTAGCCATTTAGATGTGCTGCAAATGTGTATGGTGCAGGTGCAAGCTCCTGACAAAGGTGTTCTCCAGGTTCAGTTTCTATTTGCCAGACGCCTTGGAAATATTTTCCTCTGGCATTGCCATCAAGAGTTGCAGATTGCTTAACTCCGGAGCTCTGAGAATGGAGCGGCAAGATGTGTTCCGCTTTCGTCATAAACAGTGCTCCAGAGCGCTTGGTAACGGGCACAACGAATCGTGTGTGCAGGATAGTGAGCATTCACGCCTAGTGCTGGCAATGCACGAGCACTGCCAAAAGGCAAAGGAAGGCGCTTAGCATGCGGCTTGTGCACAAAGCTATCAGACTGCCGGAGGACCGTAGCTGTGGTAAACCGGCTTGCTCATTTGACGTTAGCTGTCGCCGGCAAGAACTCCCGCATCTGGTTTATGCTGCTACCTGTTGTTAGGCGACCACAAGGGCACATGTAGCAAATGCTTTTCCTGGCCCGTTTTGCTAGACCACGCTCTTCTGTGCCTCTTTAGTGCTTGCCAAACTTCTATGTGCGTGCTGCTGCTTCCATCTGACAAGGAGCACAGCTTTCTGACAGCAGATTTCTACTTGCCTAAGAAAGAGCTTGGCCATTTAGATGTGCTGCAAATCTGTGTGTGTGTAAGGTGCAGGTGCAAGCTCCTGACAAAGGTGTTCTCCAAGTTCAGTTTCTATTTGCCAGACGCCTTGGAAATATTTTCCTCTGGCATTGGCATCAAGAGTTGCAGATTGCTTAACTCCGGAGCTCTGAGAATGGAGCGGCAAGATGTGTTCCGCTTTCGTCATAAACAGTGCTCCAGAGCGCTTGGTAACGGGCACAACGAATCGTGTGTGCAGGATAGTGAGCATTCACGCCTAGTGCTGGCAATGCACGAGCACTGCCAAAAGGCAAAGGAAGGCGCTTAGCATGCGGCTTGTGCACAATGCTTCCAGACTGCCGGAGGACCGTAGCTGTGGTAAGCCGCCTTGCTCATTTGACGTTAGCTGTTACCTGCAAGAACTTCACCCGTATGTGCTTTATGCTGCTACCTGTTGTTAGGCGACAACAAGAGAACATGTAGCAAATGCTTTTTCCTGGCCCGTTTTGATAGACCACGTTCTTCTGTGGCTCTTTAGTGCTCTCCAAACTGCTATGTGCGTGCTGCTGCTTCTATCTGACAAGGAGCACAGCCTTCTGACAGCAGCTTTCAACTTGCCTAAGAAAGACCTTGGCCATTTAGATATGCTGCAAATCTGTGTGTGTAAAGTGCAGGTGCAAGCTCCTGACAAAGGTTTTCTCCAGGTTCAGTTTCTATTTGCCAGACGCCCTGGAAATATTTTCCTCTGGCATTGCCATCAAGAGTTGCAGATTGCTTAACTCCGGAGCTCTGAGAATGGAGCGGCAATATGTGTTCCGCTTTCGTCATAAACAGTGCTCCAGGGCGCTTGGTAACGGGCACAACGAATCGTGTGTGCGGGATAGTGAGCATTCACGCCTAGTGCTGGCAATGCACGAGCACTGCCAAAAGGCAAAGGAAGGCGCTTAGCGTCCGGCTTGTGCACAATGGTTCCAGACTGCCGGAGGACCGTAGCTGTGGTAAGCCGCCTTGCTCATTTGACGTTAGCTGTTACCTGCAAGAACTTCACCCGTACGTGCTTTATGCTGCTACCTGTTGTTAGGCGACAACAAGAGAACATGTAGCAAATGCTTTTTCCTGTCCCGTTTTGCTAGACCACGTTCTTCTGTGGCTCTTTAGTGCTCTCCAAACTGCTATGTGCGTGCTGCTGCTTCTATCTGACAAGGAGCACAGCCTTCTGACAGCAGCTTTCAACTTGCCTAAGAAAGACTTTGGCCATTTAGATATGCTGCAAATCTGTGTGTGTGTAAAGTGCAGGTGCAAGCTCCTGACAAAGGTTTTCTCCAGGTTCAGTTTCTATTTGCCAGACGCCTTGGAAATATTTTCCTCTGGCATTGGCATCAAGAGTTGCAGATTGCTTAACTCCGGAGCTCTGAGAATGGAGCGGCAATATGTGTTCCGCTTTCGTCATAAACAGTGCTCCAGGGCGCTTGGTAACGGGCACAACGAATCGTGTGTGCGGGATAGTGAGCATTCACGCCTAGTGCTGGCAATGCACGAGCACTGCCAAAAGGCAAAGGAAGGCGCTTAGCGTCCGGCTTGTGCACAAAGCTTTCACACTGCCGGAGGACCGTAGCTGTGGTAAGCCGCCGTGCTCATTTGACGTTAGCTGTCGCCGGCAAGAACTTCCCCCGCATCTGGTTTATGCTGCTACCTGTTTTTAGGCGACCACAAGGGCACATGTAGCAAATGCTTTTTCCTGTCCTGTTTTGCTAGACCACGCTCTTCTGTGCCTCTTTAGTGCTTGCCAAACTGTTATGTGCGTGCTGCTGCTTCTATCTGACCAGGAGCACAGCCTTCTGACAGCAGCTTTCAACTTGCCTAAGAAAGACCTTGGCCATTTAGATATGCTGCAAATCTGTGTGTGTGTAAAGTGCAGGTGCAAGCTCCTGACAAAGGTTTTCTCCAGGTTCAGTTTCTCCCTGCCAGACACATTGGAAATGTTTTCCTCTGGCATTCCCTCCAACAGTCGCAGATTGCTTAACTCCGGAGCCCTGAGAATGGAACGGCAAGATGTGTTCCGCTTTCGTCATAAAGAGTGTTCCAAAGCGCTTGGTAACGGGCACAAAGAATCGTGTGTGCGGGATAGTGACCATTCACGCCTAGTGCTGGCAATGCACGAGCACTGCCAAAAGGCAAAGGAAGGCGCTTAGCATGCGGCTTGTGCGCTTAGCTTTCAGACTGCCAGAGGACCGTAGCTGTGGTAAGCCGGCTTGCTCATATGACGTTAGCTGTCGCCTGCAAGAACTTCACCCGCATCCGGTTTATGCTGCTACCTGTTGTTAGGCGACAACAAAGGCACTTGTAGCAAATGCTTTTTCCTGTCCTGTTTTGCTAGACCACGCTCTTCTGTGCCTCTTTAGTGCTTGCCAAACTGTTATGTGCGTGCTGCTGCTTCCATCTGACAAGGAGCACAGCCTTCTGACAGCAGCTTTCAACTTGCCTAAGAAAGAGCTTAGCCATTTAGATGTGCTGCAAATGTGTATGGTGCAGGTGCAAGCTCCTGACAAAGGTGTTCTCCAGGTTCAGTTTCTATTTGCCAGACGCCTTGGAAATATTTTCCTCTGGCATTGCCATCAAGAGTTGCAGATTGCTTAACTCCGGAGCTCTGAGAATGGAGCGGCAAGATGTGTTCCGCTTTCGTCATAAACAGTGCTCCAGAGCGCTTGGTAACGGGCACAACGAATCGTGTGTGCAGGATAGTGAGCATTCACGCCTAGTGCTGGCAATGCACGAGCACTGCCAAAAGGCAAAGGAAGGCGCTTAGCATGCGGCTTGTGCACAAAGCTATCAGACTGCCGGAGGACCGTAGCTGTGGTAAACCGGCTTGCTCATTTGACGTTAGCTGTCGCCGGCAAGAACTCCCGCATCTGGTTTATGCTGCTACCTGTTGTTAGGCGACCACAAGGGCACATGTAGCAAATGCTTTTCCTGGCCCGTTTTGCTAGACCACGCTCTTCTGTGCCTCTTTAGTGCTTGCCAAACTTCTATGTGCGTGCTGCTGCTTCCATCTGACAAGGAGCACAGCTTTCTGACAGCAGATTTCTACTTGCCTAAGAAAGAGCTTGGCCATTTAGATGTGCTGCAAATCTGTGTGTGTGTAAGGTGCAGGTGCAAGCTCCTGACAAAGGTGTTCTCCAAGTTCAGTTTCTATTTGCCAGACGCCTTGGAAATATTTTCCTCTGGCATTGGCATCAAGAGTTGCAGATTGCTTAACTCCGGAGCTCTGAGAATGGAGCGGCAAGATGTGTTCCGCTTTCGTCATAAACAGTGCTCCAGAGCGCTTGGTGACGGGCACAACGAATCGTGTGTGCGGGATAGTGAGCATTCACGCCTAGTGCTGGCAATGCACGAGCACTGCCAAAAGGCAAAGGAAGGCGCTTAGCGTCCGGCTTGTGCACAAAGCTTTCACACTGCCGGAGGACCGTAGCTGTGGTAAGCCGCCGTGCTCATTTGACGTTAGCTGTCGCCGGCAAGAACTTCCCCCGCATCTGGTTTATGCTGCTACCTGTTTTTAGGCGACCACAAGGGCACATGTAGCAAATGCTTTTTCCTGTCCTGTTTTGCTAGACCACGCTCTTCTGTGCCTCTTTAGTGCTTGCCAAACTGTTATGTGCGTGCTGCTGCTTCTATCTGACAAGGAGCACAGCCTTCTGACAGCAGCTTTCAACTTGCCTAAGAAAGACCTTGGCCATTTAGATATGCTGCAAATCTGTGTGTGTGTAAAGTGCAGGTGCAAGCTCCTGACAAAGGTTTTCTCCAGGTTCAGTTTCTCCCTGCCAGACACATTGGAAATGTTTTCCTCTGGCATTCCCTCCAACAGTCGCAGATTGCTTAACTCCGGAGCCCTGAGAATGGAACGGCAAGATGTGTTCCGCTTTCGTCATAAAGAGTGTTCCAAAGCGCTTGGTAACGGGCACAAAGAATCGTGTGTGCGGGATAGTGACCATTCACGCCTAGTGCTGGCAATGCACGAGCACTGCCAAAAGGCAAAGGAAGGCGCTTAGCATGCGGCTTGTGCGCTTAGCTTTCAGACTGCCAGAGGACCGTAGCTGTGGTAAGCCGGCTTGCTCATATGACGTTAGCTGTCGCCTGCAAGAACTTCACCCGCATCCGGTTTATGCTGCTACCTGTTGTTAGGCGACAACAAAGGCACTTGTAGCAAATGCTTTTTCCTGTCCTGTTTTGCTAGACCACGCTCTTCTGTGCCTCTTTAGTGCTTGCCAAACTGTTATGTGCGTGCTGCTGCTTCCATCTGACAAGGAGCACAGCCTTCTGACAGCAGCTTTCAACTTGCCTAAGAAAGAGCTTAGCCATTTAGATGTGCTGCAAATGTGTATGGTGCAGGTGCAAGCTCCTGACAAAGGTGTTCTCCAGGTTCAGTTTCTATTTGCCAGACGCCTTGGAAATATTTTCCTCTGGCATTGCCATCAAGAGTTGCAGATTGCTTAACTCCGGAGCTCTGAGAATGGAACGGCAAGATGTGTTCCGCTTTCGTCATAAAGAGTGTTCCAGAGCGCTTGGTAACGGGCACAACGAATCGTGTGTGCGGGATAGTGACCATTCACGCCTAGTGCTGGCAATGCACGAGCACTGCCAAAAGGCAAAGGAAGGCGCTTAGCATGCGGCTTATGCGCAAAGCTTTCAGACTGCCAGAGGACCGTAGCTGTGGTAAGCCGGCTTGCTCATATGACGTTAGATGTCGCCTGCAAGAACTTCACCCGCATCCGGTTTATGCTGCTACCTGTTGTTAGGCGACAACAAAGGCACTTGTAGCAAATGTTTTTCCTGGCCCGTTTTGCTAGACCACGCTCTTCTGTGCCTCTTTAGTGCTTGCCAAACTGCTATGTGCGTGTTGCTGCTTCCATCTGACAAGGAGCACAGCCTTCTGACAGCAGCTGTCAACTTGTCTAAGAAAGAGCTTAGCCATTTAGATGTGCTGCAAATCTGTGTGTGTGTAAAGTGCAGGTGCAAGGTCCTGACAAAGGTGTTCTCCAGGTTCAGTTTCTATTTGCCAGACGCCTTGGAAATATTTTCCTCTGGCATTGCCATCAAGAGTTGCAGATTGCTTAACTCCGGAGCTCTGAGAATGGAGCGGCAAGATGTGTTCCGCTTTCGTCATAAACAGTGCTCCAGGGCGCTTGGTAACGGGCACAACGAATCGTGTGTGCGGGATAGTGAGCATTCACGCCTAGTGCTGGCAATGCACGAGCACTGCCAAAAGGCAAAGGAAGGCGCTTAGCGTCCGGCTTGTGCACAAAGCTTTCACACTGCCGGAGGACCGTAGCTGTGGTAAGCCGCCGTGCTCATTTGACGTTAGCTGTCGCCGGCAAGAACTTCCCCGGCATCTGGTTTATGCTGCTACCTGTTTTTAGGCGACCACAAGGGCACATGTAGCAAATGCTTTTTCCTGTCCTGTTTTGCTAGACCACGCTCTTCTGTGCCTCTTTAGTGCTTGCCAAACTGTTATGTGCGTGCTGCTGCTTCCATCTGACAAGGAGCACAGCCTTCTGACAGCAGCTTTCAACTTGCCTAAGAAAGAGCTTAGCCATTTAGATGTGCTGCAAATGTGTATGGTGCAGGTGCAAGCTCCTGACAAAGGTGTTCTCCAGGTTCAGTTTCTATTTGCCAGACGCCTTGGAAATATTTTCCTCTGGCATTGCCATCAAGAGTTGCAGATTGCTTAACTCCGGAGCTCTGAGAATGGAACGGCAATATGTGTTCCGCTTTCGTCATAAAGAGTGTTCCAGAGCGCTTGGTAACGGGCACAACGAATCGTGTGTGCGGGATAGTGACCATTCACGCCTAGTGCTGGCAATGCACGAGCACTGCCAAAAGGCAAAGGAAGGCGCTTAGCATGCGGCTTGTGCGCAAAGCTTTCAGACTGCCAGAGGACCGTAGCTGTGGTAAGCCGGCTTGCTCATATGACGTTAGCTGTCGCCGGCAAGAACTTCCCCGGCATCTGGTTTATGCTGCTACCTGTTGTTAGGCGACAACAAGAGAACATGTAGCAAATGCTTTTTCCTGTCCCGTTTTGATCGACCACGCTCTTCTGTGCCTCTTTAGTGCTTGCCAAAGTGTTATGTGCGTGCTGCTGCTTCTATCTGACAAGGAGCACAGCCTTCTGACAGCAGCTTTCAACTTGCCTAAGAAAGACCTTGGCCATTTAGATATGCTGCAAATCTGTGTGTGTGTAAAGTGCAGGTGCAAGCTCCTGACAAAGGCTTTCTCCAGGTTCAGTTTCTCCCTGCCAGACACATTGGAAATGTTTTCCTCTGGCATTCCCTCCAACAGTCGCAGATTGCTTAACTCCGGAGCTCTGAGAATGGAACGGCAAGATGTGTTCCGCTTTCGTCATAAAGAGTGTTCCAGAGCGCTTGGTAACGGGCACAACGAATCGTGTGTGCGGGATAGTGACCATTCACGCCTAGTGCTGGCAATGCACGAGCACTGCCAAAAGGCAAAGGAAGGCGCTTAGCATGCGGCTTGTGCACAAAGCTATCAAACTGCCGGAGGACCGTAGCTGTGGTAAACCGGCTTGCTCATTTGACGTTAGCTGTCGCCGGCAAGAACTCCCGCATCTGGTTTATGCTGCTACCTGTTGTTAGGGGTCAACAAAGGCACATGTAGCAAATGCTTTTTCCTGTCCTGCATTGCTAGACCACGCTCTTCTGTGGCTCTTTAGTGCTCTCCAAACTGCTATGTGCGTGCTGCTGCTTCCATCTGACAAGGAGCACAGCCTTCTGACAGCAGCTTTCAACTTGTCTAAGAAAGAGCTTAGCCATTTAGATGTGCTGCAAATCTGTGTGTGTGTAAAGTGCAGGTGCAAGCTCCTGACAAAGGTTTTCTCCAGGTTCAGTTTCTATTTGCCAGACGCCTTGGAAATATTTTCCTCTGGCATTGCCATCAAGAGTTGCAGATTGCTTAACTCCGGAGCTCTGAGAATGGAGCGGCAATATGTGTTCCGCTTTCGTCATAAACAGTGCTCCAGGGCGCTTGGTAACGGGCACAACGAATCGTGTGTGCGGGATAGTGAGCATTCACGCCTAGTGCTGGCAATGCACGAGCACTGCCAAAAGGCAAAGGAAGGCGCTTAGCGTCCGGCTTGTGCACAAAGCTTTCACACTGCCGGAGGACCGTAGCTGTGGTAAGCCGCCGTGCTCATTTGACGTTAGCTGTCGCCGGCAAGAACTTCCCCCGCATCTGGTTTATGCTGCTACCTGTTGTTAGGCGACCACAAGGGCACATGTAGCAAATGCTTTTTCCTGTCCTGTTTTGCTAGACCACGCTCTTCTGTGCCTCTTTAGTGCTTGCCAAAGTGTTATGTGCGTGCTGCTGCTTCTATCTGACAAGGAGCACAGCCTTCTGACAGCAGCTTTCAACTTGCCTAAGAAAGACCTTGGCCATTTAGATATGCTGCAAATCTGTGTGTGTGTAAAGTGCAGGTGCAAGCTCCTGACAAAGGCTTTCTCCAGGTTCAGTTTCTCCCTGCCAGACACATTGGAAATGTTTTCCTCTGGCATTCCCTCCAACAGTCGCAGATTGCTTAACTCCGGAGCTCTGAGAATGGAACGGCAAGATGTGTTCCGCTTTCGTCATAAAGAGTGTTCCAGAGCGCTTGGTAACGGGCACAACGAATCGTGTGTGCGGGATAGTGACCATTCACGCCTAGTGCTGGCAATGCACGAGCACTGCCAAAAGGCAAAGGAAGGCGCTTAGCATGCGGCTTGTGCGCTTAGCTTTCAGACTGCCAGAGGACCGTAGCTGTGGTAAGCCGGCTTGCTCATATGACGTTAGCTGTCGCCGGCAAGAACTTCCCCCGCATCTGGTTTATGCTGCTACCTGTTTTTAGGCGACCACAAGGGCACATGTAGCAAATGCTTTTTCCTGTCCTGTTTTGCTAGACCACGCTCTTCTGTGCCTCTTTAGTGCTTGCCAAACTGTTATGTGCGTGCTGCTGCTTCCATCTGACAAGGAGCACAGCCTTCTGACAGCAGCTTTCAACTTGCCTAAGAAAGAGCTTAGCCATTTAGATGTGCTGCAAATGTGTATGGTGCAGGTGCAAGCTCCTGACAAAGGTGTTCTCCAGGTTCAGTTTCTATTTGCCAGACGCCTTGGAAATATTTTCCTCTGGCATTGCCATCAAGAGTTGCAGATTGCTTAACTCCGGAGCTCTGAGAATGGAGCGGCAAGATGTGTTCCGCTTTCGTCATAAACAGTGCTCCAGAGCGCTTGGTAACGGGCACAACGAATCGTGTGTGCAGGATAGTGAGCATTCACGCCTAGTGCTGGCAATGCACGAGCACTGCCAAAAGGCAAAGGAAGGCGCTTAGCATGCGGCTTGTGCACAAAGCTATCAGACTGCCGGAGGACCGTAGCTGTGGTAAACCGGCTTGCTCATTTGACGTTAGCTGTCGCCGGCAAGAACTCCCGCATCTGGTTTATGCTGCTACCTGTTGTTAGGCGACCACAAGGGCACATGTAGCAAATGCTTTTCCTGGCCCGTTTTGCTAGACCACGCTCTTCTGTGCCTCTTTAGTGCTTGCCAAACTGCTATGTGCGTGTTGCTGCTTCCATCTGACAAGGAGCACAGCCTTCTGACAGCAGCTGTCAACTTGTCTAAGAAAGAGCTTAGCCATTTAGATGTGCTGCAAATCTGTGTGTGTGTAAAGTGCAGGTGCAAGGTCCTGACAAAGGTGTTCTCCAGGTTCAGTTTCTATTTGCCAGACGCCTTGGAAATATTTTCCTCTGGCATTGCCATCAAGAGTTGCAGATTGCTTAACTCCGGAGCTCTGAGAATGGAGCGGCAAGATGTGTTCCGCTTTCGTCATAAACAGTGCTCCAGGGCGCTTGGTAACGGGCACAACGAATCGTGTGTGCGGGATAGTGAGCATTCACGCCTAGTGCTGGCAATGCACGAGCACTGCCAAAAGGCAAAGGAAGGCGCTTAGCGTCCGGCTTGTGCACAAAGCTTTCACACTGCCGGAGGACCGTAGCTGTGGTAAGCCGCCGTGCTCATTTGACGTTAGCTGTCGCCGGCAAGAACTTCCCCGGCATCTGGTTTATGCTGCTACCTGTTTTTAGGCGACCACAAGGGCACATGTAGCAAATGCTTTTTCCTGTCCTGTTTTGCTAGACCACGCTCTTCTGTGCCTCTTTAGTGCTTGCCAAACTGTTATGTGCGTGCTGCTGCTTCCATCTGACAAGGAGCACAGCCTTCTGACAGCAGCTTTCAACTTGCCTAAGAAAGAGCTTAGCCATTTAGATGTGCTGCAAATGTGTATGGTGCAGGTGCAAGCTCCTGACAAAGGTGTTCTCCAGGTTCAGTTTCTATTTGCCAGACGCCTTGGAAATATTTTCCTCTGGCATTGCCATCAAGAGTTGCAGATTGCTTAACTCCGGAGCTCTGAGAATGGAACGGCAATATGTGTTCCGCTTTCGTCATAAAGAGTGTTCCAGAGCGCTTGGTAACGGGCACAACGAATCGTGTGTGCGGGATAGTGACCATTCACGCCTAGTGCTGGCAATGCACGAGCACTGCCAAAAGGCAAAGGAAGGCGCTTAGCATGCGGCTTGTGCGCAAAGCTTTCAGACTGCCAGAGGACCGTAGCTGTGGTAAGCCGGCTTGCTCATATGACGTTAGCTGTCGCCGGCAAGAACTTCCCCGGCATCTGGTTTATGCTGCTACCTGTTGTTAGGCGACAACAAGAGAACATGTAGCAAATGCTTTTTCCTGTCCCGTTTTGATCGACCACGCTCTTCTGTGCCTCTTTAGTGCTTGCCATAGTGTTATGTGCGTGCTGCTGCTTCTATCTGACAAGGAGCACAGCCTTCTGACAGCAGCTGTCAACTTGTCTAAGAAAGAGCTTAGCCATTTAGATGTGCTGCAAATCTGTGTGTGTGTAAGGTGCAGGTGCAAGGTCCTGACAAAGGTGTTCTCCAGGTTCAGTTTCTATTTGCCAGACGCCTTGGAAATATTTTCCTCTGGCATTGGCATCAAGAGTTGCAGATTGCTTAACTCCGGAGCTCTGAGAATGGAGCGGCAAGATGTGTTCCGCTTTCGTCATAAACAGTGCTCCAGAGCGCTTGGTAACGGGCACAACGAATCGTGTGTGCAGGATAGTGAGCATTCACGCCTAGTGCTGGCAATGCACGAGCACTGCCAAAAGGCAAAGGAAGGCGCTTAGCATGCGGCTTGTGCACAAAGCTATCAAACTGCCGGAGGACCGTAGCTGTGGTAAACCGGCTTGCTCATTTGACGTTAGCTGTCGCCGGCAAGAACTCCCGCATCTGGTTTATGCTGCTACCTGTTGTTAGGGGTCAACAAAGGCACATGTAGCAAATGCTTTTTCCTGTCCTGCATTGCTAGACCACGCTCTTCTGTGGCTCTTTAGTGCTCTCCAAACTGCTATGTGCGTGCTGCTGCTTCCATCTGACAAGGAGCACAGCCTTCTGACAGCAGCTTTCAACTTGTCTAAGAAAGAGCTTAGCCATTTAGATGTGCTGCAAATCTGTGTGTGTGTAAAGTGCAGGTGCAAGCTCCTGACAAAGGTTTTCTCCAGGTTCAGTTTCTATTTGCCAGACGCCTTGGAAATATTTTCCTCTGGCATTGCCATCAAGAGTTGCAGATTGCTTAACTCCGGAGCTCTGAGAATGGAGCGGCAATATGTGTTCCGCTTTCGTCATAAACAGTGCTCCAGGGCGCTTGGTAACGGGCACAACGAATCGTGTGTGCGGGATAGTGAGCATTCACGCCTAGTGCTGGCAATGCACGAGCACTGCCAAAAGGCAAAGGAAGGCGCTTAGCGTCCGGCTTGTGCACAAAGCTTTCACACTGCCGGAGGACCGTAGCTGTGGTAAGCCGCCGTGCTCATTTGACGTTAGCTGTCGCCGGCAAGAACTTCCCCCGCATCTGGTTTATGCTGCTACCTGTTGTTAGGCGACCACAAGGGCACAAGTAGCAAATGCTTTTTCCTGTCCTGTTTTGCTAGACCACGCTCTTCTGTGCCTCTTTAGTGCTTGCCAAAGTGTTATGTGCGTGCTGCTGCTTCTATCTGACAAGGAGCACAGCCTTCTGACAGCAGCTTTCAACTTGCCTAAGAAAGACCTTGGCCATTTAGATATGCTGCAAATCTGTGTGTGTGTAAAGTGCAGGTGCAAGCTCCTGACAAAGGCTTTCTCCAGGTTCAGTTTCTCCCTGCCAGACACATTGGAAATGTTTTCCTCTGGCATTCCCTCCAACAGTCGCAGATTGCTTAACTCCGGAGCTCTGAGAATGGAACGGCAAGATGTGTTCCGCTTTCGTCATAAAGAGTGTTCCAGAGCGCTTGGTAACGGGCACAACGAATCGTGTGTGCGGGATAGTGACCATTCACGCCTAGTGCTGGCAATGCACGAGCACTGCCAAAAGGCAAAGGAAGGCGCTTAGCATGCGGCTTGTGCGCTTAGCTTTCAGACTGCCAGAGGACCGTAGCTGTGGTAAGCCGGCTTGCTCATATGACGTTAGCTGTCGCCGGCAAGAACTTCCCCCGCATCTGGTTTATGCTGCTACCTGTTTTTAGGCGACCACAAGGGCACATGTAGCAAATGCTTTTTCCTGTCCTGTTTTGCTAGACCACGCTCTTCTGTGCCTCTTTAGTGCTTGCCAAACTGTTATGTGCGTGCTGCTGCTTCCATCTGACAAGGAGCACAGCCTTCTGACAGCAGCTTTCAACTTGCCTAAGAAAGAGCTTAGCCATTTAGATGTGCTGCAAATGTGTATGGTGCAGGTGCAAGCTCCTGACAAAGGTGTTCTCCAGGTTCAGTTTCTATTTGCCAGACGCCTTGGAAATATTTTCCTCTGGCATTGCCATCAAGAGTTGCAGATTGCTTAACTCCGGAGCTCTGAGAATGGAACGGCAAGATGTGTTCCGCTTTCGTCATAAAGAGTGTTCCAGAGCGCTTGGTAACGGGCACAACGAATCGTGTGTGCGGGATAGTGACCATTCACGCCTAGTGCTGGCAATGCACGAGCACTGCCAAAAGGCAAAGGAAGGCGCTTAGCATGCGGCTTATGCGCAAAGCTTTCAGACTGCCAGAGGACCGTAGCTGTGGTAAGCCGGCTTGCTCATATGACGTTAGATGTCGCCTGCAAGAACTTCACCCGCATCCGGTTTATGCTGCTACCTGTTGTTAGGCGACAACAAAGGCACTTGTAGCAAATGTTTTTCCTGGCCCGTTTTGCTAGACCACGCTCTTCTGTGCCTCTTTAGTGCTTGCCAAACTGCTATGTGCGTGTTGCTGCTTCCATCTGACAAGGAGCACAGCCTTCTGACAGCAGCTGTCAACTTGTCTAAGAAAGAGCTTAGCCATTTAGATGTGCTGCAAATCTGTGTGTGTGTAAAGTGCAGGTGCAAGGTCCTGACAAAGGTGTTCTCCAGGTTCAGTTTCTATTTGCCAGACGCCTTGGAAATATTTTCCTCTGGCATTGCCATCAAGAGTTGCAGATTGCTTAACTCCGGAGCTCTGAGAATGGAGCGGCAAGATGTGTTCCGCTTTCGTCATAAACAGTGCTCCAGGGCGCTTGGTAACGGGCACAACGAATCGTGTGTGCGGGATAGTGAGCATTCACGCCTACTGCTGGCAATGCACGAGCACTGCCAAAAGGCAAAGGAAGGCGCTTAGCGTCCGGCTTGTGCACAAAGCTTTCACACTGCCGGAGGACCGTAGCTGTGGTAAGCCGCCGTGCTCATTTGACGTTAGCTATCGCCGGCAAGAACTTCCCCGGCATCTGGTTTATGCTGCTACCTGTTTTTAGGCGACCACAAGGGCACATGTAGCAAATGCTTTTTCCTGTCCTGTTTTGCTAGACCACGCTCTTCTGTGCCTCTTTAGTGCTTGCCAAACTGTTATGTGCGTGCTGCTGCTTCCATCTGACAAGGAGCACAGCCTTCTGACAGCAGCTTTCAACTTGCCTAAGAAAGAGCTTAGCCATTTAGATGTGCTGCAAATGTGTATGGTGCAGGTGCAAGCTCCTGACAAAGGTGTTCTCCAGGTTCAGTTTCTATTTGCCAGACGCCTTGGAAATATTTTCCTCTGGCATTGCCATCAAGAGTTGCAGATTGCTTAACTCCGGAGCTCTGAGAATGGAACGGCAAGATGTGTTCCGCTTTCGTCATAAAGAGTGTTCCAGAGCGCTTGGTAACGGGCACAACGAATCGTGTGTGCGGGATAGTGACCATTCACGCCTAGTGCTGGCAATGCACGAGCACTGCCAAAAGGCAAAGGAAGGCGCTTAGCATGCGGCTTGTGCGCAAAGCTTTCAGACTGCCAGAGGACCGTAGCTGTGGTAAGCCGGCTTGCTCATATGACGTTAGCTGTCGCCGGCAAGAACTTCCCCGGCATCTGGTTTATGCTGCTACCTGTTGTTAGGCGACAACAAGAGAACATGTAGCAAATGCTTTTTCCTGTCCCGTTTTGATCGACCACGCTCTTCTGTGCCTCTTTAGTGCTTGCCAAAGTGTTATGTGCGTGCTGCTGCTTCTATCTGACAAGGAGCACAGCCTTCTGACAGCAGCTGTCAACTTGTCTAAGAAAGAGCTTAGCCATTTAGATGTGCTGCAAATCTGTGTGTGTGTAAGGTGCAGGTGCAAGGTCCTGACAAAGGTGTTCTCCAGGTTCAGTTTCTATTTGCCAGACGCCTTGGAAATATTTTCCTCTGACATTGGCATCAAGAGTTGCAGATTGCTTAACTCCGGAGCTCTGAGAATGGAGCGGCAAGATGTGTTCCGCTTTCGTCATAAACAGTGCTCCAGAGCGCTTGGTAACGGGCACAACGAATCGTGTGTGCAGGATAGTGAGCATTCACGCCTAGTGCTGGCAATGCACGAGCACTGCCAAAAGGCAAAGGAAGGCGCTTAGCATGCGGCTTGTGCACAAAGCTATCAAACTGCCGGAGGACCGTAGCTGTGGTAAACCGGCTTGCTCATTTGACGTTAGCTGTCGCCGGCAAGAACTCCCGCATCTGGTTTATGCTGCTACCTGTTGTTAGGGGTCAACAAAGGCACATGTAGCAAATGCTTTTTCCTGTCCTGCATTGCTAGACCACGCTCTTCTGTGGCTCTTTAGTGCTCTCCAAACTGCTATGTGCGTGCTGCTGCTTCCATCTGACAAGGAGCACAGCCTTCTGACAGCAGCTTTCAACTTGTCTAAGAAAGAGCTTAGCCATTTAGATGTGCTGCAAATCTGTGTGTGTGTAAAGTGCAGGTGCAAGCTCCTGACAAAGGTTTTCTCCAGGTTCAGTTTCTATTTGCCAGACGCCTTGGAAATATTTTCCTCTGGCATTGGCATCAAGAGTTGCAGATTGCTTAACTCCGGAGCTCTGAGAATGGAGCGGCAAGATGTGTTCCGCTTTCGTCATAAACAGTGCTCCAGGGCGCTTGGTAACGGGCACAACGAATCGTGTGTGCGGGATAGTGAGCATTCACGCCTAGTGCTGGCAATGCACGAGCACTGCCAAAAGGCAAAGGAAGGCGCTTAGCGTCCGGCTTGTGCACAAAGCTTTCACACTGCCGGAGGACCGTAGCTGTGGTAAGCCGCCGTGCTCATTTGACGTTAGCTGTCGCCGGCAAGAACTTCCCCCGCATCTGGTTTATGCTGCTACCTGTTGTTAGGCGACCACAAGGGCACATGTAGCAAATGCTTTTTCCTGTCCTGTTTTGCTAGACCACGCTCTTCTGTGCCTCTTTAGTGCTTGCCAAAGTGTTATGTGCGTGCTGCTGCTTCTATCTGACAAGGAGCACAGCCTTCTGACAGCAGCTTTCAACTTGCCTAAGAAAGACCTTGGCCATTTAGATATGCTGCAAATCTGTGTGTGTGTAAAGTGCAGGTGCAAGCTCCTGACAAAGGCTTTCTCCAGGTTCAGTTTCTCCCTGCCAGACACATTGGAAATGTTTTCCTCTGGCATTCCCTCCAACAGTCGCAGATTGCTTAACTCCGGAGCTCTGAGAATGGAACGGCAAGATGTGTTCCGCTTTCGTCATAAAGAGTGTTCCAGAGCGCTTGGTAACGGGCACAACGAATCGTGTGTGCGGGATAGTGACCATTCACGCCTAGTGCTGGCAATGCACGAGCACTGCCAAAAGGCAAAGGAAGGCGCTTAGCATGCGGCTTGTGCGCTTAGCTTTCAGACTGCCAGAGGACCGTAGCTGTGGTAAGCCGGCTTGCTCATATGACGTTAGCTGTCGCCTGCAAGAACTTCACCCGCATCCGGTTTATGCTGCTACCTGTTGTTAGGCGACAACAAAGGCACTTGTAGCAAATGCTTTTTCCTGTCCTGTTTTGCTAGACCACGCTCTTCTGTGCCTCTTTAGTGCTTGCCAAACTGTTATGTGCGTGCTGCTGCTTCCATCTGACAAGGAGCACAGCCTTCTGACAGCAGCTTTCAACTTGCCTAAGAAAGAGCTTAGCCATTTAGATGTGCTGCAAATGTGTATGGTGCAGGTGCAAGCTCCTGACAAAGGTGTTCTCCAGGTTCAGTTTCTATTTGCCAGACGCCTTGGAAATATTTTCCTCTGGCATTGCCATCAAGAGTTGCAGATTGCTTAACTCCGGAGCTCTGAGAATGGAACGGCAAGATGTGTTCCGCTTTCGTCATAAAGAGTGTTCCAGAGCGCTTGGTAACGGGCACAACGAATCGTGTGTGCGGGATAGTGACCATTCACGCCTAGTGCTGGCAATGCACGAGCACTGCCAAAAGGCAAAGGAAGGCGCTTAGCATGCGGCTTATGCGCAAAGCTTTCAGACTGCCAGAGGACCGTAGCTGTGGTAAGCCGGCTTGCTCATATGACGTTAGATGTCGCCTGCAAGAACTTCACCCGCATCCGGTTTATGCTGCTACCTGTTGTTAGGCGACAACAAAGGCACTTGTAGCAAATGTTTTTCCTGGCCCGTTTTGCTAGACCACGCTCTTCTGTGCCTCTTTAGTGCTTGCCAAACTGCTATGTGCGTGTTGCTGCTTCCATCTGACAAGGAGCACAGCCTTCTGACAGCAGCTGTCAACTTGTCTAAGAAAGAGCTTAGCCATTTAGATGTGCTGCAAATCTGTGTGTGTGTAAAGTGCAGGTGCAAGGTCCTGACAAAGGTGTTCTCCAGGTTCAGTTTCTATTTGCCAGACGCCTTGGAAATATTTTCCTCTGGCATTGCCATCAAGAGTTGCAGATTGCTTAACTCCGGAGCTCTGAGAATGGAGCGGCAAGATGTGTTCCGCTTTCGTCATAAACAGTGCTCCAGGGCGCTTGGTAACGGGCACAACGAATCGTGTGTGCGGGATAGTGAGCATTCACGCCTAGTGCTGGCAATGCACGAGCACTGCCAAAAGGCAAAGGAAGGCGCTTAGCGTCCGGCTTGTGCACAAAGCTTTCACACTGCCGGAGGACCGTAGCTGTGGTAAGCCGCCGTGCTCATTTGACGTTAGCTATCGCCGGCAAGAACTTCCCCGGCATCTGGTTTATGCTGCTACCTGTTTTTAGGCGACCACAAGGGCACATGTAGCAAATGCTTTTTCCTGTCCTGTTTTGCTAGACCACGCTCTTCTGTGCCTCTTTAGTGCTTGCCAAACTGTTATGTGCGTGCTGCTGCTTCCATCTGACAAGGAGCACAGCCTTCTGACAGCAGCTTTCAACTTGCCTAAGAAAGAGCTTAGCCATTTAGATGTGCTGCAAATGTGTATGGTGCAGGTGCAAGCTCCTGACAAAGGTGTTCTCCAGGTTCAATTTCTATTTGCCAGACGCCTTGGAAATATTTTCCTCTGGCATTGCCATCAAGAGTTGCAGATTGCTTAACTCCGGAGCTCTGAGAATGGAACGGCAATATGTGTTCCGCTTTCGTCATAAAGAGTGTTCCAGAGCGCTTGGTAACGGGCACAACGAATCGTGTGTGCGGGATAGTGACCATTCACGCCTAGTGCTGGCAATGCACGAGCACTGCCAAAAGGCAAAGGAAGGCGCTTAGCATGCGGCTTGTGCGCAAAGCTTTCAGACTGCCAGAGGACCGTAGCTGTGGTAAGCCGGCTTGCTCATATGACGTTAGCTGTCGCCGGCAAGAACTTCCCCGGCATCTGGTTTATGCTGCTACCTGTTGTTAGGCGACAACAAGAGAACATGTAGCAAATGCTTTTTCCTGTCCCGTTTTGATCGACCACGCTCTTCTGTGCCTCTTTAGTGCTTGCCAAAGTGTTATGTGCGTGCTGCTGCTTCTATCTGACAAGGAGCACAGCCTTCTGACAGCAGCTTTCAACTTGCCTAAGAAAGACCTTGGCCATTTAGATATGCTGCAAATCTGTGTGTGTGTAAAGTGCAGGTGCAAGCTCCTGACAAAGGCTTTCTCCAGGTTCAGTTTCTCCCTGCCAGACACATTGGAAATGTTTTCCTCTGGCATTCCCTCCAACAGTCGCAGATTGCTTAACTCCGGAGCTCTGAGAATGGAACGGCAAGATGTGTTCCGCTTTCGTCATAAAGAGTGTTCCAGAGCGCTTGGTAACGGGCACAACGAATCGTGTGTGCGGGATAGTGACCATTCACGCCTAGTGCTGGCAATGCACGAGCACTGCCAAAAGGCAAAGGAAGGCGCTTAGCATGCGGCTTGTGCGCTTAGCTTTCAGACTGCCAGAGGACCGTAGCTGTGGTAAGCCGGCTTGCTCATATGACGTTAGCTGTCGCCTGCAAGAACTTCACCCGCATCCGGTTTATGCTGCTACCTGTTGTTAGGCGACAACAAAGGCACTTGTAGCAAATGTTTTTCCTGGCCCGTTTTGCTAGACCACGCTCTTCTGTGCCTCTTTAGTGCTTGCCAAACTGCTATGTGCGTGTTGCTGCTTCCATCTGACAAGGAGCACAGCCTTCTGACAGCAGCTGTCAACTTGTCTAAGAAAGAGCTTAGCCATTTAGATGTGCTGCAAATCTGTGTGTGTGTAAGGTGCAGGTGCAAGGTCCTGACAAAGGTGTTCTCCAGGTTCAGTTTCTATTTGCCAGACGCCTTGGAAATATTTTCCTCTGGCATTGGCATCAAGAGTTGCAGATTGCTTAACTCCGGAGCTCTGAGAATGGAGCGGCAAGATGTGTTCCGCTTTCGTCATAAACAGTGCTCCAGAGCGCTTGGTAACGGGCACAACGAATCGTGTGTGCAGGATAGTGAGCATTCACGCCTAGTGCTGGCAATGCACGAGCACTGCCAAAAGGCAAAGGAAGGCGCTTAGCATGCGGCTTGTGCACAAAGCTATCAAACTGCCGGAGGACCGTAGCTGTGGTAAACCGGCTTGCTCATTTGACGTTAGCTGTCGCCGGCAAGAACTCCCGCATCTGGTTTATGCTGCTACCTGTTGTTAGGGGTCAACAAAGGCACATGTAGCAAATGCTTTTTCCTGTCCTGCATTGCTAGACCACGCTCTTCTGTGGCTCTTTAGTGCTCTCCAAACTGCTATGTGCGTGCTGCTGCTTCCATCTGACAAGGAGCACAGCCTTCTGACAGCAGCTTTCAACTTGTCTAAGAAAGAGCTTAGCCATTTAGATGTGCTGCAAATCTGTGTGTGTGTAAAGTGCAGGTGCAAGCTCCTGACAAAGGTTTTCTCCAGGTTCAGTTTCTATTTGCCAGACGCCTTGGAAATATTTTCCTCTGGCATTGCCATCAAGAGTTGCAGATTGCTTAACTCCGGAGCTCTGAGAATGGAGCGGCAATATGTGTTCCGCTTTCGTCATAAACAGTGCTCCAGGGCGCTTGGTAACGGGCACAACGAATCGTGTGTGCGGGATAGTGAGCATTCACGCCTAGTGCTGGCAATGCACGAGCACTGCCAAAAGGCAAAGGAAGGCGCTTAGCGTCCGGCTTGTGCACAAAGCTTTCACACTGCCGGAGGACCGTAGCTGTGGTAAGCCGCCGTGCTCATTTGACGTTAGCTGTCGCCGGCAAGAACTTCCCCCGCATCTGGTTTATGCTGCTACCTGTTGTTAGGCGACCACAAGGGCACATGTAGCAAATGCTTTTTCCTGTCCTGTTTTGCTAGACCACGCTCTTCTGTGCCTCTTTAGTGCTTGCCAAAGTGTTATGTGCGTGCTGCTGCTTCTATCTGACAAGGAGCACAGCCTTCTGACAGCAGCTTTCAACTTGCCTAAGAAAGACCTTGGCCATTTAGATATGCTGCAAATCTGTGTGTGTGTAAAGTGCAGGTGCAAGCTCCTGACAAAGGCTTTCTCCAGGTTCAGTTTCTCCCTGCCAGACACATTGGAAATGTTTTCCTCTGGCATTCCCTCCAACAGTCGCAGATTGCTTAACTCCGGAGCTCTGAGAATGGAACGGCAAGATGTGTTCCGCTTTCGTCATAAAGAGTGTTCCAGAGCGCTTGGTAACGGGCACAACGAATCGTGTGTGCGGGATAGTGACCATTCACGCCTAGTGCTGGCAATGCACGAGCACTGCCAAAAGGCAAAGGAAGGCGCTTAGCATGCGGCTTGTGCGCTTAGCTTTCAGACTGCCAGAGGACCGTAGCTGTGGTAAGCCGGCTTGCTCATATGACGTTAGCTGTCGCCGGCAAGAACTTCCCCCGCATCTGGTTTATGCTGCTACCTGTTTTTAGGCGACCACAAGGGCACATGTAGCAAATGCTTTTTCCTGTCCTGTTTTGCTAGACCACGCTCTTCTGTGCCTCTTTAGTGCTTGCCAAACTGTTATGTGCGTGCTGCTGCTTCCATCTGACAAGGAGCACAGCCTTCTGACAGCAGCTTTCAACTTGCCTAAGAAAGAGCTTAGCCATTTAGATGTGCTGCAAATGTGTATGGTGCAGGTGCAAGCTCCTGACAAAGGTGTTCTCCAGGTTCAGTTTCTATTTGCCAGACGCCTTGGAAATATTTTCCTCTGGCATTGCCATCAAGAGTTGCAGATTGCTTAACTCCGGAGCTCTGAGAATGGAACGGCAATATGTGTTCCGCTTTCGTCATAAACAGTGCTCCAGAGCGCTTGGTAACGGGCACAACGAATCGTGTGTGCGGGATAGTGACCATTCACGCCTAGTGCTGGCAATGCACGAGCACTGCCAAAAGGCAAAGGAAGGCGCTTAGCATGCGGCTTGTGCACAATGCTTCCAGACTGCCGGAGGACCGTAGCTGTGGTAAGCCGCCTTGCTCATTTGACGTTAGCTGTTACCTGCAAGAACTTCACCCGTATGTGCTTTATGCTGCTACCTGTTGTTAGGCGACAACAAGAGAACATGTAGCAAATGCTTTTTCCTGTCCCGTTTTGATAGACCACGTTCTTCTGTGGCTCTTTAGTGCTCTCCAAACTGCTATGTGCGTGCTGCTGCTTCTATCTGACAAGGAGCACAGCCTTCTGACAGCAGCTTTCAACTTGCCTAAGAAAGACCTTGGCCATTTAGATATGCTGCAAATCTGTGTGTGTAAAGTGCAGGTGCAAGCTCCTGACAAAGGTTTTCTCCAGGTTCAGTTTCTCCCTGCCAGACACATTGGAAATGTTTTCCTCTGGCATTCGCACAAGGAGTCGCAGATTGCAAAACTCCGGAGCTCTGAGAATGGAACGGCAAGACGTGTTCCGCTTTCGACTTAAATAGTGCTCCAGAACGCTTGGCAACGGGCACAACGAATCGTGTGTGCGGGATAGTGAGCATTCACGCCTAGTGCTGGCAATGCACGAGCACTGCCAAGAGGCAAAGGAAGGCGCTTAGCATGCGGCTTATGCGCAAAGCTTTCAGACTGCCAGAGGACCGCAGCTGTGGTAAGCCTGCTTGCTCATTTGACGTTAGATGTCACCTGCAAGAACTTCACCCGCATCTGGTTTATGCTGCTACCTGTTGTTAGGGGTCAACAAAGGCACATGTAGCAAATGCTTTTTCCTGTCCTGCATTGCTAGACCACGCTCTTCTGTGGCTCTTTAGTGCTCTCCAAACTGCTATGTGCGTGCTGCTGCTTCCATCTGACAAGGAGCACAGCCTTCTGACAGCAGCTTTCAACTTGTCGAAGAAAGAGCTTAGCCATTTAGATGTGCTGCAAATCTGTGTGTGTGTAAAGTGCAGGTGCAAGCTCCTGACAAAGGTTTTCTCCAGGTTCAGTTTCTATTTGCCAGACGCCCTGGAAATATTTTCCTCTGGCATTGCCATCAAGAGTTGCAGATTGCTTAACTCCGGAGCTCTGAGAATGGAGCGGCAATATGTGTTCCGCTTTCGTCATAAACAGTGCTCCAGGGCGCTTGGTAACGGGCACAACGAATCGTGTGTGCGGGATAGTGAGCATTCACGCCTAGTGCTGGCAATGCACGAGCACTGCCAAAAGGCAAAGGAAGGCGCTTAGCGTCCGGCTTGTGCACAATGGTTCCAGACTGCCGGAGGACCGTAGCTGTGGTAAGCCGCCTTGCTCATTTGACGTTAGCTGTTACCTGCAAGAACTTCACCCGTACGTGCTTTATGCTGCTACCTGTTGTTAGGCGACAACAAGAGAACATGTAGCAAATGCTTTTTCCTGTCCCGTTTTGATAGACCACGTTCTTCTGTGGCTCTTTAGTGCTCTCCAAACTGCTATGTGCGTGCTGCTGCTTCTATCTGACAAGGAGCACAGCCTTCTGACAGCAGCTTTCAACTTGCCTAAGAAAGACCTTGGCCATTTAGATATGCTGCAAATCTGTGTGTGTGTAAAGTGCAGGTGCAAGCTCCTGACAAAGGTTTTCTCCAGGTTCAGTTTCTCCCTGCCAGACACATTGGAAATGTTTTCCTCTGGCATTCCCTCCAACAGTCGCAGATTGCTTAACTCCGGAGCCCTGAGAATGGAACGGCAAGATGTGTTCCGCTTTCGTCATAAAGAGTGTTCCAGAGCGCTTGGTAACGGGCACAACGAATCGTGTGTGCGGGATAGTGACCATTCACGCCTAGTGCTGGCAATGCACGAGCACTGCCAAAAGGCAAAGGAAGGCGCTTAGCATGCGGCTTGTGCGCTTAGCTTTCAGACTGCCAGAGGACCGTAGCTGTGGTAAGCCGCCTTGCTCATATGACGTTAGCTGTCGCCTGCAAGAACTTCACCCGCATCCGGTTTATGCTGCTACCTGTTGTTAGGCGACAACAAAGGCACTTGTAGCAAATGCTTTTTCCTGTCCTGTTTTGCTAGACCACGCTCTTCTGTGCCTCTTTAGTGCTTGCCAAACTGTTATGTGCGTGCTGCTGCTTCCATCTGACAAGGAGCACAGCCTTCTGACAGCAGCTTTCAACTTGCCTAAGAAAGAGCTTAGCCATTTAGATGTGCTGCAAATGTGTATGGTGCAGGTGCAAGCTCCTGACAAAGGTGTTCTCCAGGTTCAGTTTCTATTTGCCAGACGCCTTGGAAATATTTTCCTCTGGCATTGGCATCAAGAGTTGCAGATTGCTTAACTCCGGAGCTCTGAGAATGGAGCGGCAAGATGTGTTCCGCTTTCGTCATAAACAGTGCTCCAGAGCGCTTGGTAACGGGCACAACGAATCGTGTGTGCGGGATAGTGACCATTCACGCCTAGTGCTGGCAATGCACGAGCACTGCCAAAAGGCAAAGGAAGGCGCTTAGCATGCGGCTTGTGCGCAAAGCTTTCAGACTGCCAGAGGACCGTAGCTGTGGTAAGCCGGCTTGCTCATATGACGTTAGCTGTCGCCGGCAAGAACTTCCCCGGCATCTGGTTTATGCTGCTACCTGTTGTTAGGCGACAACAAGAGAACATGTAGCAAATGCTTTTTCCTGTCCCGTTTTGATCGACCACGCTCTTCTGTGCCTCTTTAGTGCTTGCCAAAGTGTTATGTGCGTGCTGCTGCTTCTATCTGACAAGGAGCACAGCCTTCTGACAGCAGCTTTCAACTTGCCTAAGAAAGACCTTGGCCATTTAGATATGCTGCAAATCTGTGTGTGTGTAAAGTGCAGGTGCAAGCTCCTGACAAAGGCTTTCTCCAGGTTCAGTTTCTCCCTGCCAGACACATTGGAAATGTTTTCCTCTGGCATTCCCTCCAACAGTCGCAGATTGCTTAACTCCGGAGCTCTGAGAATGGAACGGCAAGATGTGTTCCGCTTTCGTCATAAAGAGTGTTCCAGAGCGCTTGGTAACGGGCACAACGAATCGTGTGTGCGGGATAGTGACCATTCACGCCTAGTGCTGGCAATGCACGAGCACTGCCAAAAGGCAAAGGAAGGCGCTTAGCATGCGGCTTGTGCGCTTAGCTTTCAGACTGCCAGAGGACCGTAGCTGTGGTAAGCCGGCTTGCTCATATGACGTTAGCTGTCGCCTGCAAGAACTTCACCCGCATCCGGTTTATGCTGCTACCTGTTGTTAGGCGACAACAAAGGCACTTGTAGCAAATGTTTTTCCTGGCCCGTTTTGCTAGACCACGCTCTTCTGTGCCTCTTTAGTGCTTGCCAAACTGCTATGTGCGTGTTGCTGCTTCCATCTGACAAGGAGCACAGCCTTCTGACAGCAGCTGTCAACTTGTCTAAGAAAGAGCTTAGCCATTTAGATGTGCTGCAAATCTGTGTGTGTGTAAGGTGCAGGTGCAAGGTCCTGACAAAGGTGTTCTCCAGGTTCAGTTTCTATTTGCCAGACGCCTTGGAAATATTTTCCTCTGACATTGGCATCAAGAGTTGCAGATTGCTTAACTCCGGAGCTCTGAGAATGGAGCGGCAAGATGTGTTCCGCTTTCGTCATAAACAGTGCTCCAGAGCGCTTGGTAACGGGCACAACGAATCGTGTGTGCAGGATAGTGAGCATTCACGCCTAGTGCTGGCAATGCACGAGCACTGCCAAAAGGCAAAGGAAGGCGCTTAGCATGCGGCTTGTGCACAAAGCTATCAAACTGCCGGAGGACCGTAGCTGTGGTAAACCGGCTTGCTCATTTGACGTTAGCTGTCGCCGGCAAGAACTCCCGCATCTGGTTTATGCTGCTACCTGTTGTTAGGGGTCAACAAAGGCACATGTAGCAAATGCTTTTTCCTGTCCTGCATTGCTAGACCACGCTCTTCTGTGGCTCTTTAGTGCTCTCCAAACTGCTATGTGCGTGCTGCTGCTTCCATCTGACAAGGAGCACAGCCTTCTGACAGCAGCTTTCAACTTGTCTAAGAAAGAGCTTAGCCATTTAGATGTGCTGCAAATCTGTGTGTGTGTAAAGTGCAGGTGCAAGCTCCTGACAAAGGTTTTCTCCAGGTTCAGTTTCTATTTGCCAGACGCCTTGGAAATATTTTCCTCTGGCATTGGCATCAAGAGTTGCAGATTGCTTAACTCCGGAGCTCTGAGAATGGAGCGGCAAGATGTGTTCCGCTTTCGTCATAAACAGTGCTCCAGGGCGCTTGGTAACGGGCACAACGAATCGTGTGTGCGGGATAGTGAGCATTCACGCCTAGTGCTGGCAATGCACGAGCACTGCCAAAAGGCAAAGGAAGGCGCTTAGCGTCCGGCTTGTGCACAAAGCTTTCACACTGCCGGAGGACCGTAGCTGTGGTAAGCCGCCGTGCTCATTTGACGTTAGCTGTCGCCGGCAAGAACTTCCCCCGCATCTGGTTTATGCTGCTACCTGTTGTTAGGCGACCACAAGGGCACATGTAGCAAATGCTTTTTCCTGTCCTGTTTTGCTAGACCACGCTCTTCTGTGCCTCTTTAGTGCTTGCCAAAGTGTTATGTGCGTGCTGCTGCTTCTATCTGACAAGGAGCACAGCCTTCTGACAGCAGCTTTCAACTTGCCTAAGAAAGACCTTGGCCATTTAGATATGCTGCAAATCTGTGTGTGTGTAAAGTGCAGGTGCAAGCTCCTGACAAAGGCTTTCTCCAGGTTCAGTTTCTCCCTGCCAGACACATTGGAAATGTTTTCCTCTGGCATTCCCTCCAACAGTCGCAGATTGCTTAACTCCGGAGCTCTGAGAATGGAACGGCAAGATGTGTTCCGCTTTCGTCATAAAGAGTGTTCCAGAGCGCTTGGTAACGGGCACAACGAATCGTGTGTGCGGGATAGTGACCATTCACGCCTAGTGCTGGCAATGCACGAGCACTGCCAAAAGGCAAAGGAAGGCGCTTAGCATGCGGCTTGTGCGCTTAGCTTTCAGACTGCCAGAGGACCGTAGCTGTGGTAAGCCGGCTTGCTCATATGACGTTAGCTGTCGCCGGCAAGAACTTCCCCCGCATCTGGTTTATGCTGCTACCTGTTGTTAGGCGACCACAAGGGCACATGTAGCAAATGCTTTTTCCTGTCCTGTTTTGCTAGACCACGCTCTTCTGTGCCTCTTTAGTGCTTGCCAAACTGTTATGTGCGTGCTGCTGCTTCCATCTGACAAGGAGCACAGCCTTCTGACAGCA